>NC_084475.1:57324129-57924129 GCF_027409185.1 Cynocephalus volans | reverse complement strand
CTTTATTGTTTAAATTTTTACTCTATCCTTAATTTTTTCCTGTTTTTCTAGTGATTTTTATGCTTTTATTATCAATAATTTCATAATTACTGCTAGATTCTTTGCTTGGCCAAACTCACAATTTTTTTAAAAGCTTTCTTTATTTTTCTGTCCAATGAGTTGGGGGTGTGGGGTTTGGAATAGAAGCTCTTTCTTGTTCTTTAGCTCCAGCAATAAAGAGCCAGGTGATCTGAAATGTAATAGGAAAGGGGGAGAAAAGAAGATTCAAAAATGATAACTAGATAAGTCCTTCCCAGCTGCCCAAAGTGGTTTCACAGATTGCTTTCCTTACAGATTTAGCTAAGAAGCTGTGTGACCTGAGTCCATTTATGGAACTATTTGGCCTCGCTTTCATTTTTTCTTTTTCAAAATAAATCCTCTAGTCCTCAATTGGAGACACTGAAGAAACCAGGGAGTTTGTATTTTTTTAATCCATATGAAGGTTTGGGCCAGGAATTTTTCAAACACTGGAATACATTTTTAATTTGGACTTTGATATCCAGACAAGCCCAGCTCATGTTCTCTTGGGTCTGCTCCCCAAAGACCAGACTTCAAACAGCCACTGGTCGCTGTCTCAGCAGCAGCAGCAGCAGCAGAGAGCTCCGCACGGCCAGGGCGGGCGGCAGCAGGCCGCAGACACCGCCGCACGTCCTGCCCGTCCGGGCTGGACCCCGTGTGCTCCCTTGCCCTGGAAACCCACACATCCTCTTCCGTGGATCTGAAGCAGAGCTCCTCAGAGGAGAATGAACGAGTATGCAGACCACCAGGGCAGGAAATGCTGGGGACGTTGCGTTTCCACCTGGGGACCCTGCCTGAAACATTCTCAGTCATACGGGGTTAGAATCTTGCGGGGAAAAGGCAAATAAATGCTATTTTGTTTTGCTTTATCATTTGCTTCTTATTCTTTCCGTTTCCAACTTTGTCTTTTCGAGTTTGAATTGCGGGAGAAATAGATGTGTTTCTCACAGATGAGACCCCAGAGAACCTTTGGTTTAACTCTTAGTTTAACTTCCTGAGACTTGACTGACAAAACAGAGAACGGGACGGAATTAAAAAAAAAAAAAAAGAAAGAAAGAAAAGAACCGATTTTCTGCGACAAGTATAGAAGCAGCTCATTTCCTTTTGGAGACCTGGACGGGAGACCGTAAGTAATTGAAATGTGATCCCCAGAGTCCCTCAGAAAAGTGACCACCCTGGGGCTGTTACCATCATTTCCTGTTCATTGTCACCTGAAATAACCAATTGTGGAAATGGCATGGGGGCCAGAAGCAAAGGAATGTAGTTTGGGGAACGTGTAGCCCCCTCATGTCCTGTAATGAAATACAAATGATTTAACAGCAGTACTGACAGGTTCTCAGAATAAATCGTTTCCATTCTCACCACTTCAAATCACTTCATGGAACTACCCTGAGACAGACTGGGGGAGGTGGCTATTGGCCACCAAGCTCTGGGACAATTCCCCGTTACCAGTGGGAATTATCCGAAGTTCTCACCTAATTTACTGCTCTTCCCTAAGTCTGAGGGGCAGGTAGTCTTCGTATCCCAGGGGAGTCTAGAAGTTAAAGGCGGCCAGATAGTTGTGAAGTCTTTCCAGGAATCCTCTACCTCCGTTCTCAGCGTTGACTCTGAAGTGGCTTCTTGCAAGCTCAAGCGCTCACATGTGCGGCTATTGCTGGGCTAGCCTGTTTCTTTGTTTTGTTTTTACTACAAGTGCCTGGTCAGACCTTCTATGGTTTGAATGTTTGAATGCCATAGTCGCTCCAAAATTCACGTTGAAACTTAATTCCCAATGCAATAGTATTAAGAGGTGGGGAATTTAGGAGGTGATTAGCCATTAGAGCTCTGCCCTTGTGAATGGGATTAGTGTCCTTAAAAAAGGGCTTGAGGAAGCCAGTTTGTCCCTTCCATTCCTTCTGTCCCTTCTGCCATGTGAGGACTCAGCACAAGGTGCCTTCTTGGAAGCAGAGAACAGCCCTCACCGGACACTGAACCTACCGGTGCCTTTATCTTGGACTTCCCAGCTTCTAAAACTGTAAGAAATAAATTCCTGTTGTTTATAAATTATTCAGTCTAAGGAATTTTGTTATAGCAGCCAGAACAAAGACAAGACCTAATTATGCCCCTCTGTGTATTCTCCCCACTTTCTCCCTATCTTTCTCTCATTCCATTGCAACAAATAAGGTTTGGAACCTCTCCTAATTTCTTGGAAAAGCCGAGTTCTTCTGTGCACTAGATCAGTCCAGAGTTACAAGCTCGTGAACTGTGCTTCTTGTGTGAGTTCGTCCATTGTCCTCTTGGCCTCATGAGCACTTTGGCCATGCCTGTGTATTAGTCCATCTGCTTCCTGCAGGCTGAGAACACCTGGGAAGAGGAACCTGCTGTTTTCCATCTTTGTATTCCTACCATCTTCCAGAACACGTATGGAACAAACATCTGAGAAAGGAAGAGAGAAGGAAGGAGGGCAGGAAGAAGTCTTAGCCTCGTGGTTCAGTTCCCCAGGTCTGGTTACACACCAATAAAACACACATAAAAAGAATTTCCAGGGAAGCTTCTCGGAAAGTCTTTATGCCAGGATGGAAACTCTGATATGAATGCCACCACAATATTGGTAGGATCAGGATGGCCGGGCAGCCCCACTGCCTGCCAGACCTATCAAGTTTGTGTCATTTCTTCATCAGCTACTCAGAGCCTTACCTCCAGCCCTTGTTGTCCCACAGCAGGTGGCTGTCCTGGGCAGATCACGTGTCCAAGCTCCCCTGACCCACTCTCCATTATTCCATTACGGTCAAGTAATCATTCCCAAAGGACAAATCCTGCCAGTCTCCCATTCAAGAGTCAGACACTCACTCCCAGGCCCCATCTCGCCTTCAATGTTCTCCAGCATTGCCGGTGGCCCCACCCAACTCTCCAGACATTCCCAAGGACCCTCAGACAAATCTTATCACAGCTTGCCTAGTTCCACCTTGGGTCTTTCGATGCTTCTCTGCCGACAGATATTTCATCTTTTATTTCATGATGCAGTTAAAGTATTGTTTCAAGAAACCTTCCTATAAGGGACCCAATCCAGCGGATGTGTCTCATACTTTGTTTCACCTCCTTGCTTGGGGACCCCATCTGGACCATATCCTCACCACCCTCCTCTTCCTCACCCATTCCTTCTGTAAGTGCACATTTAGCAAACTCTACCAGGAGCGAGGCCCACACATTGTGAGTGGCAGAGCTGTGATTCAAATCCAGGTCTACACAACTAGAGAGCCTGATGTCCATCACAACACTACACTGTCCCCACCTGAGACCAGGGCGGTTGCAGCCTCCTTGCTTTTGCTTTATCTTCTTGTCTCGGTGAAGAGAAGGATGGCACTGGCCAGAAAAACAGGGTTCTTGCCAGTCGGGCTGCAGCCTCCAGGGTCCCTCTCTTCCATAGTTTCCATGCACCACGTTTGAAAGACAATGGCTGTGCAGGCCCCCGGGGATGCCCTTCTTGGAGTACAGGACAGCAGCCTGGCTTCGAAAAGGGACCTGAGATCAGGATAGGAAGAGAAAAGCATTCCTTCCTCCTCCTGCAATGCTCCCTCGCACACTAAGAGGACAGCCTCGTGCGTGTTTGTTCTGTTGCTGAGCCGGGAAAGAAGGAAAGCAAGTGAGAGGATGGAGGCAGTGAAGAGAGGAGGACGCGGGCCAGAAGGAAGGCGCCACCGTGCAGGGCACAGCGCGCTGGCCGCACCGAGAAAAGGGCCGGGATTTGCACACGGAGGTGGCGCCCTCCTTCCCTTCCAGTAGAGATGTCGGCCTGATCCGTAGCTGGCTGGCCTGGGGAGGAGGAATCTTTGGACACGGGCCCGAGGTTTTGAGTTCACTCAGAGCGGGCGACAAAAACGGGATGGTTATTTGTTTTATGGTAATGATCTCCATGAGGCTCCGAACTCGGGGCCGCCGCCGGCCCGCCACACGGCAGGCCTTCCTCTGGGTGCGAGAGGATGTCCTCGGTTTGGTGGGATCATTTGTTTTTTAAACGAGGCTGTTTATTTTCTCTTCTTTTAATGTTGTGATTTTTTTTCAGACTCACAAGGAGGATACATAATGTACAGCCGAATCTGCAATCTCCTATTTTGTCAGCTGCTTGTGTTGATTAAAACTTCAATAAAGATCCTGTGATAAAACAGAGCTGTGTTCAAAGGATCTTGTTATGTTTTTAAAAGGCTGAGCTTGGCAGAAAAGATGTAGAATATAGGTTTGCTACCTTGATATTTTTTTTCCTTTTCCAGGTTAAAAGGGAGCAGAGTGCAGGAGAAGCATACAGTGGTTTCGAGGACCTGTGGGGTAGTTAGAAAGCATGTATTTAACCAAATCCCAAATGATAAGCAAGGTCCCATTTAAATGATATGGACATTGTTTATCAAACTGGTGTTAAATGTGTGACCCAATTGCCTCCTCCTCCCATGGCCTGACTGACAGCCTCTCTCTGCAAGAAGTCTCAGCCTAACACAGAGGGAGGGGTGTTGAGCATGGGCAAAGTGAGGTCACAGAACTCCAGGAATTCCATACCCAGTGACTCACACAACTCGCCCAGGATGATCCATTCCAGCAAGATTTTACTGAACTGCCAGTAGCACATTGCCTTAAAGACCAGGGATCACTCAAGGATCCCAAGGGGGAGGTGTCTGCAGTACCCACCTGCTCCTCACCCCCTTCCCTCCAGACACCCATTCCTGGCAGCTGCCAAAGTCTTCAACTCTTATTCTGAAAGAAGCCAGAAATGGCTGTGCGTGAAAATCAGGCTAGCCAAAGTCGCTGACTTTATGCAGAGCAGGCAAGTGCAGTCAAAACACTTACAGCAATCAATTGGAGTTGTTGGGTAAAGTTTGTTCCATGTCCCATACATTATTGAACAGTTAATTTCGTCTTTGTGCCTGCAAGACATTCCAGCTCTCAGATGACAGCTTTATCCATTAAGGAGTGCGTGGTGACAGCCATGCAGCGAGAGCTTTGTCAGCCTTGCCTGCCGGGAGGCACGCCTGCATCACCGCTGAGAAATCCTGGGACACATCAACATCTTAATCAATATGCGAGAGTCAATTACCGGGGAAGCGAGGGCTTAAGCAGGAGCTGATGATGAGGTTCACGTGCAAATGGGCTTGATCGATATGCACTGAATCTTGCACGTGGATTCACATCAGTCCTTCCGCAACCCCCAGCCCATGACGGGCAGGCCAGCCACACCCTCTCACAGTGTCTTTTCTGACCCGCCAATTACCTGCTTTACTGGAGTTTCCTGGACTCATTTTTTTGATGGATGTATTGAGAATGGAGAAAGCAGGGCTGAGAGGAATGACCCAAACTGAGGACTGATGCCAGGGAGAACCCTGGAAAGAGCCTGGATAGGCTTTCAAAGACCAAGAGAGAGGGTTTCTGCAAAGATGCCTTCTCTCCACATTCATGCTCCCTTTTACCCCTGCTTACAGGAACTACTGATTTGGCTTCAGAGGGAACAGTATTCCTTTTTCACAGACAAGAAAGCTGAGACTTAGAAATGCCAAGTGCCCAGGGTTGCACAGAGAGTGGATTCAAAGTTGGGGCTTGAACCAAGGTCTTCAGATTCCAGTATGTCCTTCATCTGGTTGAGTCATATTGCTAAGGGTTAGAGGACTGTAAAAACAAGAATGCCACACATGAACTACAAAAGGAAAAGGAAAAAATATTTTCATGGTTGCATTAGGAATTTCCAGGTGGACCTTGGAGAGTGGAGAATGATGTGACCAGGGTGGGGGGAGAAGGCAGCCTTCTCTGAGGGAGGGGCCCTGCGGGTCTGATGAGCAGCCTGGAGCCATATTAACATCAAGTGGCTGCACCAATGGGGAAGGGGGAAGGTGGGGCAGGGCAACGTTACTCAAGTCAAGTCAGTGATTGTGTTTGGATCACCAAGGCCAGGATGAGGAATTTGGACTTTATTCTGTACAGCAGCTTTCTCTAAACTAGTATGCTGTGGAACACTAACTCTGTAAGATGCTTTGCAAAATAAAGGGCATTAAGATTAAAAAAAAAAAATTGGGAAATGCTGTATATAGACTCATCTCTTCAAAAGGTCACACTACACTTCAGCACATCTTCAGGCTTTGAGAAGATCTGGAATGAAAAGAGGTATTTCATTTTGTCCAAGCCGGTATACACCTATAAACACCCTTTGGATTTTCCGCAAAGAAGCCTCTGACCAGCTAGCTAGATGGACCAGCTCTCATAAGCATTCTGCACATTTCTTCAAAATATTCATCACCTGTGCAACTTTTATTCAATGTCTACTTTTGTGTCAGACTGAAAGCGTCATTAGTCTGTTTTGTCCCCTTCCTAGCACAGAGCAGACTCTCACTCCTCTAATGAGGGGATGCGTGTGGAACACTCCAGGAGCAGGTTTGGGGTAAGTCTGCTCTCATGCGGAATTACTGGAGGTTCTTCTTGCTCAATATGGTGAACACAGCATCTTACAAGATGAGATCTTGATGATGTTTCTGATAGAAAAAGGCGAAAGCCAGGGAGATAAATCACAGTGCCAGGGAACTCAGTCCAGGATAAGAGGCGGTGAGGGTCAAGATAAACTGGGAATAGATGAGGGCTGACGACTTCCAAAGACATTTCCTAGGAAGAACTGACCAGGTTCTCCCTGATTGCCACAGTGTGGAGAGGTTACGTGTGCAGGCTCCGGAGGACAGACCGAGATCTGAACTGGAACCCACTCCTGGTAGCTCCATACTTGGTAGGGTGACCTCGGACCAATCACTTCCCATCTCTGAGCTTGTTCCTCATATATGAAGTGGGAATAATAATAATAATTATTATTATTATATCTTCTTCATAGTATTGTGATGAGGACTCTGTGAGACTATGAACCCAAATGAGGTAAAGCACATGGCACATAGGAAGAATTCAATTAAAGTTAGCTATTATTATTAATAAATGGCAACTACTCTTAATATTAAGAAAGACAGAGAGTGAAAACTGTTTCAGATATATTCAGTATTTCAGATGTAAGTAATTGGGAAATTGGGGACATTGGCTAAAATATGGAATTTTGGGAGGGAAAGGGTTTGTTTGGGGACATGTCAAATTTAAGGTGAGACCATGATGTTTGTTTATTCATTTACTTATTTATTTTATTGATTATACATTTTGATGGGGCGAGAGCTGACTGTTAGCACCTGTGCCCAAGTTGTGCTGAGCAAATCAATGCTATCAGCGTGCCCACCACTTCAAATTGCAATTATTTCCCTGTCCCCCACACAACCCCTCCCCAATTCCCCTCTCCCACACTGCCCCCTTCCTGGCAACCCTAGGTCTGTTTTCTCCCTCTGTAAGTCCAACGCACCACTGCAGTCTTTCTTTCCTTCCTTCTTTCCCTCTTTGCACCCACTTATGAGTGAGGACATGTGGTATTTTTCCTTCTGTGCCAGGCTTATTTCACTTAATGTAATTTTCTCCAAGCTCATCCATGTTGCTGCAAATGGCATATTTTCATTCTTTTTTATGGCTGAATTGTATTCCACTGTGTATACATACCACATTTTCCTTATCCAGTCATCCATCAGTGGACATTTAGGTTGGTTCCATATCTTGGCTGTAGTAAATAGAGCTGCGATGAACATGGGAGTGCAGGTATCCCTTTGACATGATGATTTTCATTCCTTTGGGTATATACCCAGAAGTGGGATTGCTGGATTGCATTATATTTAAATGTCCCACAAGCAGCTAGGTGCACAGAACTGAAACCCTAAAGAGAGGTCAGCAAAGGGCATAGAGATTAGCATAGAAATCATGGCTGAAATTATGAGAATAGATGGACAACTCTAGAAAGAGAATAGAAAGAAAGGGCAGAGAGCAAGGGACTGCCTTATTTGGGGAGCAGGAGAACAAAAAGAGAAGTCGACCTCATTGCTGTTATAAGAGGATGCTGTGGTTCTCAGGCCGCCTTACACAGTTGAGCAGATCTCATCACCTGGGCCTAGGAAATGCTGCCATGTGGACTAAAGCTTAAGTGCTACTTGCAAGAGATGTGAAAAGTTCCCGTGGCAACTTCTTATTGAAAATCCTCACCCCAGTTATTTTCCATTCCTGCTGAGACATCCTTATGTCCCTCAGGTTATGATATAAATATTTTACAAAGTACAGAGGGTTGAGATGTCTTAACACTTTAACTGAAAACTCATTTTTTTGAAAGTTAAAGGATATATTTTCCACTTCCAAAAATATGAAAACTCTTGATTGGACAAAGAAATGGAAGCATCATATTGCACTAGTTTGTGCAATGCTTCTCAGGGTTTCAAAGTACTTAAAATGCGATTCCTTTTTCCATGAGGTTTTTAACGTCCATCATCCACGTTTAAAATTGGGTAAGGACTAATCAGAGTGCTCAGAACATAGTCGGTGTTGAGTAGACATGTGTCCTCTTCCCTTAAGAGATGAATGTTGAAGCGTTCGGTATACAGACTCAGGTAGGTGAGGCATCTGAGATACTTCCAGCCTAGACTAAACTCCATTAGCAGAAAGAATAGCTGTGATAAGACCCAGTAGAGCAGAAGAGATATTCTGAAAGGTGAAAAGAGATCTCTTCTTGAGGAAGTAAAATTGTGGGAGCCCAGGATAGAAGAGATGACCCATAGTTCATGAATGGAGTGTAGGTATGGATACTAAAAAGGGATCCTTTTGCTAACTGTGCAGAAAGAGTTGACCAACCTCTGCTAAGCGAAGTTCTGTCAAAACTCTCCGAGGGACCACTGAGCTCCAACTCTCTCTATGGATCACAATCATCCTATAAAGAACAAGAAGATGTGAAGTGACCAAGGAATGAATGTCACCAGGCTGCGTCAATCCTGCATCGGCTCACCATCTCCACTGTGTGTCTAGTGTCCTGTTCCTGCTTCTTTATTATATGTGTGGTTAGGAAACTAGGCAGCTTTGGGGAGACATGGTTTCTGGTACCAAAGAGCATCACACTAACTCAAAGTCTGTGTCCTGGGCTTGGTCGGCCTTCATTTTTATCAGAAGGGGGTGGGTAACATGTGAGAAAAAAAAAACTGGCCCTGTAAAGGGATCCGGAAAGAATGACATATTTGTCTGTTAAGTATAAATAAGAACAGCCATGGAGATACGGCCCTGTGGTGCTAGGTTTTCACTCCAGCAACATTCATCTATTGCCAGGAAACGCTAGATTTAGTACCTGAGGGATTGGAGTTTCAAATACCTTATACTTTTTTTTTTAATACTCTGCCAAGAATTTAAATTGGTAAAAGCTGGGGACTGACAAAACTTGATCCCCAAGAGCTTTTCTGGCACTGGTTTATCAGAGAATATGGTGCCATTATTTTTATTATAATTATTATTTTTTTCTTTGGTGGGGTGAGAGCTCATTTATAACCCAGTGACTTCTACTCCCAGATGTATTTTTCTTTTTCTGAAAAATCCCAGTGCTTAAATAAACAGAGGCTTTGCCTTTTGTGGTGGCGTTAGAAGCTGTCATTGGATTTACATGCAAGGGTTGCAAGCCTTTTCATATTTTTAGATCAGATCAGAAAGAGTTGAAGGAGAAAGCTAATTTTCGGATATGCGTTGCCACCAGCTTCTCACTGAACGCGCCTCTGTCCCAATCCCCGGGTCCCCACCGTGGCGTACACCAAAATCACTCAGCACTGCTTTGTAAAGCAGGGACAGTGCGGAAGAGCAGAAGACACCAGAAACAAGTCAGAAAGCCTGGGTTCGAGTCCTGGTGCCATCATTTTTTAGCAATGTGACTTTGGACAACTTAGATTTTTTTTGGATTTTCATCTGTAAAATGATAATTGGATTTTCCTCTGAGGGCTGATTGGGGGATGAAATTAAACAAGATAAGTTATGTGAAAATGCTTGCACCATGAGTTCCTTAATCTACAAACGCTGAGTCCAGGGATGGGGAAGAAGGGAGAGAACATGATGGAGCAGGGTTGTGGGTTTCCCTCCAAGGTTAGGCTCTTGACATGGACATTCTAGCTGAGAAAACAACTGCCACCATGGAGACACATAAAACAAGAAGACACTGTTTACGGTACAGCATCTTTATGGTCCCTCATTGCTCCCTGCAGCCATATTCCTGACTCCCTTCAGATGCTCCTCTGATTTTACCCACAAGCAATTTCCAGGGTCAGCTCACCACGCTCTTGCCCAGGGCGGCAGCTGCGGCAGCCCAAGCCTTCTCGAACAGACCTGGCATGTCGGATCCGGCTGGAACTGATTCGAGTTTTATTATACAATTAGATCAAGTCTCTTAGGTGTAGTAGCCCTCCTCATACTTAGAAGAATAGATTAGCCATTAGGACTTTGTATATTTTTCCCAGTAATTGACACCACATCCCATTTTCCTCACCAAAGGGAAATAGAACCGCATAAAACAATCATGATTTGGGGGGCAAGAGGCGGGGGACGGGGCATTCACAAGCAGCGGTGTCTCAGTCCCTGCCTCAGTCCACTTTCTTTCCCCAGCTTTGAATATCTCCAGAAGACAGGCAGAGCAAGCCTCATTTTGTTTTGTTTTGTTGTTTTTCCATTCCAGAGCCCCTCAGGCTCTGACTCCCTAAGCACTTTACTAAGAATAAACCAAGCATCATTTCTGCCACTCCTGAACGGCAGCCACCACTGAACAGGAGCCTGGACATTCTTTAAAAGCCCGCAGAAACATCACCAGGATGTAATTGCTCCTTTTTTTTTTTTCTTTTTTTTTTAGCACCTCCAGGCTGTCCCATAGCTCCATTAGACGCCCTTTCCCTCGATATCACCTTCTTGTCCTGGTCAGTGAGAAGGGGTTGGCTGTGGGTCGTCCAAGAAGCAGTGATCTGAAGATCTTTGGTACCCCAAGTTGGGGGAGAAAGGAGAAAAAAAAAAGTATTCAAAGCCCAGAGAGGGTTCAAATCCCAGGTCCATTTTTGTCTCCTCCTTTCAACTACTGAAAGCTTACATTTTGTGAAGAACAGGAAGAAACCCTCCTGTCTGAGGGATTCAAACAGGGACCAATGCGACACCTAGGCTGGCTTTGCCTGTCTTTGGCACGGCTCGTGTTTGCAGTGGGCCACCATGTTGCATCTTACCAAAAGCAGACACCTCAGGCCAGGCAGGCTACATCCACACGAGTAAAACAAAACAGACGTCCTCCGATGTCTGGTCAAACATTCGTTTCCTTTGGTCACATCCTAGCAGCCCAAACTCAGATTCCAACTGTGAGGCCCAGTGGCACCAGCAGACATCTGCTATGGTCCACCCATGCTGCAAGAATCTGCGGCCTGAAGGCCCTTCCCAACCCCAGCGATCTTTGTGCCAAGGCTTGATGGGTCCTTGACAGCTTCCGTAATTGCCCATAGACCTGTCTGTGAGGTTGCCTGGTTGCAGACACAGACAAGAGCCATCTGCAGAGAGAGGTGGTCACTGTCCTCTCCCTCCCGTTCTTCCTGGATGGACCATCAGACAATACAGCCAGCAGCACCAGAGTCAGTAGACATGAAATGTTGTAAGTACATTTTTTAGCTTGGGTCGATGTGTCCAAAGGGGCTACTTGCTAACACGTCCAGGCTGATTCCTTGGAGAGAAACCGAAATGCCCATTTGCCAGTAAGATCAATAAACCCACTCAGCTCTGAATATAGAACTTTCCTCAGGTGCCCTCCAACCAAGTCAGGCTGTGCTGGACTCTCCTAATGGCAGGGTGATCCAATATGCCACCCAGGACTGATACGTCACCCAGAGTTCACTTTCCCAAGGAAAAATCCCTAAAGCTTTCAACTTGGTCCCCAAGACCATGAAAACATCACGAGATAGAAAGTGACTTTTCTTTGGCCACAACTGGTGATGACTTGTGAACATGTCTCTTTTGCCCAAACTTGGCTTCAGCTAAAACCTACTGTTCTGAATACAACTTGGGCCACTCTCCGCCCCCTTCATACACTACGTCTAGGCACCCCCTGCTAAGTCCTAAGAGGCCCTCTAACTAAGAGCACAAAATGAGACTGTAATCATAATTCCCTGGCTGGTTCTGAAAACATGCAGATGTAATTTTTTTCCTCTTCTCAACATACATATGCCCCTTCATTATTTTTAAAAATTTCCCTCACTGCTTCCCCCATTCCCTACCCCCCGCCCCGTTCCCAGCACCCCCCACCGCTTGCCCCCCACCCCCGTTGTGAGCCGGAGGCCAAGTTCAGCTGAGCATTCCCCAATTGGCACCACGCGCACCTGAGGGTAATGCAGGAGGTGGCACTTTCCTGCCTGCTTTTCCCTGCTGCCAGAAGAAACCCAGCTGGGTCCCTCAGTCGACACAGGCCCCTAATTTAGGTTTAATAGTACAGCATTTTTACTGCTTTTGGCCAGGGTGTTTTGAGAAAGGTTAAAATATGTGAAGAATACACTCTAAAAAAAAATCTGTTTAGAAAACAATTCCAGTCTAAGTGCTCCATGCTCTCAGTTTCTGGCCCCCTTTCCAGGAAAGCAGCTAACGACAACCATGCAATTTAGCTTCATTTTGGGGGTGGGGGGTTTCCATTTCCTTCCTATGGGATTTTTTTTATTAGTTTTTTTTTTTTTTTTTTTTTTAACTGTTTTTCTTTCCCTGTGCCGGTTTACTGCCTTGTATCTATCTACCCCGAAGGAGTTTAAAAACCTCAAGTAAGTATTATTAGATTTTTTTTTTTTTTTTTTGGTGTAATTCTCTGATTTTTCTGGTGTGAGAGTGTGTGGTCAAGATGTGTGTGTTTGCGTGTTGGCGAGGATGGGGGACTGCGTGCCAAGGCGATGATGTCCAGAAAGGCCTCGAAAGGAGACAGCGGAGCCTTCCCAGCACGCTCCAAGGAAGGAATGGTTGGTTGTTTTCACTGTGGCAAAAATCCTACTGGTTAAAGATTGATGTATCCAGTAGGCTTTTAACAAGTATCTGTTGCATGGCTAAGGGAATGGTAGAAAACGAGGTACTGTTTATTGAACTGTTACTTTGCTTATCATGACTGGTGCTTTATGTGGTTTATTCCGTGGAGCACGCACAGCACTCTGCTGATGATGTTCTCAGCTGTAGGGAGGAAGAAACTTCGAAGGTTAAGAGGGATACAGTTATTTCCTCTGGTCACACGTGGAATCGGGCAGAATTCTAATCTAGTTCTGTCTTTCCACTGAAAATAAGCTAAACTGGGTGAAAGTATGTGGAATCATGACCGCCCGCCCCACCCCACCACCTTCCCAAAAGATAAAATACGAGGACTGGGAACCACGAGCAAATGTTTGGACTTGTTAGAAAGAGGCAGTTAGTTGTAGAATCATTGACTCAAAACATTTGAATAGTTCAGTCAATTTCTCTGGGCTCCCTCCATCTCTGGAAAAAGAGCATGTTGGGCTTGAAGAGCAAGAAGACCTCAGAAGTGGCTGCTCTCTCCCCCCGCACCCCTGCCTGGTGCTCCGTGGCAGACATCACTAATAGATAACACACAGGGCTTCAGAATCCTTCTCAGCACAAAATTCTAGGCAGCTACTAACAACATTCTTGCTGTCGTGCTCTTCAAGGCATCATGGCCAACTGTGTCATTCCCCAGCCTCCATCATCCGCTTGCCTCTGTCATCATTTTTATCATATCTGCACTCTCCACCACCTCAATATCTTTTACTTAAATGATTTACATTACTTCCTTTTTTTGGAACCTAAAAATGGCCTTTTTCTAAGAATAATATCCATGAAATAGTGGGTTTAATGTGATAACAATAAGATTTTTAATATTTATTTTAAAAAGTGCATAATTCTATAATATTTTATAAGTGTGTCCAGAAGTCACTCAAGGTTACCTTGGTATATTTTCCACACTTGCTGTGATGCTGGCACAGTGGAAAGACCAGAGATTTCGGGGTCAAAGAGACTCAGTTGGAACCCCTGCTCGATCATGTACCAGTTTTGTGTGCTTGGACAAATTACGTAATCTTTTTGAGTCTCAATTTCCTTATCTATAAAATGGGAATAATAAGACTATCTTTGGTGTACTGTCTTGAGGACTAAAGTTAACTTTATGTCATACTGTGCACACAAAGCTCCTGGCACAGTCTTTGGTCCATGGTAGATGTTCCATGAATAACCACAGTTGTGACTCTCCATATATGCTAACGTGCTGTGTTGCTGGTGTCACAATACCCAGTGGTGCTTGAAAGTCCCTTCCCTTCCCCTCCCTGAAATCCAAGCTAGATCCTGTCTATCCAGATGCCTGGAAGTCCTGGAACGTGGCAGGACTGAGAGTATTGCAAGACGATATTCTTCAGGGGCAGATATTTACCCAAAGAAGGGAGAATCAAAGAGTTCTGTTCTCACTGTCCTCTCAGAGGAGCCTGGCATCACTGTCACGGAAACTGGCTTTGATAATAAGACTGCCTCATAATTAGGGAGCCGTTTTACTTTTGTGATCATCCCCAGGGCTCAGCATACCTGATTACATAAGTGGAATTTCTTCCCTGCCTTGTGTCTGTTATTATTTCTAATGTTTTTCTTCTTCTAGGAGATGGGAAAAAATGAAGCGTATTCACGAACAAAACCCCAGTTGGGGACTAGCATAGAAAATACAAAACCATCTTAGCCTGTCCCTGTGACCAGCCAGACTGCAAGAGAGGCCCCATCTTTATTTTTCCAAGTCCCACTGAACACACCTATCTTATCAGTTGACGTTTGTTGATTCAAAGCAGCAAATGACACTGAAAAAGCTGTATTTCAAGGCCCCTGTCATCTGAATTTGTCTATAAAAAGTGGATGACACAGTGGTATGACACTGAATCCTCCACCATGTCTTAGTCTGAAAGATGTCTTTGTTTATTTACTTAAAGAAAGAAAGCAGGGGGAGCTGAGGGAGTGGCAAGCTGGATGTGTGCAGAAGGATTTCAAGAATTGTTCCTGGGCTGTGCTTCTGTGGACTGCAGTTTGGGGCTGATGTTCAGGAGGAACGAGAAGGGAAGATGCCTCCCCTGAGGACACGGTGACACCTGCTTTCAAGTCGCTGTATGCCCTCTCTCCTTCCCACTCCCATATTTTGTTTTCTTTGTGGTCCAGACCCACTGTCCTCAGGACAGCGAGGAGAGAAGTCTGAGGCCTCACCGAGGTGCACGGAGGACAGATAGAGGTCCAAGGGAGATCATTTCTGCCAGGCAGAGGGGAGGGAATTTCCTGATAAAAACAATATAATTCAAAGAGAAAGGCAAGAACCCAAATCATGCCCGGAATGTAGGGAATTCACAGGGATGGGAAAGAAGATGAATAAAATGTATGAAAAAGGACACAGGCAAGCAGCAGATGCCCAACTCCGATTCTGCGCTCTCTGAACAACAGAACCGGTCTCCAGACAGACGATGGCGACCACTTGGGCAGTACTTGGCCACCTCGTTTTCTGACCGACCATGAACTTATGCTCTGACTTGGTGTATGTGTGTGTACATGCATATGCAGAGCAATTAAAAAGGAAGACTGAAGACCGAACAAATCAATGTTTACAGATTCATAATAAGTTCCTTTCTATATATTTATTTATTTTCTCTTTAGCCACTAAAGAAGCAACAGCAAACTTGCAGGGAGCAGTCGTTGCCAGAGGGTGAATCATGGCTATATTGATTTGATTATGTAAAAGCTCAGAGGAACCTAAAGCCAGATACAGAAATATCTCATAGCCCTGAACCCTATGGGACACACACTAGTAAAAAAGCAATCTTTATATTGTTCCTGATAAAAGCATCATTAGTTTCCTCATAGTGAAACCATTTCTCTGCTGATACAGTATATGGTTTTCTTTTTCTCTAGAATCCACTCAGACATAATTAACACTCAGTTACTAGACTTGAGGTTCCCTGGGGTGAGTTGCTCAAGATGGGGAGGGGTGGGGGCTAGAGATGGAAAGAAAGAAAGACTGAGAGAGGGGTGGGAAGAGAGGGAGAGGAGGGGGCAGGAAGGGAGTGGGGACACAGTATTGAATCGATCTTTCTTTGGCCTTCCTGGGCATCCCCCCTGCCTGTACTGCTCAGCAAGACGAGAGCCAGCGTGGTGGCGCCCTCTGCTGGGCCTGCTCGTCCTCCTAGCCACAGAGTCTGGACCAAGCAATTCCGGGGACCCCTCTCTCCAACCCCTGTTCTTTGCTTCCTTAGGACTATCGCTCCAGCCATCAACTTCCAGTGAAAGAAGCCTGGACTGACACCTTGGCAGACAGACAAATGCACACAGACGTGCTCACGGTTTGTGCTAATACTGCAACAGTGGCAGCAGCTACAGCAATGTTCTGTCTCCTTTTCTCTGTCCACTGGCAGGAAGCAGCTCCCTGAAAAGCCCTTGAATAAACAGTGTTTTGGGGGCAGCAGGGCTGGCCTTGGATGGGGTCTTCAATTTTTAAGGGTTTGGGGAAGAGGAAACTGGAGGGCCCTCCCAGGTCCCTACTTGTTAATGCCCATGAGCTACGGGGTAGGTCCTGACTGCCCACAAGGATGGGCTGTGGCTTGGGGACCACATACCCGGGGACTCTGTGGTCCTTTCCAACTGGGCCTCATCTTCATTAAAGAGAAGGGGAAAATGACAAGGGTATTGCTCAGCCTATGTACTTCTGAGCAAATAATAGCCTTTTCAGGAAACAAAGAAAGTGTTGATTTTAGAATTCTCAGATACGGATTTGAACTCACTAAGCAGACAGAAACAAAGTCACTGTTGGAGGAGTTTATTCTAGCACCTTCCATTTGCATTAACAAGACCACGAATGTGTATACACACACACATACACATGCACACGGTGGGTACAAACAAATGCATAAACACTTTCATGCACAGGGACACACAATCAGAACCACATGTATACAGATTTGGAAACACATACGTGCACATGTCTTAATGTAACCCCATATGGACCGCATCTTACATCCTCAGCCTTGTCCTCACCACCTTCCTCCCTCTGCTCCCAACAAAGCTGATATTTTGTGAAACTCAGAATATCTCCTCTGGGGGTCTTCATTTCGCTCTATTGTTCTATCCTGAAGGCCTTCCAGGGACCACCACTTCCAGCCAGCAAAGTCTCTGCTCTCACTGGCACCAGATCTCTGTATATTCATTAGTTCAGGCAGATCACAGGGGATTACAGTAAAAACTTCTGGAAAAACTTAAGGAGCAGAACTCTAAGGTCAAGCAGGCTTAGTGGTTAACAGAATGGATTCTGAGCCAGATTGTCTGAGTGTGTCCTAACTCTGTCATGTACTAGATGTGTGCCTTAATTTCTCCATCTGTAAAATGGGGACAGCAATAGTACCTGTTCATGGGGTTTTTATGGTCAGAAAATGGGTTAATATTCAGTATCTGCCAGAACAGTGCCAGAACAGTGACATATAATAACCACTGTATAAATATTTATCAAATAAAAGTACATCATCCAGACTGGTTGAATTATTTTCTTGAGTAATCTTGGAGGTCTCTTATCCCATCTCTCCTTAGGCAGAAGAAAAGAGAGAACACAAAGAATGACAACCAGACAGACACATGACACATCCTTCACACTCTTTTCCATCTTGGGGACCCCTTTCCTGTATCTCATTGATTATCTCTTATTATGTGTTGTAATAGTATCATGACCTGTGGCAAGTCAGTCTGGACAGCAGTCTCCTCGTTGGCAAAACCTCTCTGATGATTTCTTTTTTTCTTTTGGCAGCTGGCCAGTACAGGGATGTGAACCCATGACCTTGGTGTTATAAGGCTGCAATCCAACCAATTGAGCTAACCAGCCAGGCTTAGGTAATTTCTAAGATTCTCTTTAGTATACATTATTTTAAAAGCCAGATATAGGCAAATTTTTAACCTCATTTTAAACACCAGTTTCAAACTCCTTCATTGATTTTTACCCCTCTTTTAAAAATCAGAATTGTCAAAAAGTAGAACACTTGACTGATTTAGATTCCTTTTTTTCTTTTTTATTCCTTCCGTTTTCTCAAGGAAGTATAATCAACAGAGAAATGGCAGATAGTAGGGTGATTGGGGTGATTGGGGTCACAAGATAAATTGGCCAGTGAGCTTTAAACAATTGCTGAATTAGAAACTAAGCCAGACCCACACATGATGGTCTTAGTGAGAAGCCTAATAGTTTAGCATCCCTCCAAACTGATTTTAAGTATCTGTTCAATATTTTTGTGGAGGAGTAGGGGAAAGAGGAGGAGGACATCTGATAAAAGTGATAGGCCTCTCCTCTGTTCTCTGAGAAATTCTGCTCTGCCCCAAATTTGCACACCCCAGGCAGATAAACAAAAGCACTGCAGCTAACCAGACCTGCAAAATGACATGCAATCGCAAAACACCACGCAACTATTGTGAAACCCCAAACCGTTTCAAAGAATATTGCTTTTAAACATTCCGGCTACACATGTACTTCTAATAAATACAACTTTTTTCATCTTGTTACATTTCCAGTAAGGCTTAGCACTCAAGTGATGCCTTAGTGCCCCTTAGGAAGCAATGCCCCTAGAAACTACACTCGGACCCTCCTCTGAAGCTAGTTTTGATTAGCAGAGAAGTTTTCAACAGGGGGATTTGTAGCCATGCGTCAGAGGACGCCCAAGACACTGCCTGTGGCATCTGTCCTCTGGCAGGGCTCTGTGTTGCTCTCTGAAGGTCTGCTGATCCCAGCAAAAACCTGGGAGATGATGACATCCACACTCAACCCCCAGAGCGAGCTTGGTGGTTTCCATAGGAAAACATTCTTTGCTCTCTTTTTCCTTCTCCACCTCATGTACCTAACCTATGTTCATAATGTAGACTTTAAGAACCTGCAAAATCTGCAGTGCTTCTGAGACTTCATAGAAATAGTAAATCATGCCCAGAGTTATTTAGAACAAAGTGGTGCTTCACTGGTTTCCAGTTATTTGAAACTTAGGAATGTATGGATGACTGCTGTAGTAATCCTTAGTTAATTGAAATATTCAATTAGTCACCACAACCTTACTTACCTAGGCAGGCTAAGGAGTTTGCTGTGGCCATGATATGATTTTTCGTGGAGAATGATGGTTCCTGTCATTAAGATATATGCTTTAAGGCCTGCCATTTGTCCCCAGTAAAGTGGATGGAGTTTATCCAGCTTGAGATTGATTAGCCAGACATACCAGTGGGACAGCTGGCTGGGTCAGGATTGGCGGTGGTCCCTGTCTGTGGTATGCATCAAAGAAAGTAAGCCAGACCACTCGGGATATGAAATCAAGAGGCTGACCCTATTCCCAGTCTGCTCTGAGCAACATGACTAACTAGATTCAGGCAAGACATAGACACGTTCCTCTTTCTCCCATACCCACCACTGTCACCTCAAAGGGCTATTTGGTCCAGGAATTTCATTTGGGTATGGACCAAAATTAGACTGTGGGTGTGACCTGTGTAAAACTCAGATGCATACACTACAAAAGCCTGTCTACACCTACCAGAGCACGTGAGAGGCCTGTGGGCACACCCCAGCAGCTCTTTGTGTCCTAGCCACAGTAGTCACGATGCTCTGCCCAGACCGTGTTCTCACACCTCTTTTACCTTGTCTTCTCAGCCAACTCCTTCTCATGCTTTACAGCCTAGCTCAAATAGCTCCTCTTTCCAGATGACTTTCATGACCCTCACCCCACCCAGTCAGGAAGAGGCTCCTCCTCTCTGGGCTCCCCAGCTCTCTGTTCATGCCTTTTTCCTCCCACCTCTACCAATTGCACGCTGTCCTTGTAGGCCAAATTGGGATAACATCAGTACATGTCTCAGTGTTGTGTGAGAGTCAGTCGGGTTAATACAAGCAGAGCCTCTCTGACAATGATGGGCATACAGCAAGTGTTCAATACATCGTGGGCACGGTTGTGAGAACACTGTATGCAATGAGCTGTATTTATCTGCCTGTTGCATGTAGGACTGTGTGATTCTTAGAGTCTTTTTCAGAGCTCCATCAGAGCTCTGAAAAATCCTATAACCCACCTCTGACTAGGTGCCTATGAGAAACCCTCATCCTTCTGATGCCATTAACTGAAAGTTGTGAGAGTCACACATTTCTTGAATGTCATCGAGATCCCTCAGTGTTCCAGCAGGCCTGTGTGGTGGCTTTTCAATATCCGCAAATACTCTCACACTCTTTCCTCCAAGAGGTAGACCCTGATTCCCTCCCTTAAGTGAGAGCTGTACTTAGTGACTCGTTTCTAATGAATAAAGTATGCCAGAAGGGATAGCACAGGACTTCCAAGATTAGAATGTGACAAGCATTGGGTCCCTCCTTGTTCTCTCTGGGATCACTCACTGTCCGGGAAGCCAGCCACCATGTCATAAGGACATTCAAGCAGTCCCACAGAGAGGGCCAAGTGGCAAAGAAGTGAGGCCTCCTGCCAACAGCCAGCCAGGAACAGAATGAAGTCTCTTGACAACAGCCATGGGAGTGAGATTTTTCAGAAGGGGCTACCCCAGCCCCAGTCAGACCTTCAGATGACTGCAGCCTCTGACAGACCCTGAGCCAGATCTACTGGCTAAGCCACTCTTAAATTTCTGACCCACAGAAACTGAGTTAATTAATGTGCACTGCTAAATTTGGGGGTAATTAGCTATGTACCGATAGATAACTAATACAGATGGTGACTAAATCAAAATACATTGTGGGTCAGATTTCTGTCTAAAAGTGACATGCCTTTGAGGAGAAAATGAGAAGGCAGAGAATAGGGGTGATAATTTCCTGCAAAACTTTGTGTCTTGGGGACAAAGACAGCTCTTGCCACCTCTCACTGGGGCTGGCCAGGCTGCTATTCATCTGGGGGTGTCATGGCCTACTGGAGGCTCCCTTCATGGTGAGGGTTTGGTCTTCTCAGGGCGGGTAGGAGGGCCCACTGTCCACGATCAACCCTGTACCCTCCTGGCTGCTGGCCACTGGCTAAAAAGCTGATGAAAACAGGTTGTTAATATCTTCGGTTCCCTGGAGAGTCTACCTAGGGTAGAACCCAAGGACCTGAGTCACATCTGGACTCTGTTTCTTATATCCAGACCTTGTGAAAGTCATAGGCTCTTTCAAAGCCTCAATTTTCTCATCTGAGAGATGGGAATCATAAAAATATCTTTTGTGTTGTTGTAGGGAGGAAATGAGATAATATGTGAAGATTTTCACAATCCACAGATTTATGGTGCTATAGAAATATTAGAGTTTTGTTTTGTTTTCCTCCACAGCTCACATAGATGCCCAGTAATCTCAAATCCCCTATCGCCCTAGAGAAATGTTATTTCATAAGTCGATATAAAGATCGAAAGAGAATGCCTGGAGTTATGTAGCCCAAACAAATGACTTTTAACTTACAAAAATTTAGACTGCAGTGGAAAAGAGACTTGGAAGGAGGGTGACTACCTGGTCCTCCTTCAAATAGACCACACATGAGGCCAACCCTCCTTGACTAAAGTGGCTCTGGGCACATGAGAAGGATGGGAGGAGAGAGTGGCCCAAATCCATGATGCCTTTGCTGCCAATTTGAGATAGGAGGTGTGCCCCTCCCTGCCCACCCCAGCCCCCAGTTTTAGAGTAGCCCCCCCTAGAGATGGGGGCCGCAGCACCTGGTCCCTTGAAATTCCTTTTGATTTCATAATTTTGTCCGCACTGCATCCTTCGCCTTCCTCCCCTCCCCACCTCAATTTCCACATGCTTCTACTTTATCAGACAAAACCCAGAAATATTGAAATGTGGTTTGAGTATCACAGCAGCCAGGAAGTTGCAAGAACAAGTTAAAACTATTTTCTTAACTCACGGCTTCTTTCCAGGAAATACAGCACTTACAAGGTACAGATAAATAGCCAGAGCCGTTTAGATAAGTTCACTTGTCCTTTCCCACTTTTCAAAGCATTGAGCTGCCAGCACAACAGGCCTGGTTTAAGCGAATGGATACCTCCCTCAGCCCTAAACAGTGGCTGGTCCCTGGGGTTTTGTTCATAGAACTAGGTCACAGGCAATTCAGAGGACTCCCAACCAAGCAAGCGGTGAGTTTCTCCTGAAATTTTTCAACATCCAAAGCCTCAGTTTCTCTGAATTAGACTCCGCATTTAAGATTCCTAATGTGCCCCTCCTTAAGTGTTAGTTCCAGTAATAACAGTTCTCAGATCCCCGTCAAGGTCCGATCAAGTGAGATCAACTCCAATTTCCAGCCTGTTGAGACACATTGTAGAGAGAGGCTCTCTAGGCCTCTGCCTCTGAAAATGCCCTCACAGGGCAAAGCATCGAGCACCGACCACCCTACGAAGGCTGAGATGCGAGGGTATGGCAGTTCCAGGGCAAGAGTGGACCAGGAAGCCTCGGATCCCAGAGGAAAGGACGTAAAAACCCCTCCTGGTGCTCGTGTTTACCTGGATTTATCCTCAGGATACACCAAGACTTGACAATCCCCCTCCCATTTGTCCATTGTGTGATTCAGATCCTTTGGATTGTATGGAAAAAACTAATCCTTAAGAAACAGAGGGTTTGTTGTGAAGATACACAGGGTCATGGACAGAAATTGGAAAACTCTTAACATTAGAGATAGTGTTAGGGACCAGCTGCCCCCGCTCTCCGTTTCTCCCTATGCGTCCCTTTCTCTTCTGGCTCTCAGTGGCCGAGGCTCACCCTGTCCACCACGTCTTTCCCTACCTCGCAGCTCCTGCTCCTTTGCGGTCTCTGCTTCCTCATCTCATCGGAATTCATCTGTTCTACCCCGTGACATCCTTTCTGCTTCAGCTCCCGTCGATGAAACCTCATTCTCTCCCTTCATCTCAGATAAAGGTCGGTGTGGATTCTGTTCATCTTGTGTCTTTGACAAACTTTGGCGTGGCTTCCTTGGATCACTGCCCTTCTGTGGTTCAGTCAGCCATGCCTGGAACTAGTCATATGGGATAAAAGACAACTGCCTAGGGCTGTCTTTCAAGCAGGAGCTGTAGGCAGGGAAACCTCTCTAAGAAGGGGGATGTGGGCATGTCAGATGGTCTTAGTGCTGTATCGACATTGTCAAGGTGAGACAGGTGACTAAGGCAGGGTGAGTGGCCTCAAGCCAGAGTCATTCAAGTTTTCATTATCACCATATTAAAAAGTAAAGACCCTTAAAATATCCCCAACTTGGCTTTCCATCAGGCACCACTTGCAGGTTCATGGTGTTCTAACTAAAAGAGTGTCAGGACTGCATACAGGACAATAGGATTCTGATCGGGTCAACCCCAGGCCTCAGGAGTGCTGGGTCTATTCACCATTCACGTCTGCTCATCAGAGTATCTTGGCGCCCAGAGCAAACTCAAGAGTTGCGTGAGACGGGAGCTGGAGATCTGAGCGCCAACAAGGCCTGATTGACTGATTTGCTGGGTCTGATTATCATGCTACTTAAGATCAGCTTTTCTGTGTGCAGTATAATAAACCCATGGTTTAATTTAGAAACTCCTTGAAGTATAAGCATATACCAATGATGTCCCAAAGAAAAACAATTTTCTGTCAGACAGATGACAGAATGGTCAAAAGAACAGGAAATCAGCTATGCAAATTGTGAGACGTAAGTCACACTTCTATTTGTGCTGTGACAGTGTGAAAATTGGAATTAATTTTTGTCAATACAGAAAAAAAAGTCAGAGACTACGTGCACTGTCTTACGAAGAAAACTACTATACTATGTCCAAATTATCTGTGACATTCCCCACTACGTCCTTGATTCTTTTCTCAATTAACTTATGGCTCAAGGACCATCAGTATCGGGTTGAATTTGATTTTTTAAGAATCTAATACAATGAAAGTATGCGTGTGACTATGAAGAAACACTGCACTGGTTGATAATGAGGAAACCAATTATGCCATATTCTGTTGATAGTCAATTGGTTTAACTCTACCAATTCAATTTGAAAGATGCGGGAAGTCATAAAAAACTGAATCTGAAGTTCAAATTATGTCATTAAACTGGTACCTTGGTTAAAAGGTGAAGGCCACTGTGTTAAACTACTTGCGTAAGTTTGATGGACTGGCAGTAGTGTGAAAGTACCTTTTGGAAGAGAACATAGTGTTCATAAGGAATATGGGCGTGGAATGTGGATGGACTTAGAGAAAATGATATTAAGTGACATAAGCCAGGCACAGAAAGAGAAATACCACATGTTCTCACTTATTTGTGGGAGCTAATAAAAATAAATAAATAAATATACAAACAAACAGGGGAGGAAAAAAAGAAGACACAACAATCACAACAATTCCTTGAACTTGCTAAGACAAGTGAACAGATATGATGCTGATGGGGCAAGGAGGGAGGAAAAGGAAGAATGGGCAAAGGGACACAAAAAGCAACTACATCGTATATTGATAAATTAAAATTTTTAAAAATTTTAAAAAGAGAACATGGGCTTGGGTGATTAAAAGCCCTTCCATCGCATGTGTAACACCTCTCAACCTTGGTTCACCTGTCTGTAAACAAGGATTGTGTGTAAACAATGATTGTGATGCTTGCTCTGGAATTCTTGGAAGGACTTAAGGAGATGGGCCTATGAGGAGCTTAACACAGTGCCTGGCACAGGAAAAGTACCTAATAATATGTAGCATTCATTATTATTTTACCCATTTTTCCTTTTGGAAAGAAAAAAATACTTAAAGAGCAGCTTACCTCAGAGGTAAAATTCAAAATATAATAAATAACACAAATCCTCACTGTTATTAATCACAGTCTCATTTAACTTTAATTCAATTGAAAAATATACTTATAACTCTCCCTGAATCTTTATGGTGAAATCAGATGTTTCCCAGGCTGGCATATTTGGCATCAAAATGTCTCACAGTTGTCAGCAATGTGTTCTTTCTCAGTTACTGGTGGGAAAATAATGATATTGCAACAACAGCAGCAGCGGCGGCAGCAGCAGCAGCAGCAATCATCTGCTTGCCTATTGATCCTTATTAAAGGGAGAACATTGGTTTGCCTTTCTAGTCTCTTTCTGAAACTCTTTCCCCAAGAATTCCTAAGAGCACAGGAATCATCCATAGGCGTGGACAAAGAAGTTCCCTGCAAATAGAAATTTACTTTGATTCCTCCTGTTTTATTTTAAAAATTCATGTGAGTTTTGAATTCTACTTTATATTAGTATTGATTTTAAAAACAAAATAATGTTTGTCTTCTCCCTTTGCATAATTCCAGCACAACTATGCAAACATCAGCATTCTCAGTCAGAAATGCTGTCAGCTGCAAGTAACAGGATACTTAACTAGAGTGGGTTAGGCCATTACTACCTATATTATTATCTGACATGTTTAAGTGGTTCAATTCTATCATCAAGGACCTGACTCTTTCATCATCTTTAAAATTTCAGCTTTCTATGATTGTCTTGTTTTTTTCACAATCACAAAATGACTGCCACAGCTCCAGGCATCACTTCTCACACTATCATTCCAAGAAGAATGAAAGAGAAGGGAGAAGCCCTCCAAAATGCATGTACTGTACTTAAATATTTTTTGGCCAGAACTGTTATGACCCTTCCTAGCTGCAAGAGAGGCTGGAATGCAAGTTCTAGCAAACAGGAATGGAGTTTCCATGACTGACTTAGCCTGACCATGATTCATCTCTTGAAGTAGGGCTAACCAGGAATAAGGAGGCAGGAATGTTTATTGAATAGGCAAATAATAGTGTCTGCCACATTCAGTTTGGAAAACATAGAGGTAGGAAGTTTGCCTTTCCTGCTTCCTCTGAGTCCTCTCTCTTCAGGCACCAAAGAAGAAAGACATTGCATAGCTTTGTCCCAAGAAATTTAATCTCTCTCTCTCCAAATCAGGAAAGGATAATGGTCTACTTTTTCTTTTAAAAATAAAGAAAAACATTTCCTTCCCAAGAGGGATGTCGAGCAGTAAATGGTGTCTCAGGAGCTGCTTAGGATTCAAATACAATTACATGAGAGGACCCACTGCTTTAGGGATATGACCTGTAGGTTAAGGGAGGTCTATTGCAGGAGCTTGGAGGAATTCACATACAACTGAGACTTTGGTGTCTCAAGAAGAGGTGCATATGAGGAGCCAATGAAGGGTAACTTTCCTGAGCCATGTTTTAGACACTAGGGATCAGTGGGGAGCAGGACTGGAAAGGGTGGTCTGTCTCTGAAGGGCTCTGCAGCAAAGACCACTCTCCCATGGCTGCCTAAGTGGGCCAGCCAGCTGAGCTTATGGGTGCCCCCAGCACAGGCACAGGAACTGTCCCTATCTGCTTGCTGTGTGCAGTCATGCAAAAGGACTGCTTCTCCCACTGGTCCTGGCTACCTTCAAGGGGAGCAACAATCTCGAAATGAACACCTTCCCTTCCATGGACTTGGGGACAGTTCTTCCATATCATTCAAGGAGAAAAATAAGATCCAAGAGGGCTCCCTCCATGCTCCAGACAACAGGACTTGGTTTGCTAGTCTGCTGGTAACTAAATGATGGGAAAAAATATTCTTCCTTTCCCTTTGGTCACCTGCCAATCTTCCACCATGTGCATGCCCAGGAGACACTAGTAGCCTTATCTACTCAGGTGCCTAAACAACTCAAATATGCTAATTAAGTAAAGGAAGAAAGATTGCAAATGAAATCAGCAGTCTCCTACAAAGGAGACCAAACTGAAACCAGGATAAGTGGTGCCTGCTGAAGCTGATTTAATGATAGAAACAGATACGATATGAAATAAAACAAAAAAGAAAACTGAAATGGTAACTCTTAAAGTGATATAACATGATGTTGTAATAGAACAATCCAAGAACAAAAATGATTCAGAAATAAAAACATAATTTCTAAATGTTAAAATAGAGCAGGAAAACTGAACAATAGACTGGACCGTGATAGATACTTAATTAGTGATTTGGAAGATTAAAAGGACAAACTATCTCACAAGAGAGAACAAAAATATAAAGAAATAGTAACAATGAGTGAAAAGATAAGAGATGTGGAAGATGGATCCAGGAAACCTAATGTGAAAATAGTAGTTCAGGAGAGAGAGAGACAGTTTATAGAGAATAATTAAATACGTTTTAGAAGAAAATTTCTCTGACCTAAAAAATGACTTGCATTTTCAGATCAAAAAGTCTTGCTAAGTGCCAGACAGATTTAATAAAAGACAGAAAGAAAAAGAAAAAAACCTAGACATGT
Source organism: Cynocephalus volans (assembly GCF_027409185.1). NCBI lineage: Eukaryota > Metazoa > Chordata > Mammalia > Dermoptera > Cynocephalidae > Cynocephalus > Cynocephalus volans. The sequence goes on along the minus strand of NC_084475.1, from coordinate 57,896,981 downwards.
CCAGGTAAAGGTCCTGAAATCAGACAACAGAGTATGAGTTACTTACACAGAAAACAGAATGAAACAAGCATTGGTTTTCTTATCAGTAAGAAAAGGACTATAACTTCAAAATTATCCACCTGACCAAGATACACGGAGGGCCAAAGAAAGAGATTTCCATACATGCAAAGACTCTTGTACTTTTTCTAAAGGAATTACTTAATAAAATGTACAAGTTAAGTAAAAAGTAAAATCAGATACAAATCTCAAGGTGGCAGATAATGAAGGATAAGAATTAGGGAGACCAAATGCAACAGTGCAATAAAATTTACGGTTAAATCTATTGGAAAATCTGTCAAGCATTTTTTTCTAAGTATATTGTATGTATTCCTTACTATTACTTTCTCTACATGGCAGGAAAAATCACACATTACTTACTATAGCTTTTCCTTTGGTAACTTGTCCAAGCTCATACATCCGGGATTAGAACTCAGATTGATTCTGGACCCTGCACACTTATCCTCCACACCATAGTACCTCCATGACTAGTCTCATAGCAATGCAAGTATAAATTATAATGCAAGTGTTATGAAACATTTGAAAGGGAAGAAATATACTACAATAAAAAATCTAATAATTGATGGGAATTAAAATCCCATATTAATTAAACAATACTCAGAAGTGGGGGGTTAGGTGTAGGAATTAAGGGTGAGGAAGCAAAAGCTTGATGAAGGGACTGGGCTTTTGGGGGAGGAGACAGGAGTAGAGTTGTTATCTAACTCTGGCAGAGAGATATAAGTTCAAATATGACTATTAAAAATATGATGATATTTATCTATAAACAAAATAAGATACATAGCAGAACTTCATATTAAAGAAAGGGAAATAATTTTTTTAAATATTCAAATCAAATAAAGAGAAAAAAATAAATAAGAATTAAAAAAGAAAATAGAAAATAAGATGGAAGGCAACAGAGAAAACACATCATTGAACTCAAATGGCTTTACTTTTCTCATTAACAAATTAGGTTAAAAAAACAAACCAGCAAAAATGTAGTTAGGCTCTGTTTATAACAAAATGAAAAAGACTGTTTTTTAAAAAGGATAGCTCTACAGCTCCGTTACCCAAACACAAATCAAACAAAAGGAAGAATGGCAATATTAATGTCAGAAAAAGAGGAACTTAGGGCTAAAACATGTAATGAGGTAAGGAGGAATATTTTGAGTTGTTGAAATTAGCAAAATATATAATATAAAAACTTTTACCCATATAAAATAATTTTATAAAACCATAATCATAGTCAGGGACTTTAGTTCTCTGAGATTTTAACAGATCAATTTTTGCAAAAAAAAAAAAAAAAAAGGAGAGGAAGAATTAGAATAATAATAAGTTCTATTTAGTATATGTGTGTATAGATATTTTCATGTGTGTGTATATATATATGCACAAATGCACATATATACGCACATGTACAATGTATGTTACAAAGAATTCACTTTTCCTTTTATGTTCATTACATATTTACAAAAAGTTGATAGTGTGCTTGGCCAAAAATAAAACTGTAAAGCAGCAAAATGTTCAGCTCATAAACAAAGCCAGAAACCAGCAATAACAACAATAAAAATATAATATAACCAAACAAAACTAACTCACTTGGTAATTAAAAGGAAAGTTTTAAACAATTCCTGAATCAAAGAATAAATCAAATTGGATGATAAATTAGGTAGAAATTATCAGGAAAATGACACATTATATCAAAAATGCATGAGTAGTGGCTAAAGCTGTATTCAAGAGAAAACGTATAGCTTAATCATTTAAGAAAATAAGTAAGTTAAACATGCAACTTAAGGAAACAGAAACATAACTGCAAAAAATCAACTAAAAGAAAGTTGGAGGGAGAATTTAATTTTAGAAATTTGAATAGCAGAGTACAAACGACTAGTAAAACCGAGGCGGATTTTTTGAAAAGACAAATGAAATTAGCCAACTGTTGGCAAGCCTAAGAATAAAGAAAGGAAACAAAAACATACAACATGAGGAATGAGGCAGAAAAGATACAGTGACACACTGAAGAGACTATGTGTCTTAAGAGACAAATGTGATCACATCTCTTAGCTGCTAAGCTTGCTTCAGAAAAGTTCAACTTAATAACTGCCTTAGATAGACTTCTTTGTCTCCACTTCCTCAGAATCAGTCTATAAGTGAATTTTTATTTCTACCAGAACGAAACATTTTAAAACTGCACTAAAACAAACCCTAAGAGTTTAAACAGAGTTGTTGGGATTTTATTACATATGTTCATACAACTCTGTTTTAAGTGACATCTGTCTTCTCTGGAGTTCCAAGTGTAATCAAATGCCTTAGGCCTTGCTTTGGAAGGAAAATCAACACAGCATTTTTACATGCAAATCACAATGGTCCAAGTCTCCCATTTAATTGCCAGAAACAGAGCTCCCTCAAAGTGTTTCTCAGTTATTTCTGGGATTCCCCAAAGGCATACCTTGCATGTCCCAACCTGTGACAGCAGCTGCCACCCATGGAGTTAGCCCTGTTTGTTTTTTCCTGCTCTGTCTCTCTGTTATCCTGCTTCTTAGAGAACACCAAGTTTTCCATTGTTTTTGCCACACAGTTTTCAAACACTTTCTTTTTCTCTGGGGAACCACCTGATCCTCTCCTCCCAATTCATGTACTTGGGTGGATTTTATGTTTCTCTTGGCTCCAAGGGTGGGCCTATGACTCAGGCCTGACCAACCAGAGCATTCATTACCCTGCACCATGCAATTGGATCAAGGATAGTAAGGTGGCCTGACCGGAGGCAACAGGGTACAATGGTGATTTTGCAGGGCACGCTGGGAGAGACGCTAGCATTCTTTCTATTGGACTCGAACAGTTGGCAACTATCCTGTCACCACATGGAGTTTGGTCATAAAGTCAACTGATAAAGAACAGAGCCAAGCAAAAGGGGATGGTGACATCATTTGGGCCCCTGGGACAAACTTAGAGCTGAAAGGGGTCTATTCCTGAACTTTTCAGTCACATGAACCAATAAGTCTTTTTTTTTTTTTTTTCTTTAAGCCAGTTGATGTGTCACTAGAACCAAGAACCCTTACTGAATTATTTGGTTGGCAGTGTTAGGTGCTCTCTAGGTTCCAAAGCAGCTATGCTTGTGTTCAGCAATTTACCAAGTCTCTATCTTTATTTTTCCTTAGCACGTTTTCATTTTTTATTTGTTGTATATATTTAAGGTATACAACATGATGTTTTGATAGACATATATATACATATAGCGAAATGATTACTGCAGTCATACCAGTTAACATATTCATCATCTCACATAGTTAACTATATTATTCCGTTTTCTGTTGCTTATAACAGAATACCTGAAACTGAGTAATTTACACAGGAGTGAAATTTCTTTCTTACAGTTTTGAAAGCTGGGAAGTCCAGAGTCCAGGGAACACATCTAGTGAGGACCTTCTTCTGGGTGGAAACTCTCTACAGGGTCCTGTGGTGACCAGGGTGTCACATGGTGAGAATGGCAAGAGTGAGGGCTCTTTAGTGTGCTCTCCTTAAAAAGCCGTCAGAACCACTTTCTGATAACCCATAAAACCATTGACCCATTACTCCATGAATGGATTAATCAATTCATGAGGGCACAGTCCTCACAATCCAATCACCTCTTAAAGCCCCACCTTTCAAATACAGTAATTTCCACCCTTTTCACACTGTTACAATGGAGATCAAGCTGCAATGAATTCTGTGGTACATTCAATCCACAGCATTAACTTTGTGTGTGTGAGTGGTAAAAGTACATAAAATCTATTCTCTTAGCAAATTTTCGGTGTACAATACAATATTATTAACTATAGGCCTCATGCTGTACGTTAGATCTCTAGACATATTTATCTTGCATAACTGCAACTTTGTACCCTTTCACCACCATCTCCCCATTTCCCCCACTCTAGCCACCTTTCTACTCTCTGTTTCTATGTATTTGAGGGGTTTTGCTTATTTCTTTGTTTGAAATTGCACATATAAGTGAGATCATGCAGTATTTTTCTTTCTGTGTCTGGCTCATTTCACTCAGCATAATATCCTCTAAATTCATCCATGTTGTACAAAATGGCAGGATCTCCTTTTTTAAGGCTGAATAATATTTCATTATATATATATATATACACATATATATACAAACACACACACGTATATATATATAATCTCACAATTTCTTTGTCTATTTATCTATCAATGGACACAGGTTACTTTCATATCTTGGCTATTGTGAATAATGCTACCATGTGACCCAGCAATTCCTCTCCTGGATGTATACCCAAAGGGGATGAAATTACCACCTTGTGAAGACAGCTGCATCCCCACATTTACCAAGTCTCTCTTGAGCTATTCTGATGGCTTTTACCTTTAACCTGCTTTTGCAAAGAAACTTAAAACCAGCCCAAGGGAGTGGATGCAATCTCATCCCCTCTATATCACCTCTGTTTCCCTCTTGCAACCAAAATGCCTCCCACCTTTACCCTTTATGCCCCCTCCTATCGGAGCACACACACAGCTGTGGTGAGCAGGGAAGCTGGGGGCAGTGGGAGTTGTTTACTTGAGCAGCATCTAAGCTCTTGCAAGTCCAGCCAAGGTGTCCTAATTCACCATCTTCTCAGCCTGCGTGACAAGAAATCTGTCCCTTAAGCACAAAAAGCAAGTGCGTAGAGAATGACCTTAAAGAGAGGAGTGAAATAGATAGGGGAAGATCTCTCCAAGCTCTCATCAAATATTTTGCTTTAAGTTGTGTATATACATCTTTAAGGCATTTTAAAATTCTTCCTAACACAAAAATTTTCAACTCACTGACTCAGACTTTTTAAAGATTAATAAACCTTCGCAAATCTGTTCTTGTCAACCGTTTTAATAGATTTGTCCTGGAGAGGTCTTATCCCCACCCCCTCAAAATAAAACAAACCAAACAATAAATCAAGACCACTGAAATGAAATCCAGTCTCACATCACAGAGCAACGGTTTTATGAGTGGAACGTGTGCTTGCTAATTTCAAGAACAAATTATTGTGTTTTATTTAGTGCAGTTCAATTTATACACTTTTAGTTATAGGAAATAAAAAATAAAGCTCACAGGCTAATTTTGACTTGGTCAATTTTTTCTTTCATGGGTAGTCCCAAGGTAGAAGAAACTGGCTGTCCTGAAGTTTGAAAACCCTTCTCTGGTCTCTTGCCTGAGAGTGTACACAGCCACTCAAACTGAGAAGTTTTCTCATTTCCCGTGTCAGTGACGCCTGATACAGCTGCATTATCAGTGGCATGACATTTCTGCTGGCAAAGCTGCAGTCAATAGTTGATGGATTTAGGTCCTATTTAGCAGCTGGATTTTGGGGAAAGCTGACAAAATTAAACTCAGTATGCAAACTAATAGAGCTGATTAAAAGTCTACAAAATGAACAATTCCATAAATATGCATCCGTCATAAATATTTGAGGCAATGAATGGAAGGAGATCCAATATCCTCTAATCATTTGCTAATTAATACCCTTTAGACAGGGCAATCCTGAGTAACTATTAGGCCTCTGTTTAAGAGTTCTGTTAAAAAACAAAATATCAGCCAAATGTTTTTGTTGTAAGAAAGTATTAGCAAGGTTTTTCTCAACAAAACAACTCGCTTAGCCTAGATGAGAAGAAATGCCTTCCTGTACTCTAAACACTGTTATGGAGAAATAGGGTGAGCATTTGTGAGCAGAGGAGGCCCTGGAAGCAACCTCAGGAACCACCAGGCCGAGGGCTTCACAGAGGCTCAGAGCTAAGGGATCTAGAGTTTACGAAAAAGAAACGGGTTCAAGACTCCACTCGGCCTTCGCTGGCTGTACTTGAACACTGCTTAAACTCTGAGATTCAATTTTCTTGTTTGTAAATGGGAGTAATAATTGTCATCCTTCTTCCTTCCCAGGGCTGTATTGAGAAGCCAGTGAAATAGCCTTTGGGAAAATCTTCGCAAACTGTTGCAATCTCATCCCTAGGTCATGCTGCCTGGGTCCAAAATCCAGGGGTACGACTGGGCCACTGGGTACCTCTAGGTGAACCATTTACACAACCTGGGCCACAGTCTCCTCAACTGTGAAACGAGGGGAAAAATAGCACCTGCAGGGCAGGGTTCTTGAGAGACTTAGGTGGTAACAATGCCTGATAGCGTTAAGAATGTGATAAATGTTAGCACATTATTATTGTTATTTTTATCCAAGATGAGGAAATTCAGACAGTGTAAAATTCAAGGTCACAATTCCATAGAGAAAGCATGATGTGAGTGACAGAGCAGCTGCATTTAAGTCGCTTTCTGTACCATAACGTGGCGCTTCATCCTGGCAGCCCCCAGCAGGGTGCCACCCAGAGTGGCGCTGACACAGCCCTCCGGGGAGGACACGGTGGTTGGTTGAACTAAGATGAGACCCAGCTGCAATCCCCTCGGTATGTGCTGCCACCATCACAGCTAGACCTGGGCATGGGTAACCAGCCGCCCAGCTCAGGGTGACGTGGGAAAGGACACAGCCGGGCCACCTAACGTTCTCAGAAGGAAGGAAAGCAAGAGAAGCCCAGCTGCCCTATCTGTGACCCTGGCCTGGGAAGACAACCATAAAAACTGTCACTCTGATTGATGAAGAGGTGATAAGGTGTGGAGCGAGCAGCCAACCCCATCTCAAGGTTGGCGTGTGTCCGTGGGGCGCCCCTCCTTATGGGCAGCTTATAAATCTCGGTCGGTGTCGGTCGTTGTAAATATGGGGTTGTTCTGGAGCAAGGCAGCTGCTTTCTCTTCTAACCGGAGTCCTCCGTGTCCAGGGACCCTCTCCAGAGGCCGAAGAACTTTCTTAAGAGAGCGTGAGAGTGTCCAGACCCACCTCCCAGCCCACCCACGGGGCACGGTCTTTGACCTCTCACCTTTCCACCTCTTCCATGCTCCAAACAGACGCCCTGCACCTCCTTACACCCCCACCCCTCTCCTTTCATAACAACAGTCGGTGCCTATCATTTTTGCTTCCTGAGGGAAAATAATCAGGTGCCACCCAGTGATGCCAGGGATAGGTGGAGGGGCCCGGAACACCAGCTAGTCCTCGGCCTGCGGGCTGCTGGCTTCACGTGGGCCTGGTGTAGTGGGAGCACTTCCCACGGCCAGGACCAGGTGCTGTCGTATTTGGGAGGCCAGTGGTGTGAGGACTTAAAGTATGGTGAGGGACTTTCCCCGTTTTTCTTGTCACTCTCTCCTCTGTCTCACGTCCCCTGTCCTCTTCCTCATCCTCTCTTCCAATCCTCTCTGCGACTTTTCCTTCCTTTCTTTCACATATCACTTTATCCAAAATGTGGGTATCCCAGAAAGGAGTTTCACAGGACAAGTTATTTTACTTTCTTCTCTACTGTCACCCCCCAAAAAACATGCTAAGTAAATATATTTGTTAAAATTTCAATTAGCTTGCTCTTCAGCTTGTTTGGTAGGTGGCACTGTAAGCTGAAACCCCTCCTTTTCTACAAAGGGAACTGACTAAGTGATAAGTTCTTCCAGCTCCGCTTTCCCAGGCAATTTTCAGAATCCACCACTCCCTTCCCCTCATGCAGGCTTCTCTGGACTTGCAGTCACTTTGTGAAAGGAAATTTACTCCAAACAATGTGAAATCAAGGAAAGGCACCAAGAAATACACAAAGAGATGTCAAGTCCTTTGGGGACAAAGTTTTTAATGCTTACCGGGGCAGTTACGTATCAGAAAAATATTGCACAGTTCTCAGATGGAAGCCACACACAGCAGCAGCAAGACACCACTGCCCCGACGTTCAGACTCCCAGCTCGGGACTCACGACTTTTTCAACAAGGCTGTGTTTCCTCAGTTCGTTGGCTTCAGTAGAAGTCAGGATAATAGCTCAGAGAACCCACAACCAGAGTTGATTGGGATTACCTAATAAGTCACCTGCCTCTGAATTAATATCCCATAGGGAATGGGATGGCTATTCTTTGGCTGATGTCCCACGTGTTAAAGGTAGACCAAACCCGCACCAACTATCCCTTGACTACATGGAAAGTAGGTAGAAACGCCAGTCTTCTCATTAGAATGCTGGCAAACATAATCAATAAATTTGTCCCCTCTTGGAATGAAAACACACACAGCAGGTACTGTTATTGCAATTAATAATACATTAAGTGGATGCAAAAGTGCCTACATACAGAAACAACAATCAAAACCCCAAACCAACGAGAATTAACTTTGAACCTTTGCAGTACACAGTATATCACATTCACATAACCAATTAAAAAGGCATGTCATCTTGTTTGGAAAGTATCTATTGATTTTCCAGTTCATCAGATCAGGTTGATGTGTCTTTCAATGGCCTCGATGACATCATCAATATTTTTCTATTTAGAATAATGACTTATTTTATATGCCAACAGCTATAAAAAACAGCCCACCTATATATATTTCTACCGACAACAGCTTAAGAGCCATCTGGTTTTCTCTCCTTAACATATGATATTGGTAATCTGGGGCAAAAGAAATGTTTTGGTCTTGTCATGAGACTCATTTAGAGACCACAGTAAATTTGTTTAGTTTAAAAACCAACCACTAAATCAAATTTTCTCTATTAGAGGCCGATGCTCTCCACTGCATTTGGTGTCCAAATTACATTCATTTTAGAGTGAATTACATTCATTTCAGAAGCAGCCCCCAACTCCCTTCTCCCTCCTGTTCAAGAAGGCAATATACTCCCCAGCTGTGTGATCTTTGGCAAGTGACTTAATCTCTCTGAAACTCATTCTTCTCATTTATTAAATGGGGGGAGAAAGCACTAGGTGACTAGGTGACGCATATTACCTCTTTTAACCCTCACAGTAGTTCTGTAAGATTGGTGCTGTTATTAACCCCAATCTACAGACAGGAAACTGAGGCACAGAAAGGCTAAATAACTTGCCCCCAAACAATACCATTAGTACCTGATGAAGCCAGATAATCTGACTACAAACATTCATAACCAATTGCACTTGCCTCATAGTGCTGTACGGGGATCCAACAACACGGTCAAAACACCGAAGTGCCAGTTCTGGCACTGGGTGGGTGCTCAGGAGACATTATGGCGGAGGGCTGGGAGTCATGCCACTTGAGTTCAATCCCAGCTTCATCATTTAGTACCTATTTGACCTTGGGCGGATGACTCACCTCTATGTGCAGCAGAGGCATCACTGTGGAATGGTGATAGGCTGGTGCCTGTCTTGTAGGGTGGTGGTGAGAATAAAATAGCTCACGGCATGTACAGTGCTTAGATTAGGGCCTGACACAGAGTCCGTGCTCAGTAACAGCAGCTGTGATTATTAATAGGTCCCGCATAAATGCTCAGCTCCCTTTCCCCCAAATCCTTTGTGTTCTCCTAAGTATCGTCAACAGACATTCAACCTCAATCTATGACCTGTGGGTCAGAAATTAAGCACCAAGGCCTTGCAGGAAGTTCCCTGTTGGAAGAATTTATCTCTCCCCATCAAGGGACAGCACTGAGGAGTGGGAAGGAGGGACTTAGTTGGTGGCTCCTTACATTTTTCTTCTTAAGAAAAAACATCCATCATGAGTACATATAAAATCGAGCAGCAGAAGCATGTCCTTCAAGGCTCTGCTGGGTGCAGAGTGGTGACATCATCCAAACTGAAAGTGCAAAGAGTTGGAGTGAGACAGATGTGGTCTGAGATCTGGCTCTACAGGAATTAGCTGTGTGACTTCAGCTATTCACAACACTGTGCTGAGTTTTAGCTTCCTCCCCTGTAACCAAGGATTAGTACCATCTCAACTCATGGCGTATGGCTGTGGGGTGAAACCAGAGAGCACAGTGAAGCTAAGTTCCCGACAGAAGTTGGCTCCCTTTTCCTGTCACCCTCCACGGAATTAGTCTGGGGTGATAGGTGGTAAGGGGTCTGTGCCTTTTCCAATCAGGAATGCTTTCCATTCTAACTGGTGTCTGGAAGAGGCAAGAGCTTGCCTTGAGTGACTGATGATGGGGAGTTTGAACATCTTAACAAGTCATTGGGGGTGACATTGCAGGGAAGTTTCTAGAATCTATTCAGAAAAAGGACTCATCTAATCAGGCTGAGTCTTAGGATAGAAAAGAACGCTTACCAGCCCAGTAAATACAACCAATAAGCTCTTATGCTCAGTTCTCAGGGGCTGCCCAGCTGGGATGGTAGCCAGGACCTGGCAGTCAGACCAGTGATGGTCTCAGTGCATTTTCCCATAGCTTCCCTGTCTGTTTGGCTAGCCTCTCCACTCCATGTTTCTCCTCCTCTTTTCCAAGTACAAGCCTCAACAATTCAGCATTTGCCTCCATAAGAACAAGCCCAACTGGTCCTTTCTCTTCTACTAAGGAATGGAAGGAAAACAGGGCTGTGCTCTTGAGGCCTTGGGAAAGGTGTCTTGGGGAAGAAACTGGAAGCAGGGTCTGGACTGTCAGTCTGAACTCTATCCCTAATGGGCCAGGTCACCTGGGCGAGTCGCTTCACCTTTCTGGGCCTTAGTTCCTCCTCTCTAGAGAAGGTAGATAGATGGGAGCAGCTCCGCAGTCTCCACGCTGTTCCGTGGAGCCTGGTGCCCCTGGCAGTGCCCTCGAGGCTGCCATCGGAGGCTGGGGCAGAAGCCAGAATCGAGCAGCTCACAGTCAGCCTGCAGATGGGTTTTTATTGGCCTGTACAATGGTTTTATTTTGTTTAAAGTAGTAGCTAAAATGTCATCATCAGGAGGATTTTTTATATTTTATAGACTTTATTTTCAGGTTTACAAAACAATTGAGCAGGAAGTACAGAGTTCCCATAGACTCCCTCTGCCCTCCCACCTTCTTCACCCCAGATTCCTTTATTATCATCGTCTTGCGTTAGTGCAGTATGCTTGTTACAATCAACGAGCCAATATTGGTACATTATTATTAACTAAAGTCCACAGTTTCCATTAGAGCTCACTCTTTGTGTCGTACAATCTACGGGTTTTGCAAATGCACCTTGTCATGTGTCCACCATTACAGTATCACACAGAATAGTTTCACTGGCCTAAAAAGCCCCTGTGCTCTCTCTCCCCTCTGCTCCCTGGAAACCACTGATCTTTTCACTGTCTCTATAGTTTTGCCTTTTCCAGAATGTCATATGGTAGGAACCCCAAAGGATGTGGCATTTTCAGACTGGCTTCTTTCACTTAGCAATATGCATTTAAGTTTCCTCTGTGTCTTTCTGCGACTTGATAGCTCATTTCTTTTTAGTGCTGAATAACATTCCATTGTATGACTATATCACAACTTATTTATCCATTTGCCTACTAAAGAACATCTTGGTTGCTTACAAGTTTCGGTAATTAACAGTAAAGCTGCTATGAACATCCATATGCAGGTTTTTTGTGGACACAAGTTTTTAGCTCCTTTGAGTGAATATTAAGGAAGACAATCGCTGGATCATATGGTAAGATTATGTTTAGCTTTGTAAGAAGCTGTCAGACTGTCTTCAAAGATACTGCACCAATTTGCATTCCCACCAGCAATGAATGAGAGTTGCTGTTGCTCCACATCCTTGTCAGCATGTAATGTTGTCAGTTTTGGATTTTAGCCATTCTAATAGGTGTGCAGTGGTATTTTATTGGCGTTTTAATTGGCAATTCCCATGAGTTATGATATATGATCTTGGGTATCTTTGTCATCTGTTTATCTTTTTTGAGCAAGGTGTCTGTTCAGATTTTTTGCCCATTTTCTAATTGGGCTGTATGTTTTCTTATTATTGAGTTCTTTGCATGTTTGGGTACAGTGAATTACTGGGTATGTGTTTTGCAAATGTTTTCTCCCAATCTGTCACTTGTTTTAATCTTAACAGTGTCTTTCGCAGAGCAGAAGTTTTTAAAAATCAGGAGATTTCACACAATAATCTGGCTTTCTGGCTTCTCTTGAACATTGGGACCCGCTCCTGCATGGCTGAAGTCGCCCAGTGGGGCCTCTTCAGATGCCAGTTCACCAGAGCTGTGCCCACCCACCTTCACCCAGGCACATGACCTGCCTGTCCCCTGAGATGTCTGACTGAGGCGACTCTGACCTAAAGGAAGCTCTGCCTTTATCTGTTTTCTACTTTGGGTTCCACAGAGGTTTGCTTTGAACAATACTATCTAATGTCCACCAAAAAAAGCTTACACATGACTTGCTTAGATGATTTTCCTGCTCTATCACATCTGTCCTCCCATTCTGTTGTCACACTTGACTCAAATGAGAGAAGAAGCAATTCCATAAATACTGCCTATGTGTCGTCTTCTAATTCTCTGGCTGTGTTTGCTGCAATCCATGCCATGGAGCACAGTGCCCACATGAGGGCCACCACCAGCATCACCACTGCACCCACCAGAAGTGCCCGTCACTGCCTGGACCAACAACAAGGTCACCTCCTATGTGGGGGTAGGGGTTAGGGTCATCTTGCAAGGCAAAAGTAATTTAAACTTCAACTTACCCTTGACATGTGAAAAATAGGTACCTTTCCAGGTAGGAATCACTCATACCATGGAAAGATGCTCTCACATGAAGGCACATGAGAACTGAGACCAGAAGGAAACAGCAGATGGGAGGCAGACTCCTGTCTCTGGACTCATACTCCTTCTGAAGCCTATACCTACTGAGTAGGACGGTGGGAAAGCTCACTAGCATCATCTAAATACGCTCTGGATAAATCAGCTGGGTAAGTTCTTCTTGGGTTCTAAGCATCATCAGTAAAGACAAAAATCGAAGGGGCCTAGCCCAGGACTTCAGAACAAATTAGAGGTGAGGAAATGTTTTGTGCATAAGTGCCTCGTGCCCACGCCAAGTCTGGTATCCTATTGTGTATACTTATTGACGTTGCCTATGTAGAGGTCTGTGTTAGGTTCCCAGGGCCGCTATAACAAAGCACCATTGACCGAATGGCTGAAGCAACAGAAATTTATTGTCTCACAATACTAGAAACTAGAAGATCCAAAATCTAGGTGTTGGCAGGGTTGCTTCCTTCTGTGAGGAAAGACTGTGTTCCAGGCCTTTCTCCTTGGCTTGAGGTGACTGTCTTCTCCCTGTACCTTTTCACATCATCTCCCTTCTAGGGTGTCTCTGTGTCCATGTTTTCCCTTCATATAAGGACACCAGTTGTATTGGACCAGGGTCCACCCTAATGACCTCATCTTAACTGATTACATCCGCAATAATCCAATATTTGAATAAGATTACATTCTGAGATGCAGGGAGCTAGGACTTCAACCTATGAAATTGTGGCGAGGACACAAATCAACCCTTAGGAAGGCCTCTAGTGTAGAAGGACAAAAATCCCTCGTCTCCATGAGTCAGTACGCTGACTGCAGAAAATAGGTCACTGGCAAAATGAATTAATGAGGAAAGTTCATAGAAGCAAAGTTTCATGACGGCGTCCTCAACTTTCTCCATTCTTCTGGAGTCTTTCTCCTCATTTTCAGCAATGATAGACGTGGTAGAAACAAAGGGATGCTAAAAACAAAGGGAAGTTTATTGAAAGCCCCAAAACTCTGCTCCCGTCCGCCCCTAACCCCCATGTTATCTCTATAAAAGCTGTTCTGATGGCTGTACCGGGAACAGCCCTTCAAGCAGCCCTCCTGGCTAGAGCCCTGAAATACAGGCCAGTCCCACCTCTCCCCCCGCCTCCGTGGGCTCTTGTGCAGCTCCTCTTTCTGTTCACCGACAACCTCTACCGCCCGGTCACCACCTCACCCTGCTGTTTTAACCATGGCTTATGCCCTCAGAGACTCACAATTGCCTTTTCCTGGTGACCACGTTCCCCCAGCTCTTGCATCAGCTCTGTTTTTATCTCAAGTCCTGTGGTTTACCTTTTGGAGTTTCTAGCCCCTAGGACACTTCTTTCTTGCACCATCTCTCTGCTGGACTGAAGTACATTTGTTCCCTTTCTCTAGTGAAATGGTGAAGCATAAATTAAAGATGAAACAGGGACTGGAGGGAGGGGCAGAGAGGAGGTGCAGTTAGCAAAGGGTCTGAAAACGCAGATCCGCAGTCCCCAGGTGATGGAGAGTCCGATTGCTCCTGCAGCCAAGAGGAAAAGCGTAGGCTTTGTCATGAGACACACATGGGTTTGGGAATCTTAGCTCCACCAATACCTGGAAGAGTTCATTATGTCTCCGTGTGTAGCTTTAAATGTCATCTCAACATCAACGACTCCCCAATTTGTTTCCCCAGCCCTGATCTTCCTCCTAAATTGGAGGGTCAAATTCCAACTTCCTTCTATGGATTTTGATTTGAATGTTTAGTAGGTACCTCAAACTCAATATATCCAAAACCAAACTCTTAATTTCACCCCCCAAACCTACCCTTTAGTCAATCTTCCCCATCTTGGTAGATGGTAAGTCCATTCCTTTAGTACTCAAGCCAAAAATTTTAGGAGTTGTCTTTAACTCCTTTTTTTCTCTCATACTTCACTTTTTTATCTATCAGCACATCTTTCTAGCCTTACCTTTAAATATATCTATAATTTTTACACTTCTCACCATCTCCATTCCTGCCACCCTAGCCTGTGCCATCTTTATTCATTACAAGGTGTATTAGTCCATTTTGTGTTGCTGTAACAGAACACCTGAGACTGGGCAATTTATAAAGAGCAGAGGTTTATTTGGATTACGATTCTGGGACAGCTGCATCTAGTGCGGGCCTCAGGCTGCTTCTACTCATGGAGGAAAACAGCAGGAAGCGGCGGCACAAGCAGATCATGTGGCGAGAGGAAGCAAGAGAGAGAGAGAAAGGAGGTGCCAGGGTCTTTTAAACAACCAGTTCTCGTGAGAACTAATAGACCAAGGTCTCACTCAGGCCCACCTGCCCCAAGGAGAGCATTAATCCATTCACGAGGGATCTGTCCCCATGACCCAAACTGCCACACTGGGGATCAAATTTCCATATGAGTTCCGGGTGGACAATACATCCAAACTCCATCGCCAAGATTACTAAAATCACTTCTAACTAGTCTCTTTACTTCCACTCCTGGCTCTCCAGACTATTTTTCAATCTGACATTTAGAGCAGCCTTTTTAAACATAAGACAGATCATGTCTCTCCTTCACTCAAAACCTTCTGTGACAGACCCCTAGCTGCCCCCCTTCTCCTTTCGTCCTTGAATAACAGACCCTCCAGCTTCTACCTGGGAATGACTAGAGATCTATTTTCCAGCCTGTGTTACAGTCGGTGTGCTGTGTGACTGGGACTTGAGCAGAAGAAAAGTGTCCAGGGTCCAGGTCATGCCCTCAAGGAAGGGGCCCTCTGCTTCTGTTCCCCGCTTCTTGCTGGGGAGCTGGGGGCGGGGGGACCAGAGCCACCCTAGCAACATTGGATGTCCTACCTCTGGATGTCATACGAGGAGAGCTTGACTTCCGTCTCACTAAACTGTTACAGCAGCTGAACGTGTACCCTGCCTATACACCCTCCCATGCCTTGCTTTCACAGCTCGAATAAAACCTAAAACCTTCCCAAGGACATCAAAGCCCTATGTGATCTTGCCCTTGACTAGTTCTTTGACTGTTTCTTATCCCCCTTTCTTCATTCTCTGTGCTCCAGCCACCTTGGCCTGTCTGCTGATCCTGAGACATACCACGGACACTCCTCCTCATGGCTCTGCTTAGATGTCCTTTGTCAGGGAGGTCTGCTCTGGCCACCCGATATCACACCCGGCTTTATTTTTCTACATTACTCTTATTACTGCTTGACATGTAACTATTTGTTTCTTGTCTGCCTTTGCCCTGACCCAAGAAATGTGACCTTCCCAAAAGACGGACATTGTGGTTTTGTTCATTGCTTTAAACTCTCCAAAAAAAATTCATTGGCTGAGTGAACAAGCTTCTGTTTCCTCATCTGTAAAATGGGGACAGTAATTTCTATCATATGGGCTTGTGGTGAGAACGAGGGGACATACTGCCAATGGCTTTGTGTGGGGTCTGGCACTTGGTAGGTGCTCAGGAGACACTGGCCACCTGGTTTGAAAGACTGCCTATCAAAACTTCCTACCTGTGCACACTGGGTGCATTCTAGCAGGACGGCTTCCCATTTAAATCTGGAAGTTTGTTTTTCCTGAATCAAAGAAGTCCCTTTCAATTCTTCCAACTAATATTTTCTTTACTTTCCTTTTTGTTGTTGTTGTTGTTGTTGTTGTTGGCTAGTCTATACTGGGATCTGAACGCTTGACCTTGGTGTGATCTGCTCTATGCTCTAACCAAGTGAGCTAACCGGCCAAGCTTCAATTAATGTTTTCTCTGTTGTGATATCTCTCTGTTCATTCGTAACTTCCTCCCAATCTCTCTCACATTTGTCTCCATTCACTGGCAATATGCATTTATTGGCTCTGTCATTGATCCAGACATCTCTGAAACTGGCAATGCTGTTTCTCATCATCTCTGTGATCATATCCCAGCCTTTGGAAACCAGAGACAGCCCTGGGACGGCAGCCTCGGGGGTGCTCCCCACTGACCATCTCTTTCAAGTCAGCAGAGGGAAAGTGCATCGTGTCTTGTATTTCTCCAACTCAAACACAGCTTTGCTGATTTAACACAAATTTCCTATAAAAATCTGGCCTCCAGGGAGCAGAGACTGAACTTGGAAAGTTTTATCCCCAAAGAAGAATTCGTCGTAAAGTTATGCGTGACTGAACTGTGAGAGGCAGAGCTGCCTGGAGTGGGGCTGCAGGGCCCGGGTTTCACAGCTCCTGCGACCGTGTTTCCTCCCGTGAGCGCTCAGCTGCTCCCCCGTGCCACGCCCTTCCCCAGGACCCCTGGCAGTGAGCATCGTTACCCCGTTCACCCGCTGAAAAAGCAGATTAGGAGTGTTACCAGCAAAGCTACTTCCCATGGTAAAAAGAGGCCCCTGGATCAAGTTTTCTCTCTACGGTCACTGAAAATGACAATTCATTTCTTCTCCACCAGCCAAACACTATCTCCAGATGCACACATGTGGATCCCATTGAAGTCAGAGAGGCCCCAAACACATTTGAGGTCTCTTCCTTGTGGCAGGAAAGTGGAGCTATAAAGACAAGCTCTAGAGCAGGGGTGTGAGTGTGTGTGTGTGTGTGTGTGAGTGAGTGTGTGTGTGTGTGTGTGTGTGTGTGTACACATGGGTGGAGGGTTTCGACTAAAACCTAAAGCCCATTTTTGAGCCTTCCTAGCTTCAAATCAGGCAGCCTGATTGCCTTGAGAATCCTCTAATGTCTATGCTCTCGTGTGTCAGAGTGAAGATGATAGAAAAGTCCTGTTGACAGCAATTGTCGAATTTACAAAACAATGAGATCTGCAGGTCCGGAGGCAGAAGGCACAGATGGTCACAGCAACATATACAGATTTTAAGGCCACAGACCTGTGTTCAAATCCCAGCCCTGTCACCTTCTACCTCCGTGCTCTTGGACAACTTCTTTAATTTCCCTAAGCACCAGCTCTCATGACTTCCTACCTTTTTGAGTCATCTGTACAGTAGAGATTAATATACGGTAAAAGCCTGGCATGTTGTAAGTGCTCAGATGGTGGCTTTATCATTTCAATAACAGGAAGCTAGAGGACATCATACCCCTACCCATACTGCACCCCCCACACACATACACAGAAACATGTACCTACACACACACGTACACTCAACACAACTGCTAAGCCTCTCAGATATGGCACACTCTGGTAAGGGCCTGCTTTCTGGCCTCCAAGTCCTTTCCATTCACCAAGCTGGGACCTTTTATCTCCACCTCAGTCTCGAAGTTTCTGGAATGTCCCAGACCAGTAGCTCAAGCAGTTCAGCATCGAGGCATTGAGAATGGCCCCACTTGGAAGCAGAACTGGATTCTAATCTTGCTTCCATTCTTGCTGTCCATTGTAAACTTTGTCCATTTGGTTTAAACACATGATAATGGATACCATGCTCAATCTTTCATAAAGGTGTAAAGCTCAAATAAAATGAAATATCAGAGATACCCTCCTAATATTCTGTTCTTTTCATGCACAGCATTTATACTTGCAGTTATAATCACTGTGCAATGATTTGTTTAAAATCTGCCTCCTCCAGTAGACTGCAAGCTCCGTGAGGCCTGTTTTGCTCACCATCCTAGCTCAATGTAGCACACCATGGCAAAGTGATCAGACTATGGCAGGCCTTCAACACATATTTGCTGAATAAATGTAAGAACTAGAATGTAAAACAACTTTGAAAACTGCAAAGCACATACTAATGTCAGATACTATCATTATTACGAGACATCATGTAAATTCCAAGTGATTGGTTACTGGGTTACCCTGTTCTACCAATTTATATATGTATTTGAAAACTTTCTACTGTACAGTTTTTAGGCCTATCATTTCTACTTGAATGAATATGCTTTTAGTCATTTCTATAGAAATTCAACACAGAGCTCATATTCAGGAGTATAAATTTCTGCATTTCATATTGCTTCTTTGGAAAAATAACTTTTTGCTGGGCATGCATGTTTGAGGTCTACCTATATTTTATCTTCATCTGTCCGTTCATCAATTTTTTTTTTTTTTTGAGCAGCTATCTGGTTCAGGGATCTGAACCCTTGAACTTGGTATTATAACACTGTGCTCTAACCAACTGAGCTAACTGGCCAGCTCCTATGTAAGAACTATTAAATGCCTGTTTTGTGGCAGGCACTGAATTAAGTGCTGAGGGCACAGTGACAAATATGACAAGCGGTCCTTGGATTCAGCTCCCTGTGTACTGGGGGAGCCCAACCTACACAGTCACCATGATGTGATAGGGACAATAATAATAGAGAGGAATGATGGGAGCACAGAGGAGGAAGCATTTGCTCTGGACTGAGGTGGGTGTTGTTAGAGGTCTTCCAGAGGAGATGCTGTTGAACCCAGCCTTGAAGGATGAGGATGGGTTTTCCAGGTGCACTAGCTGAAAAAGATATATTTAGGTATTGGTAAGAGCACATGACTCGATAAATCAAGGTAGATGAGTGAGTGAAAGGATAGCTAAGGTCATGAAGGAGATAAACCTGAATTATCTGCTACCTTGTGTTGCAACTCTGTGGATATTTGTGGATGGAGGTGGGTACCAGGAGCTCCTTTTAACTCGATATGCTGCCCAAGTAGCCAGAAAGGGCACCTGGAACGACGGAAACTAGAGGAAGAGTTTTAGCAAAAGAATATCAAGAGAGGAGTTTTAGGCAGATACTAGCCACTTGCCCACTTCCAAGAGGAGGATAAGAAATAATCTTCAATGCTGTTTCAACCAATTTGAAAATGTCAAAATGCTACAGAGGACTTAATCTTCATGTGTCACAAAGATTCCAAAGAATGGATGGACATTTTCCCACTCTCCAGGATGCACAAATGCACTTTGGTTCAAAGCAGGGACATTGTTAAAGGACAACATTATTCTTCCAGAAAGCCAAACCAAGTGCTTTTGAAAACCTCTGACTCCATTCTGAATGTACTGCAATCTATGCATTTAAAATCATTTCCTAAGCTGGGACAATGACACAAATATGCACACAACACAAGCTGCTGTGGATGAAGTTGGGCTGCCTGGTCTAGTTGAGCTGAAAAGTGCTGTTGCAGCGTGTTTTCATGGAAAAATTCTTCTTATTATTTTTTAAAGAATTCTTGTTATAAATAAAAAAAATTATTATTATTCAAGTGC
Organism: Cynocephalus volans; assembly: GCF_027409185.1. Taxonomy (NCBI): domain Eukaryota; kingdom Metazoa; phylum Chordata; class Mammalia; order Dermoptera; family Cynocephalidae; genus Cynocephalus; species Cynocephalus volans. The sequence continues at coordinate 57,877,323 of NC_084475.1, read as the reverse complement.
ATTCTGAAACTGAATCATGCCATTCTTACATAATTTTTCATTGGATTGTTGCAACCCATAAAGAAATCCAATTAAATTTCCCTCGCAGGCACAGGCCTTCATTCAGGGGGCCTTGAAAAAGCTGGTTTGTTGTATTGTATGGCAGGTCGATGAATCGAGAAGCAGAGAGGGCCTGTCCCGTTTCTTGTCCTGTGTGACATGATGTGAAGAGAGTCCGCCAGCGATGTTTCAAAGAGCTGCATTATCAGACAACATAAAGGGCCTCCGTCCTTCCTGCTGCTGTGCCTCCGCAGAATATGCACATCCCAGTGTCTCCGCCGGCCGAGGAGTTCTGAACGCCTTACGTTAACATTGCTTTCTGTATCTCATGAGCATTCACCGTCATTATCCCAGAGAGATCAGACTCAGGGTTAAGGCAGGAGTGTGTCAGAGATAAGATAACATTTCTGACGACATTTTAAAGGGAATGTCCTAGAAACCAGACTACACAAACATGTGCTTTCACGACCTAAAAAGAAGGCAGAAGCCAATATGTCACAGAATTATATTATTTCACATTAATCTGTTTCTCGGTTGCTATCTGGATTGTTTATGCATTCGCCTTCATTGATTTATATATTATGAGCGGTCTCAATTATTTCCAGACATACTGGATTTTTGTTTTTAAATAAAAATTCCGCATGAGTAGACACACACACACACACTTCTTTTTCTTATCTTCCCTCTAATATAGCAAAAAGTTATGCTAAGCTTCTGCTGTGTAACTGAAACTTCTTTTAAGATGTCAACCATGTTGCAGAATTCAGTCTTCTTACTACCGGTCGTGCTAGACGTGGGGAAATAAGGCTAGAGTCGAAGAGGGAAACTGTGACAGGCAAGAAGCAGAAAGATGCTGCTCTTTGTCTTTCTTTTCGAAGTGCTACCTGAAAATCTGTTTACATTCTCTTCTCCTGCTGGCTTTTTGTTCTGTTTTTGTACTACTCTTCATGATATGTTTAAAAAGCAGCAATCTCCTAATTGTTTTCTGCCATCATCTATCAGCAAACACGAGAAGTTTATTTCACTGCAGCTGAGGTTTATAAGACAATGATGGCTATTCAATTCTGCCCTTTCATGCACTCTCTCTCTCTCTCTGTTTGTTAGAGGGAACAGGCATATCTCACAATCAAATTTTCAAAGTAATTCACTTATGCTATTTCCCTGCACAAGGAACGCAGGCTTGTATTTGTCTTGCTTTAGCATTGAAGCAATGATTTGATTGGTGACAAGATATGTAAGCAGATATAATTGTTTTATGTTAAAAGATACTCAAGGAGCAAAGCACGCATGAGTGTTGATCTGTGTTTAATAACGGGGAAGCTACAACAGCCTTTTCCAGCTCTAGTGTTTGCAAATTATTTATGTGTCAGAAATGTTTCTTTAAAGTTGGAGTTACAAAGTGTGGGCTTGTGATTATCACTGTTCATCCCAGTGGAGCCACGTCGAAGGCATAAAAATGTGGCCCATGGATGACAGAGAGCATTCTCTCCTTTGTCTTGGGGTTCTGAATTTCTTTCCATGGAAAATTTCCTCCTTTCTTTTAAAGTACAGTTCTCTGAGCCTGAAAGTATCAAAGTGAAGTGTAGTTGGAAGAGTCCCTCACATGCAAACCGTATAAAGGTGTCACCAGATAAGGTGTCTGTCCGTCTCTGTCTATGTGTATGCATGTGCTTGTAGCTCCCCTTTAGAGGAACACTAAATTGTTATTAGATCAGAAGTAAACCCTTCTAGCATACCAAGTCCTAATTGAACACAGAGTCTCTCCCACAAACTGACCCGGGGTCCCCAAGAAATGAATCCCGATGAACTATCAAATTTGCCCAGTTTGACCTCAAGGGTCACAACCGCAAATCAACCTTTTGCTGAAGTTGGCCCATGCTTTGGGTTTTCAGTGAAACTTGAGCTCAGGGAAGAGCTCTTAACTGCAAATTTAGCCATGGACATTTCCTCCAAGATGCTTACAGTTTTGTTCTTTTTACCAGGACCCTAAAGCATAACATACACACACACACACCCCAGCCCCAGAGTCACAATTTCACTAAAAAGGAAAACTTCAAAAGTAATTGGGTTTCAATGACTGTCTTATCCTTGAGAAGAACCGTAACTAACTGTTAACTGAATTATTTCCCTGAGAAAAACAAGTTCTATTCTGAGAGCTGATGAAAAATTTAAAAATAAGATAAAGGCTCAAATTTTGTTGCTCTTTGTAATGTGAGTTTTTCATTTTCATCAAAAAGCATTTATAAAATGTGCACCGAGTGGTAGGGGAAACGGAGCAGAACACAGACTGAACGAATGGCTGCCTGCTTCGTGCACACACATTGCAGGATCTGAGAGAAACGAGGAGCTCGAGAGAACGCAGCCACGTAACTCATGCACCGCAAGATTAACTCCACATCTAATCAAGCCACTAATTTGTTCTGAGGAATCTATCTGCACTTCATTTTGCCATTTGTAAACCAGAGCTCCTCATCATTGTGCAAGAAAATTAAATTACCCCAAGTACCTGGAGCCATAGCAGTGGGTGGACAAGGTTAGGCAAAGACAATATCTGACGGTGAGCAATCTGCACGCTGAAAGCCCAAGAGGGTGAGAAGTCACACGCACGACGTTGCAGATATCGGGCAACAGGAAAATTAAAGAGTCTGCACTGTGTGAAAGCTGAGAGAGCCCAAGGATGAAAAGACATCTGTGCCCCGGGTGTCCAGATAAGTCACCAGCACCCCTCTAATGGGCAGAATGGTCATTGGGAAGGAAATGGGATTTTGGAAAGTCTTTGACAAATAAAAGCGGGAGCTGGGCAAACTGTGAGAAATAAAAAGGTATTTCCAGCACAGGAGTAGAAAGAGATAGAGAAAGTGCTGATGCCATTTTGTTGTGGGGGGTGGGGAACAAAAGGAGAAAAAGGTCTAGAAGTTCTTAAAGACTTCGAAGCTGGTAGTAGGAGACTTGTTCCCTCTCTAGTTCTAAAAAGGGAAGAATCGGGGGTGGGGTGTTGGGGTAAAGCTGTGTTGAAGAGCATGTTTCCAAGCCCTGTGAGAATTTGGAAAAACAAAACCCTGAAGAAACAGAGCATTTAGGGGTAACTGGCACTGAACTAAAAAAGTCAAATAGAGGGTGGATCTATCGGGCTTATCTTTTTGTTCAGCAATTTCTAGTAAATTTTCACAAAGAACCAAAAATACCTTAGGAACACACACATACAACACCACACACACACACACACACACACACACACACACACACACGACACACGACTCAGGAGAAAAATGCTGAAGTCCAGATTGTAGTTAACAACTGAGAACTCGTTGCCTTTTGGTGTTGGAGACCTAGGATGACTTTACAGTTCTGAGATGTCCCTCGGGTGGTGAAATGTTTGATTAAAGGGTCTAGTTTAAAGGAGATTCCCAAGGCACAATGTGGCTGGCTGAGAGTTCCCAGCCATCTCCTTCCACCTGAAATGAGAAAGTCTGAGGTTAGGGAGGAGCAGATATTTTGAGAGACTCACAGAGCTTCGCCTCTGAACCCGCTTTCCTGATGGAACTTGGGCCGGAAGAACAGATGTAGTCTAAAGAGTGGGGCAAAGGGAAAGATAAAGATGGGAGTTCAGTTGAGATTGGAGCCATTAGAAGATGTCATCATGTTATTCAAAAAATAATTCCAAGCCAGGCCAGTTCTCCAAATAGGCCCAAGCAAATACCACCCAAGAGACAGCAGGGCCTGACAAGCAGTGACCAAACATTATAAGCAAAATTAGACAATTAATGGGCTCTCCAGTCTCGTGGCCGGATGGCTGAGCTTGCTGCAGCAGCACCAGCGTGGCATCGAAGCCACAGACCCGCCCCCTGCTGTCCCTGGGCAGGCACTCCACCAGGTGAGCGACAGAGGGGGGGGGGGGGGGCTGCCAGATGGCTCAGCTGCACGAGCTGTGCTAAGCGTTTTCTTTGCTGCAAGTTACTCTTCACGCTCGCACTCCACAACTTTCTGGAAGTGATTCCAGATCTGTAAGTTTCAAGTGTTACCTAAATGGGTGATTTTTCACATGATGTCTTTTACCCCCATGCAAAAACTATTTTTCTGCAAGATTTTCCAACAGTGAACTATGACCTCGACTCATGCTTTGGGTTACTATAGCAACTTTTTCTTTTGAGCACTTGAAAGTGAAGGATCTTCTTTTATTCATCTTTACAACACAGCAGACAAATGACTATCAGGAAGATGAACACTGTCCCCATTTTAAAGACAGGGAGGCCCAGGGTGAAGAAGTGTCACATAACTGGTCTGGGCATGTGCAGAAAGCTAATAATGGATTCCTGCTTCCAATTACAAACTGGATGGTGTGTTCCAACTGTGCACTTTAGGCTCTGTTAAAGAATGCTTTTAAGGGAAAAGAGGCAAAAACACTTTGTTCCTAAATTAAGACAAGTATCGCTGTTTGTTCTGTATGCCACAGAGAGAATAAAAATCCTGCCTTTTGTGACGTCTGTAATGTGACTGATGTAGGAGCATGAATTGATGCCGCTTCAAAATAGGAAGCAAATATCATAACAGTATCCTTCGTAACATTAACAAAAATAGCCCAATTAAATTTAAGAATACATATTGCATGATGATTGGGGTGGGAGGCAGGCATTGAGTCAGGCTTTTTAGAGACTATATTTTATTCTTAAAGAGAGGTATAATTCACATATTTTGTACACAAGGAAGTTGAGCAGGTAAAGGCTTATGAAGGTCTAATTAGAAGAATAATCAACTCCCTTCCCCATTTCCCACCACCCACCCAGAGCTAGAGAGGATGAGAGACCTGGTCCAAGGACTTCATGTGGCCATGACCAGCTTTCATGGGGGACTCTGTGAGGAGAAGGGATCAGGAGTACAGGAGTTGAGAGCTGAGGCCAGAAGGTAAGTGAGGGGGTGCTCACGGCAGAGGCTGGTAAGAGGGTAACACCCCCATTCACCTGATTCTGCTCCCACCCACCCCCCACCGCCCTCTGCAGTTATATTAGAGGGAGATGGTCTCTAAGGAGGCGGAGAAATGAACCCGAGTCCCCAAGGCTCAGCGGCTAGGTTCACTTTATCCACAGAGCTGCTCCGAGACCCCCCACCAGGCAGCAGGGGAGGCTTGGCAGCGCCCCCCTGGAAACTCTGGAGAGAACAGAGGCTGTATGACTCTTAAGGACACACAGCACGTGCCTGATGGAACCAGCACAACAATCCAGAAAGGATGAGTTCCATCCGCTGTGGAAATACGGAAGCTACACATGGAACTCCATTCAGGGAATGAGCCACTCAACTAAATGTCAACTTTCCTGAGTTTTTTAAAACCAGACAATCAAGGAGCCAGAGGCTTCTCCTCCAAGTCTCATGCATTGTTTCCTTTTGAACAAATCCTTCCCCTAAACACAGGCCTCTTCCCTGACTAAATATGTCATTTCAGTCCTGCTCACTCTGCTTGTTACCAGGACGGTGCTAATTCGAGCATGGCTCACTTCAAAGTTGACACTGATCCTCCTCATAAACAATTGTTTTTCAGCCAGACCCATCAGTGGCTCCGTCAGCCCCTCTCAAGCATGGCGCCAGCTTTTCAAAATGCTGACAAGAGTTCCCCTCTGTTGCCTAGGACAAGCCATGGTTGTCCTTTTCTGAGCATGTAATTGTCTCCTGGGGAGCGCAGATCCCCCCACCCCATGGGCCCAGCCACCTGTCTTTCCCGTCGCAGCAACTGGTAGCTCAGACTCTAGCAAACGCCAGGGAAAGTTGACACCGTTTTAGAGGTTGGAGCCAGAATAAGGTTATGAGCTGGAATAAAAACAGGACCGAGTAGTGACATCCATTGGAATCTTTAAACTGCTGCCCTGGAGTGTGAGACCATGGGACTAGAAGGGGCTCTTTTTCTGTGTCTAGTGAAGACTAACCTGTGCTACCCCAATGGCAATCTTACTCCTTTTTAAGGTTGATTCTTCGACTTTCATTTACACCAGGGGAACTTGTCAGATTTGTGAATTTCTGGGCACCATCCCCAGCAGCTCTGCAAGTCTGGGGAGAAGCCCAGGGAACTGCGTGTTTGATAAACTCCTCCGTGACTGAGATGCAGGTGGTCTTGAACTACACTCTGTGAAACTCTGCTTCGGAGTCTAAAGCCAACAAGAGTCCTCTACCTCCCTTAGGAACCCATCTGGGAATTTCAAAAGCATCAGCACATTCTTCCATATATCTATTCCCATGAGTGTTTGAGACTCACAACAGCATTCCTTGGAAATAAGATAACTCATGGCCCTAAATCAGAGGAAGATAAGAGCCAGGTGTCGGCCCGGACTCCCCTCCCGACTTTCCGTCCGTTTTCTCCCAGCTGTATCTTCTGATGGGCAGCTCCTGCAGGTCCTAGAGGACTTGTGGCCACTCAGAACTGCAGGAAGGAGCGTGTCTGTGGCTTCAGTGCCCCCACGGGGAGAGGCTGGATCTAGAATTAAGTTATCCACCATCCAGACCCAATTGACAGGGCAACCCTGGGGTAGGCATGCCACTGAACTGTGACATGCTTCTCTGCCACCGTAGCTCCCCACCTCTCCTGTGGGCTCAGTCTCAAGTTCTGACTCTCCATTTGTCATCCTCCCTATCATCTCCCTCAAACTTCTCTGTATCTTGAGGCTTGACTTGGACAGTATTCTCCCCATTAGGGCCTGAGCACCCCATGGGACCAGGAGGGGGTCATGCCAATCACCCAAGCTCTTCACCAAGCATTTCCAGGTCTCCTCCTTTCCACCCACCTCCTTGAGGAGAAGGTACTTCCTAGATCCCTTGTGTAGGGGCCCTAAAACGAGTTCCAGCCAATGAGTTGTGAGAAGAATTTATGGGGGTCACTTCTTGGACAGAGCATTTATTTACTGATGTAAGACCCACCCACTCACCTCCCAGGCTCTCTTTTCTCTCAGGCAGGGTGACTGGCAACATTTAAGATGGGATTGTCGCATCCGCCTGTGTCCCAGACTGATAACAATGGAGTGAGCCCCTTGCTGATACACAATGGACATATAGCATGAGCAAGAAAGAAAGGTGTGGTTTTAAGTCACTGAGACTTGGGGATTGTCACTGCAACAAAACTTAGCCTGTCCTGGCACATGCAAGGTCCTGTGCTCTTCTCAGCTCTTGCTAATCCCCTTTCCTGGGACTTGAGTCCTCTCCTTTTATCCCAAGCTGCCAGCTAAGAAATTTCCACAAACCACCAGATAGACAGTCTAATCAGTGCAAGAGAGCAGTCCAGCCTGCCCGTTGGGGTCATGACTCCCCACCTTCCACCCACAGCCTTGCGTGACTCAGCACCGCCCGTGTTTCGTCACCTTGGGACTCGAACTGTGCCCCAGCCTGACTTGCTGTCTCTTCCACCAGGGGATTTCCTCCCACTCACACCTGACACCCTGAGAGGGAGACTCTACCAGGGTCATGCTTCTTTCTCCTCCTGGTCCAGAGTGGCTGCCTTGCCTGATCAAAGCTTCCTCAGAGTCAGTTCTCACCATGACAAGGGAAGCAGTTATTTTCATGATTTCTAGAGATATCTTCACCACTAAAAGTTTTTTCCTCAAGTTGGAAAATTATTACAAGTATATCCAACCTCACTGCCTCTATTTTTCATGGCAATGATAATATAACTGCTAGAAATAATTCATTTCCAGCAGTTGCCTTGCCTACCTTGTGTTCAGATTCCTAAGGACAGTTGGCAAGTGCACTTCCTTCGCTGCGGGCTTTGGCAGCTCACGTGACTCTCTAGTTTTGCAATGATGACAAATGAAATTACTGCAAGTCCTGGAGCCTTCGTCCCTGGAAACCATCAGCAGGAATGACAGCTCCTTCTATTTGGCTTATAACAAGCTCTTCCAGGAAACTAATCACCAGACAGGGTCTTCCATCCAGAATGCAGTTTTTAATCTTATTCTGAAGAATTAATTGTGCAACCTTAGTACTGGGATTATTCCTCATCAAGAATTCCAAAATTGCCAAACAGTGGCAATATAAAAGGGTAATTATAATCCCAAAGATACAATAACATAAAAAAGGAAAAACTTTAAGTGACAAGCTTAAAAACAAAATCAAGTTTCAGAACATATATGACTGTAAACAATTACTAATGTAAATTTTTTGGTAAAATTACAATAAGTAAAACAGATTTAGTTAAGATTCAGTGGAAAAGGGGCTTTGCTGAAAGGGTGCTGACCATTCTTATTCCTTTTTCTAGAACTTTCATCTCGCCCCTGCTCTTGGTACAGGCTTTACACTAAGACAGTGTTCAATTAATGCTTAATAATAAATTTGAATTTGATAAATTTGACATCATGCATAAACATTTTAAGCTTATTATATGTGTGATATATGATGTGTATGTATGTGTGTGTATGGGTGTGTGTGTGAGTAGCTGTGTGTACTTGAAAAAATAGAGAGAAATACAAAGATATGTGAACATTAAAAATAAAGGCATCCATTCATTTCTTCTACAAATATTTGTTGAGTGCCTACCATGTGCTAGGCACTAGTCTAGGAAAACAGACAAAATTTCTAGCCTCCTTGTATCTATTTGAACGATGGAGACAAAAAACAAAAAAATAAATAAATAGATTAGTGTTATGAAGAAAAGTAAAGCAAGATAAGGGAATGGAGACTGATGGAGGGGGTGTATAGGGTAGTCAAGGAAGCCTGTTTGAGCAGAAATATGAATGAATCAAGAGTTAGATATATAGCTTTTTGTGTAGAAAGCATTCCAAGAGGATGAAATAGTAAGTGCAAAGGCCCTGAGGCAGGAGCTGTCTTGTGCATTAGAGAAACAAAGACGCCAGTGTTCTCAGAACAAAATGAAGGACAAGAAATGGTAGGAGGCAAAGCTGTGAAGACAAGCAGGGGCCAGATCATGTAGCACCTTATATGTCATGGTGAGGACGTGGAATTTTGCTCCGAGAGTGAAGGGAAGCAAGAGAATGCTTATTTTGAGCAAGAGAATGATATGATCTGATTTAAATTTTGAAAAAATTCCCCTGCTTCAGTACAGAGCATAAGCTGCTGGTTACAAGGGCCAGTTATACTTGGATTTGAGAACATAAGGGGGAATTTCTGGGCCTCCAGGAGAAAAGGGTAGGTAGAACGAGGATATGAGCCACCCTCTAGCCTCTGCACCCTCACTGCTGAGGCTAATAGTTCACAGCTCTGAAGAGTGTTGATGCGGAAGATTCACATTTACAGCATCTCCAGTTTTGAGCATTAACCAAGGTTGAGCCTTCAGATATTTAGCTCCTTACCAGTTTGAGCTGGTGTCAGGACATTTTGCCTGTGATAACTTTTAAGAATCTTAACTTCTTTGGTTTTGGTTCCCTCATTTGTCAAAAAAAATGGGGATTGGACTAGATGATTTATCCATGATCAATTTAGCTTTAAATTCTGATTCTCAGAATTATACACACACAGAGTACAAACCAAGACCAGTGACCTAGTCCTATAACATGGAGATTCAAGCATCAATTCCAAGACCTACTTTAAGCAATTTTGCACATTCTTACACGTTTCACTGTAGATTATTTTATTTTCATCAAGGAAATGAAGGCAGAAAAGCACAAGGAAGGAAGGAAAGGAAGAGACGTAAAAAAAAAAAAAATGCAATTGATAGCCACTATATAGAGAATAGCCTTGTTTTCCCAATATCAGTGGAGTTTCCTGCTGTCCTCCAGTGCAGCCCAGGTGGCAATGCAACATTGGTGGCACTGGAACATTTGATGGCTCTGGCTCATGTGTCAGCCTTCCTGCTCACACCATTTTCTTTAGCAAATGGTTATACTGAAAGACACTTTCTTCTTCCTTTGCATTTTCCTCCGACACCAGCGGAGAGAGCACCTGTGGCCGGCTTCTGCAGTGGGCCTTCACATGGCAAAAGGATCCTTCCTGTTGTATCTGACTCAGGGATGTAAGAGACAGCTGGCCACCCTGGGGAGACCTCTATTCTATGCTTGTCTTACCCTTAACTACTGCTCCCTCGAGAGTGAATCTGGTGATCAGAGGGATCCTTGTGGAGGCATCACTAATGGAATAGAATACTGTTTAATTAGTCCTCTGATAATGAAAATAGAAAGGAACCCCAAGTTCTATGCAGAGGTCGAGAATGATCAATTAGCTTTTCCAGATCTAAGTAGCAACTTCGAGAAGCCCACTCAGAACCATCTCCAATTACACATCTCTGACCATAACCAGGTTCCGTCTCCCCTTGTAACTTGACCATCTTGGCTCAAGTTGAGAAACACCTGTGGTATTTGAAGCTCGTGGAGCCAGTGGCTCCTAAAACTCTGAAACCTGAGAAGCAACATCTGTCTGCCTTCCTCCTCTTCCTGCAACAGTCTGTGGCACTACCAGGGAGCAAGTGCTGAATAAGGACAGGGGGCTGTTCCCTGAACAGGGGGGACCCAGCAAAGCAGTAAACACCATGCCTGCATGTGGGGCTTTCTGTCCAAGCTGGCTGGCTTCTCTCTTTCCTTTCCCTCTTGCACAGTGGAAAGGAAATTTATTAGGCAAATTTCTTCCACAACAGAAACAGTGTGGGAGTCTCAGCAATTGATGCATACTTGACCGTTTGTCCGCAACATGTCAGGATCCTGATTCATAGTGGCTGGAACCATTTGTCTTTTGTTACGTACAGTCTGAGGGACATCAGCTAATAGAAGTAAGGATTGTCATTTTGCTGGGTTTTTAAAATTTTTTTATTTTTTATTTATCCAGCTCAATACAGAAGGTGGAAACAGAGAGGGGAGAGGCCGAGAGACCAACGGGGAAATGGAGCCACGTGGGGGGGGCCGGTGGCAGAGGAGGCACACAGCTGATGAGCTCTTTCTGGCCTCATTTTCTTGGGTTCTTCCTTCTCTAGGGAGCATGAAGCTGGAAAACAAGTTTTACTTTCCAAGTCAAGCTCATCATTTCTTAAGGGTTTTTATGGGAATTGAAAGTTCTCTTCCTTTTCTCTCCTTACCTTGACTTGGAGCTAAAAGGATGTCCAAGCTTCCAAGCACAGGCAGGAGAGTAATGGGGTCCTGGCCCCTGACAGTGAACGGAGGAGGTGGATGGCCCAGTCCTCTGGAGGCTGCCAATCCTTGGCAACATAGCCTCTCAGACAACCACTGTGATTGGCTGCAGAAAGCAGGAACCCCAAATCCAATCTGACACCCTTAGGGGATCCTGAGTACATGAACTTCTGGGAAGGGTCTCAGAGAGGCTATGATCTGAGAATGAAAGTGCTTTTGGAGTGCACTGTGAAAGAGGAGAGAAACCACAGTGTGCTGGGCATTACCCCTAACGCCGGATGTACCCATTAATGCCAGTCGGATGGGGGTGCTCCTGATGGCAAGTGCTGAAAACTGCTGACCCAGGGGGCAAAGGATGATCGACCAGACTGATTCACTAGCGTGTCTGACTCACCATGGATACTCCCCAAATACTTAAATGATGAAATAAGCAAGAGATTCACTGATCATTATTTAACATGCTACCCCTCCCAAGTGTAGGTGTTTTTAATAGGGTCTCTGGGACTCCCGCCAGGGAGGCCTGCAGTGTGAGGCTGAGGGTGGTCTCCACAATCAAACAATCCTGAATCCAAGTCCTGGCTCTGCCACCGACTGGCTGTGTTATTTTTGGCAACTTGTTAACCCTCTTGAGTCTCAGTTCCCCAGCCTGAAAGTGAGGCTTATACTGGTGCCTACTTCACAGGGGTGTTGTGAGGATTAAAAGAGTATTCACGAAGGCTAATTTTATGTGGCAGCTTGGCTAGGTTACGGTGCCCAGTTGTTCAGCCAAGCAGCAGGCTAGATGTTACTGTGAAGGTATATTTTAAATGTGATTAACATTTAAATCAGTAGACTTTGAGTAAAGCAGATTGCCCTCCATAATGTCAGGGGCCTCATCCAATCAGTTGAAGGCCTTAGAGAAAAGACTGAGGTCCCCTGAGGAGGAAAGAATTCTGCAGCCGGACAGTCTTCAGACTCAAGACTGCACCATTGACACTCCCCCGCTCTCCAGCCTGCTGGCCTGCTCTGCAGATTTTGGACTTGCCAGCCCCTGCAGTCGTGTAAGCCAATTCTTTAAAATAAATCTCTCTTTCTCTACATATCCTTTATCTATCTTACCTGTCTATCATACATCTGTATAATATGTGTGCGTATATATCCATACATTATACACATATATATGTCCCCTATTGATTCTATTTCTCTGGAGAACCCTAACACAGTTTGTACAAAATACTGAGCACAATTCTTGGGACAGGATGTGCTCAATAAAAGTTTTTTCTTATTATCATGAATTCCCTAAATGATGAAGCTTTGCATACTTGGATGCAATTCCAGGTGCCTGCAGGGGGGTGATGAGAGGGCCGGGGGTTAGGGAGGACAGGATGCCCTGCAGCATCCAATTCAGGTAGCCCCAGCTCCAGAAGTGGAGCCAGCCCGAAACCTGCTGTCCAGAGGGGCAGAAGGCCAGCCTGCAGGCCCGCAGCCTGTCTGGGCCTTCCTCCTCGGCCGTCCTCGCAGCCCCAGCCCTCACTGGGGAGATGATTGGCGGGGCTGGCTCCTGCTCCCCATCACCGCAGGCAGCCCGGCCTGCAGATGTTTCCTCCCGGCCTTTCTTCTTTTAGATCCCGTTTTCTTCTCTGACCCTAACTCCTGGCAAGGCTTTTTGGTAAGCTGTGCTGTTCCTCCAGAGTCTCTTTGACTGTGTTATCATCACTAAATCACCAGCATCATCAGCTCAGGATGGAGCCACTGACACAGGTCAGAGACTCCCCAGGGTCGCTCTCATAGGTGGGGAGTGGGGAAACAGGAGCCTGCAGCACTAAACAGCCTGTTGTGCTCATTCAGAGCCCAGAAGAGCTGCCTTTTCCTCGGCCCTCCCTGCCCTGGCTCTCCTGGCCTTTCTGAGAGGAGCCCTGGCCTGTAAGTCACCTCTAGCCCAGCGCTCTTCATGCCCCCTCTCCGTCCCTCTTCCCTCACTCCCTGATCATGGCTCCCAGGACAGGCTGCCTACAGAACTGGAAGCCACCTGGCCAGCCTCCCTCTCCAGCTCGTTGCCATGAGCTGGAAGACAGAAGGTCTGAGCGTCAGACACGTGATAGTTCAACCACAGCCTCTAAAGAGTCTGTGGCTTTCAGTGACTGTGGCTCCTACACAGAAGGCCAAGTGTGTGATGGCCGTGGGCACTTTCAAAGGCCACTGACAGATCACCATGTACTGAGGGGCTCCAGCAGATCCCCTGGGCCACACCCTCCTTTTTTTAATTGACAAGTAAAAATTGCAAACATTTCTCGTGTACAACATGATGTTGTGATTTATGTATACATTGTGGAGTGGCTAAATAAAGCTAATTAACATATGCATTACCTCACATATTTATTTTTTTGTGGTGAGAAAACTTAAAATCGACTCTGTTAGCAATCTTCAAGTCTACACTATGTTTTTAGTAACTACAGTCATCGTGATATACAATAGAGCTCTTGAACATATTCATCCTGCCTAACTGAAATGTTGTATCCTCTGACCAATATCTCTCCAATGCTCCCCTTTCCCCAGCCCTTAGTAACCACCATTCTACTTTCTGCTTCTATGAGTTCGACGTTTTTAGATTCCACATGTAAGTGAGATCATGTGGTATTTGTTTTTCTGTGCCTGGCTTATTTCACTTAACATAATGCCCTTCAGGTTCAACTATGTTGTCCAATTGACTGTATTTCCTTTCTTTTTAAGGTTGAATAGCATCCCATTGTGTATGTGTATGCATATGAATATACACGTATCACATTTTCTTTATCCATTCATCAGTTGATGGACATAGGTTGGTTCTATACCTTGACTATTGTGAATAATGCTGCAATGAACCTGGGAGAGTAGATTTCTCTTTGACGTGCTGATTTCATATCCTTTGGGTATACACCCAGTAGTGGGATTGCTCGATCTTAAGTTTATTTTTAATTTTTTGAGGAACCTCCATACAGTTTTCCATAATTGCTGTACTAAATTACATTCCCACCAACAGTGTGAAAAGGTTCCCTTTTCTCCACACCCTGGCCAATACTTGCTATCTTTTGTCTTTTTGATAATAGTGATTCTCACAGGACCACACTCTCTTTGGACAGAGGTGGTGGCTGATGCCCAGGGAAGGGAAGAGATCTAATTAAGTTCACACAGTTAACTTGAGGCAAATTGACACTCAAACGTGGGTCTCCTGATTCCAGCCCAGTGCTCCCACAGACTGCTTAGAATAGGCCATGCAGATGGCATTCACCTTGGCAATGACCCTGGATACCATATCTGAGGGCTGCTGATAGGTTGACCGAATTTTTGCTTAATCATAAAGTAGGAGGCAGGGCTATCTAGGTAGTTATGGAATTTATATACAGAGAGAAAGAGAAAGGAGAGGGAAGACCAGAACAGAGTAACGTAGATCCCCTATCTCATCTGTCTGTTTAATCATTCATCCATTCGTTCTTTCATACAGTCATTCTTTTGTTCCACTATGGATCTTTGGGCATGCCCTGTCTAGCTCCTACCAAACAATGTCATAGGTTCTGCCTCAGAGACCTCTTGGCCCCACACTCAAGGCATGGGAAGTTTGAGTCCTGGGTATAATGACAGCCTTCCCACACACGCACGCACGCACACACACACACGCATGCACACACACACACACGCACACACACATACACGCACACACACACGCATGCACACACGCACGCACGCACGCACACGCACGCACACACACACGCATGCACACACACGCACGCACACACACGCATGCATGCACACACACGCACGCACGCACACACACACACATGCACACACACACAGCTTTGGCCAAACCGAAGCCAACAATAGAATATTGGGATTGAGGCCTGCTGCAGGTGAGGGCATCTGCCTTCTTCCCACACATCTTGGAGTCAAAGACTGCACTCTCTCCCTCTCTCTATCTCTATCTCTCTCTGTTTCTCGGTGAACTACTAAACCTGGAAATCTGAAATCCACTGGCTCCAGCAGCTGGAGCTCCTCCCTTCTCAGACCCCTCCTCAGGGCTCTAGTGCATGACCTCTTCCTCCCTCCCAGCCATCTCCCCTCACCCCCACAGCTGAGAGAGCTCAGCCTGCCTCATCTCCCAGAGTCACACGGGTCTCACCACCAGTGTGAGAGGGGAGGACATGGTGTGGCCACCAGCTTGGTGGAGAGGCAGCTCCCAAGAGGCAACACTCAGGTCCAAGCCAACCCCACCCCTGAGTGATATTTTCAACAATTCCATGAGGAGGGTTGGAAAGGGCACTTGGCCAAGAGACTGCCGGTCTTCATAATGCTGCCACTTAGAAACATGTCAGGGGTTCTTACAGAGACCCAGAGGCCAGTGCACAGGCGGAGGGAAAGGAGATAGAAGCAAGGAGGAAGTGTCTCTCCAAGAAGAGTCCAAGGGCCCAGTGGACTCCGAGGATTTACCACTACTTGTGATCAGTCCCTCTACGGTCTGTCAAAACAGAGGGAGGGAAAGGCAGAGAAAGAGTATAAGGAGGCCGTGAGTTTTCTTACAAGGAGCTTAGGATTTAGACTTAATCTCCAACACTGCCTAGCTCTGTGACCTTGGGCAAGTTACTTAACTTCTCTGAGCCAAATCTTTGAGATGGGATAATGGATCTCTCTTCCTTGGCTGGTGTATGGATTAGAGAAAACATATGTAAAGCACTAAGACAGTGTCTAGCAATATGTTAATAGTAATGAGGACAGCTAAAGTCTGGGTGGCATTCATTGTGTTCTCGGAAGCTGGTAGCTATCAAGTTATTTTATTTTTATTCTCGTTGAAAGAGACTGGACATCAAAGATTCAAATATGGATGGGGTGTCTGACTTTGTGGCTCAGCTCTGCACCTTCTTAGGGAGACGTGAAACCCTGTCTCCTTCTCACAGGGGCACGTGAATCAGCAGAGGGGAATCTGGGACATGAGTCACAGCCCCCATTATCTCAGAGAACTGAGATCCCCTTGGGTGGACTCGGATGTCCCCTTGGACAGATTCTGCAGCACCCAGCAATCAGGTCCAGCCCTACTTTCTTCAGCAATCACAAGGTGGTATGGCTGGCAGCCATGGGAGAGTTCTTTTTCCAAAGTATGTTCGGTCTATAAACACAATCATAAAATGAAAGCCAAGTACCAGTGATGGTGGGGTCACAGCAAGAGCAGGGAGGGAGGCAGCGTTCCCAGCAATGGCCGGCTGCGCCCAGCCCAGCCCCAGCGGTCAGTGTGGAGGAGGAGTGACCCTGCATCCCATCATGTTGTCAGGCCACACAGACCCTACTTTCTCCAAACTTCACTTGGCTGGAGCAATTTAGAGAGGATCAGGGGAGAAAGGCAGCTGGGAGGAGGAGGAGGAGGCACTCGGGGAGTTATGCTTAACCACCCCCTCTCCCAGGCTCCCCAGCCTTGCTAGACTCAGAAAAATAATACAGCATCCACCATGTGTCATTTGACCCATAAAATGCACTGCTTGGGTACTTAAGGTGTTCCCCCTGGGGCTGCATCTGTGTGATTCAGACTCAAAAGCAGAATTTCTGGCCCTGGAGATGGCCTCACCATCAAGTAGCCTGAAGGATGAACTGGGTTCTCATAGACCCTCCAGCTTTGGCTCTATGGGTGGAAGTTCCCAGAGACCCTCAGGCTATAGCTCCATGGGTAAATCAAGTGGAAGATTGGAACAATGATTTTAGGGAACACAAGCCCCTGCCTCTTCAAAACAGAAAGCAAAATGTAAAAACCTCTCTAAATCAGGAGAAAGTAGACATAAAGACTTAAACTACAGAACAGCTGTCTCAACTCTGAGAGTCAACTTGGCTATGGAATTCTGTCTCTTACACCCCTGCCCCTTGCCCTGCCTACTCATTCTTCCTCTGCATCCTACTGCCACACCTATGACTTTAACTCTTCCCTCAATACGTCCAAAATGCCAGCAGTGCTTGCCATCCATATTCAGCCCCATGATCCTCTGTGACTTGCGTAGAGAACTGTAGTCCCTCAAGGAGGGTGGGGAGCAGGGGCTGCTTCAAGAGGTCTGAAGGGTATGCTGGGTTAGGACCTAATTCAGACGTACTGTACTCTGTTCAGAAGGAAAACTTAGGACTCACAGCTGCATTGCAACAAGCGCAGGGATGAAGCCACCGAGGGCTCTGCATATTTTCCTTGGATTCGGCACAAGCCATTGACATCATTTCAGGCTTGGCCATTCATCCACTGCTGTTTGGAACTCGTGGCTGTGTGAGGCTGAGTGCCAGAGTCTGGGGAAGGTCTGACTGCAAATTGGGTGGGAGTGGGTGTGGAGGTGGTCCCACTGAGTTTGTAAAAACAAACAAAAATGCACTGAACCATGCCTTTCCTCCACTGGAATGATGAGTGAAGCTAACCCCAGCCCCCACCCAGCCCACTCCTCCAGCAAACAGACCCAGGCCAAGGCTAGTCTTTAGAACCAGAAAAGCCTCTGTGCTGTCTGCACTATGTTGGGAAATGATGACTAATGTTCACCACAGGTAAGAAAAGCAGGGTTCCAGTAGCAAATTCTATTACATCCTTCTAGACGTCACTTGGGCCGCTCTGGGCCCATCTGCATTCTCCTGCAAATCCTGGGTAGCAGGAAAACCCTGTTAATGGTTCCCAGAGGTCTCAGAAAAGAAAATGGCCAAAGTAGGAAATGTTAATATTAGGAAACAGGGCATGAGCATAGGTGCATGCTGTGCATGATGAATAGTCATTTTTAGATGACAGCTCTTCTTTGTGGAGGCTGTTGTAAGGGAGATCCTCTTTTAGTTGAGCTTACCCAGCTCCACAAAATCTCTCAATTCTGGTAGCATGAAGTGCAGCTGAGAAAGAATCAAAAATGGGGAAATACTTGAGGCAGGGTTAGGGAGAGCACGTGGAGAGTGCCTCGGACTTACCCAAATGTTGCTTCCCATGTTGAGAATGTGAGACATCATGTTTCCCACTATGGACAAAGCTCTGGACTTTGTCACTGAGACAAAGCGTGACTTAGTGAAAAGTGCTCAGCCTCTAGAGACTGGCAGAACTGAATCTGAATCCAGCAGAGGACACTATATATTATAGCAACTTCTAAAGGGGCCTGCTTTTATGGAAAAGCTTGGGAATAGGATCACTTCCTTCTTAAACATCATTTGACATGAAGTGAGAAACGAGCTCAATCCCATGGAAGCCCATACAACTCAGAGCTGGACAGTGACATTCTTGGAAGTGCTTAACAACCAGTTCTCCTGGGGAAAAGCCCTGATTTATAGCACTTGTCAATATCTATAGTGTAAATACTCCCATAATGGCCAATTTCAAACTACCCACTGTTGGGGGACAAGTCTTCATTGGTCTCTTACATTTCTGCATATCTTGGGAGCAGCTTTTGGTCTAGACTCTTTTCCAGGATGGTTGTATTCATTCTCTTCACCCTCTGTCCCCCAACCCTTGCCTCCTCCAAGGCTGGAAACATAGACTCCTGGTCCTTAGAAGCTGGGAGACACGTACAATGGAAGGAGTCCAGATCTCTGAATCATTTCCCACAGAGAAGGGCTTCCAGGATAGCTGCTGATCAAAACATTCACATTAGACTTTGCATGAATGAAAAATAAACTTTTCTCATGGTAAGACCATGAAATTTCAGTTTGTTGCTTATGGTACTTAGCTTTACTACCCTGACTAATATAAGGGGTCACCATTATCATCTTCATTTATTAACAAGGAACCTGGGGCTTGAAGGCTAATAGACTAGGTGTCATTGCTAGTAAATGGCAGAGCTAGGATTCAATTGGAGGCCTGCTGCCTCCCAAAATTTCTATTGTGCTTTGCTGGCTCTTCATGATGAAAGCCCATGTGTAGCAAGGGTCTGAGGATCACTTATCTGCCCACGGTGGGAAACAGGCCAGAGAACACCAGCTATCATTGGTAATCAGCCCCACCTCCAGGGAAGTCTGGAAGGAAGTTTGACCATCTGCAGCTTCCAAGAAGATTGATTCGTAGTGTTCGAGACACTGCTGTTCAGGGCAGGGCAAGGATCCTCTAAAGAACTCCTATCCTGATGAGTATTACACATTCAGGACAGCTGGCAGAATAAATGAGGGCCCCCTGTGGCCACTGAGAGACCCTGTCACCATGGGATTGCAAATAACAATTCAGTAGGAATTCATCACCATGAAATTGCTGAATGCCTGCAGATCCCCATCGGATGGGAGCTCCTAGGGGGTCACAGCCAGGATGACAAGGATCCTGGGAAGCAGCTGCCTGGCTTTAACTTCCAGAAGGTGCCAAGTGGCACAGGTTAGGCACCTTTAAGCACTTATTGAGCACCAGCTATGCACATCCAACTCCAATTACTACCACTTATGAGACACTGTTTCAGAAACCGACAAAAGATTTGCTGTTCTGATTTCTGAAAAATCTGACAAAGAAAGGTACTAAAATAAAGTCACATTTGGTTTAACATTTAATGAATCATCTTTGCTGAAAAGGAAAAAAAATACATGAATTCAGGACTGTCTTGGAAAATACCCAACATGGAAATGCTGCTGGGCAATACCAATGAACCGGAAGAGGTGAAGGCCTTTGTCCGTTGTACCCTCTTCTGTGTCCCAGTGCCAATGGAGAGCATACGCTCAGAAACTATGTATGAAATGTTTGGCTTAAAGGACAGAGTTTTCTGAGCTGCTTTTGTAGTTCTTACATCTTTTCTCTGGCCCTCCAGAGATCAGTGAGGTTAATCTACACGCTACATCAAGATGGTAGGGAAGCATTTCTGCCACGGCCTTTCCCAGAGTATTTGAGAAACACACCCAGCTGCTCAGAAGTAGGCCTAAGTAGCTGTTCACCCTGGAGCCTGTGCCCTGTGGCTCCACCCTCACTGCTCTCCAGAGAAGCATGACCCTCCACATTCCTCACACACCCCTATTGGCGTGCCCCCACCCAGTCACCACTGGCTGCAGCTACTCCCAGGTTCTCGGAGCTTCTGACACAGACTGAACTACACAGCCCAAGGTGTGAGTGGATGAACACAAAGTAAGTAGCTGCAAGGCTGAGCGCCCGTCTGCTGAGCTCTGGAAAATGCAAACTTCACAGCCCATTTCTTTCTCTGGGTCCTGCCCAGCTCCTACCAAGCCCTGGCATTCCACAGTCCAAGAGTAGTAATAGTAACTAATAATAGAAGTCATTTCCAATAATAACACATGGCCTGATCTTACTATAGCATCATAGGGATTAAAACGTTCTCGGTATGAAAGAAACTTTCACTATTCGACCTTTGGCAAACACAGCTGCTAGATAGATCCCCAGCAGTCTCCCTGGGCTGGCCTTTGCACACGCGGATAGGGAGATTCCAGTCTGTGCATGACTTATAGGGGCCCCTGCCCCTGACAAAACTTGTCACCTTACTCCCTTCCCTCCTTCATAGTGCCACCATTTACATTCCAAAAACTTGCATGGCTGCTCAAAAGCCTTAGATGATTTCCTGTTGTTTAGGAAATAAAGCCCAAACTCCTTTAGCAGTAAGTGCCCCAAACTCTACACCAGTCTTACGTACTACTGTATTCTACACCTAGTCCCCCATCTAAGCCCTATGCTCTAATAACAATTATCCATTCATTTTCTTGAACAATGCAAAGGCATGTCACAACAGAAATTACAAAGAGCAGCAATCATGATCATAATGATACTACCACTAACTATAATAAAAATCAAAAAAGGACATGGGAGATTCAAATACAGACTCCCCTAGAGTGACTAACTAGGATTGACATGGCTCCTTCCAGTTGATGGGCCTAATGGAGGTAGATCAATAGATTGAAATATATTGAAAACTTCATGATCATTCGATGGACAAACTCAAACAGTGAGAAATCTGGAACAGTCTTTTTTTCAGTTTCCATTCAAGGAAAATTTATGTACATTGAAATGCACAGATCTTCAGTGTACAATTTTGTGAGTTTTGATGCATGTATACAACTATGGGCTCACTCCCTCAGTATTCCTATATCTCAAAAAGTTCCCTCAGGTCTCCTTCCAGTCAGTCTTCTCCCCCATAGGCAACTACTATCCTGATTTCTATCACCATAGATTGGTTTGCATGCCTTGAGCTTTATGTAAGGAAATCGTACTATATATATATATACTCTTATTGTATATATTGATTATATACACACACATATATACACAATATATACTTTTCTGTGCTTGTCTCCTTCCATAGAACACAATGTTTCTGATGTTTACACATGGTGTTGCATGTGTTGATAATTCATTCTTTTCTAGTATTGAATAGTATTCCATGATACGAATATGCTGCAATATTTTCATCCATTCATTCATTGTAGATAGTTGGACTATTCGCAGTTTTGAGCTATTACCAGTACGTCTTTTCGTGGACTTATGTTTTCATTTTTCTTAGGTAAATTCATAGGAGTGGAATTGCTTGATCATAGAATAGGTACATTTTTAACTTTGTAAGAAACCATTGAACTATTTTCCAGAGTGGAAAACGTAAGAGATTGAACACACTCTTTATTTTCTTGTTTCTGAGTCTTTGTTTTCACTGTTTCCTGTGCCTGGAACACCCTAAGGCTAGTGCCTGACAATTCTCCCATCACCTCCACTACTTAAACCACCTAATGTCTATAACTAATAGACTCAAACGGTACAATGCCGCAACCCCAGGAGACATTTCCTTCTCATTCACATAGTATCCCAGGTAGTTCTACGTCTGCAAGATGTTACGGGGTGGAGTTGTTCCACACAGTCATGTAGAGACTAGGCTACTGGCAGCTCTGTCATCCCCAAAGAAGGCTTACAAGGTAACACTCAACATCAACATTCAGCCAATGGACAGGGAATGAGTGGATGGTGAAAGAAAACCTTTTTCTTTAAAGGTGTCCCACAGGTAACCATCATCCCTCTAGCAAACATTTCGTGTTTATGACTAGTTACAAGCCTCACCAAGATGCAGGCAATGCTGTGAACTAGAGTTCCCTGCTGGACAGCTGCTTACCAGCCACTAGTCTATACCATCGGAGGGGAACACCTCATCATAGCTTATTCACATAACTGTAAAAAAAAAACTGTTAATAAACCCAGTAATAGAACTCCCCAAATAACAGCACTAGAACCCCAAGTCTCAGCATACTCTTCAGCAGCTATTGCTGTAATAGACCTAAACACCACCAACATGCCCCCTAAATAAATCAAAAACACTATCAATGCTAAAAAAGACCCACCAAAATTTATCACAATTCCATAGCCAATACAACCACTAGTAATTACTCCTAAACCACCCTAAATAGGCAAGATTTTGAGGAAAATACTACAAAACCTACAACAAAGATAGTACTTAAGTATATGTCATAATTCTCACATGGAATCTAACCATGACCAAAAAAGTCATCGTGTGTCAACCCTAAGGACTTAATTGACCAACATTAATGTCTTTGGTGGACAGTGAGGCCTCTCCACCACACCAGGCGTAAAGCATCATCCTCCTTTCCGATCTGACTGTGCCCAGGGAAACCGGCCCACGGTCTGTGTGGGATCAGCCCTCCTTCCCCTGCACTCCCACGCTGCGTGCTGTCCCCTCCACCACCACACTCACCCCAGCTGTGTGCGTGCTGCGTGTTTTCTCCACGAGATGGAGCGTTCCTGGAGGGCTCTGAGCTCTGGTCAGCTCAGATCCTGGTTTGGCCCACAGTGGTGTCTCCATAAGTGTTCGCTGAATTCACTCTTACAGAGACACGTAGAGCCCACCACCTCCTCTTGGACACACCAGCTGTCTACAACTCCCAGCTCCTTGGCACCTAGGCAAAGCTATGTGATTTGTTCTTGCCCATGCGACATGAACCACAGTGACATGACCACCTCCAGGCTGATGCCGTAAGGGGTGGGTCTACTTACCCATATTCTAGGTCTCTCTTTCTTCACCTGCCAGCTGGCTGTGGAGGCTCCAGTAGAGGATCCCAGACCTGACAGCAGGGCCTGTTCCTGCAGACTGAGTGCAGAGGAGCTCCTCTGCTGACTCCCCCTGCTGAGATTTGGGCATTGTTCATCAAGTGAGTTAGCCTACCCTGACTAATACACTCACCTCACATTGCATGAACCAAAACAGCTCAATTCAGAGAGAGACAACCAGTTCCCTTGTCTTCCCATTTTCTTTCATTACTTGCCATAAGGTGCCAGCTGTATATCAGTCCCCATGCAGGTATGTGATGCTAGTGTCTAGGTTAAATTTTCAAGGTATGAGCTTAACTGATTTTGTAGCTAAACCTGCTAATGTTTCCATGGAGTTGTAAATGTTCTGTGTTCCTTGTGTACACATGTCTGTGCAAGATGAGCCACAGGGACACGGCCACCTCCTCTTAAAAGTCAGGCACTAATTCTTCTCCACCCTAAGTACACAGCTATTTGTTCATTTAGTAAATATTTACTGAGTGCCTGCTATGTATCATTCACTGTTCTGGGCACTGGAAATAGAGCAAATGAATAAAACTGAGTCCCTGAGTTCAGGAAATGTATGTACCAGTGGGAGAGATAGATAATGAATGAATAAATGCAATTGTTGAAAAAGCAGGAACAAAAGAAATCCCTGAATGAGTCACTCATACAGACAGCATCATGCCCTTCCTTCCCAGTGCCTACTGCAGGAACATTTTCACATTGATTGGGTCAGTGACTGATTAACATTCATTTCACCCACAGAGCTGTGAGATGTGTGAGGCTGGGGCACTGCCCTATCCCCAGCATCTAACACAGTGCTGGTGCATAGCAAGCATTCTGTAAATATTTACAGAATCAAAAAAATGAACAATGATTAGAATATCTACTATCCACTAAAAGCCCATTCTTTTCCAGGCACCATGCAAAGGGTTTACATGCACTATCTCAATTAATCCTTACATCACCCCTGCAAAGTAGTTATTATCTCTGTTTTAGCAGCAACCTTGCTCCGAGAGGTTAAGTGGCTGGCCCAGTGTCACATGGCTAGCAGCAAGCTAGCTTGGCCGAGCTGACATCAGAATCCACGCACTTTCCTCAAGACCACACTGTGACCCACGACAAGTGCATATATTTTTTCTCAACAATGAGGAGCAATAACTATGGGCCACCACCCTGTAAGGTGGACAATTCATCCCCCTCTGCAATTTGCCCTGGCCAGCTCGGGCCTGCCCCAGCAGATGGAAGATGTGGGCTTGTGGTAATTACAGACCGTGTTGTCCTTTTCATTTATGTCTTCACAATCCAGCTTGACATTGTGTCATAAAAGTTTATGTACTGTGTTCTCTCTGCTCCTTACTAATATTCTCTGGCATTCTCCCTGGCCATCCGGAATCAATACCATTGCGCCTCTCTCAATAAAGAAGGGAGCTATGAACAAGGCCCAAATGTGCACAATGACTATTTGCAGCAATTAGACGTCACGCTGAAAAATGGCCACACTGAACGAGAGTGGGCAAGATCTAAGGACTAGCACATCACTAATGTCCCTCGCCAGGGACCCTGAAAATTGAACTGCTTAAAAAATATCCTCTTTCCTCTCACTTCTCCTCTTTCTCACACTCTCTGTCTCTTTCTCACAAGAGATAAGGAGAGAGAACAGCATTCAAATTAGGGACCCCAGTAATCGATTTTTACTTGCAGTTGGCGGATTGTAATCAATGTTAATTAACCAGATTCTTTTTCAGCAAAGGTTGGGACAGGAGAGTAACTGCACAATATTTTTGACCAAGACAACAGATATTAATGGACTTTCGTAACTGTCAGAGGGCAGGAGAGAGAAGGAAGCCCAGTGGAAGAGAAAACAGAGAAAACGTGCACAGGGAGAGGAGAGACTTGGACAATTTTAAGGTGGTCCCTGGCAGTTTTTGAGGGAAACTGGAGTGGGGAGCCTCAGCCATTTATACCTCCTTGACCAAAGAGCAGGCTTTCTGCCCCAGGAAAAGTGGACTTCATCAGGGGATGGATTCCACATCATCAGCTACGTAGTCAGTAGCACCCACCAAGAGGGTAGCAGGTGACTCCAGCCACGCATCTTCCCATGATGCCAGTCACTCTGGAACATCGCCCATACCTGGACACTGTGGAAGAGCAAGGAATTTAGCAACAGAGGGTTTGGGTTTGTGCGTTAGGTGCTGCTTCCCAGCTGTGGAACTGTGGACAGTTACATAACATCTTGGAGCCTCAATTCACTCACCTGCAATGGACTTGATTGCAATTGACCTCATGAGAGTTGACCGAAGACTCAAATAAGGTTCTATGTGGAGACACACCATAACATGCTGTAAGAATGTCAGCAGCTACAATGATCATAAGTAACAATGACAAAGCCCTGGGGCCTCTGATCTCAAATGGCCAGCGCTCTAATAATGTAGGAGGTTGCCCTGGCAGTCATCCATACCAATTTTTATTTGAAAAGATTACCTATCTCTAAATATGAGTGTAGCACTTGAGGAGAGGCCCCCAAATGTGCCAGTGTTACTTTTTTCAATATCCCAGTAGAAGTAAAAGAAAGTTAGAACAGTTGGAAACGTGATAGAGCGGCCAAAAATAAAACCAAAAGTTCTATATGCTTTGAAACAGTGAGAACATTATAAAATTTTGGTCAAGATAGAAAATAGAAATAGAGGAAACCTACAGGCACCACCTCCTCGAGAAACCTCCAGCAGCCAGATTCTCTGGGCTTCCCCTAACACCATTTTGGTCAAATGGTGCCTCTGTCTCCACATGAGGCTCTCAAGCTATGAATCAAGAGAAGGGCACAACTGTTCTTCATGTTCTTAAATTCCCCTGGGGTTGGGAGAGCATGCTGAGGAACACCTGTAGCAGGTGATATTGTCATGCAAGAAAAAGGTTCCTAATTACCCTGGGTGGGCCCTCGGCCTCTGGGATATGGGAAGTCCCAGCTGTGGTCACAGACACTAGCTCTTCCTTTCCTGGGCACCTGTAGGAGCCTTCCACTTAAAGAAGGTGAGTGAAACCAGAGGAGGGTAGGACAAAGAAGAAACAAGGGAGAAGAGAGGAATAGGGGAGGGTGTCAAAGACTCACAGGTTCAATAACCTGTACTGAGCACCTGCCAGGAGGCAGGCCGTCTGTCACACTCTGAGGACCGAGAGGGAAACACCATCTCTGCACTCAAGTTGATCACAGAATACTGGAGCTGGCTGGAGACAGCAAATTACCATGTAGTTTACAGGGGAGCCCAGAGGGGGTGCATTCCCCAGCTGGGGCTAGAAGTGCTTGGGTGAAAGGAGGAGTCTCTAAGGAAAGGGCTTTATCGGCGAAGAGAAGGACAACAGAGCAGAAGGGAGAAGAGCCGGGAAACAAGAGAGGGAGGGCAAATCAGGAGATTGCAGGAAAGACAAACGATCACCTCACCCCAGGATTTATACACTAAGCTCATATGCAAATCTAGTCTCATTGATCTGTGACTTCAGTGAATAAAACTGCCTTTTCTGGAGCCATTGATCGGGGAAGCAAGCTGAGAAGGCCAGGTCAGTCCCCGATGGGCCTGGGGAGTGAGCTCACAGGGGGGCCGCACTCCATCAAGAAAAGCAATCGCCCGAAGTGACCAAAGGTGCATCCTCAAGGGAGGAAGTTCCTCACACAGGACCCCCTTCCCCAATACCAAACACTCCAGGTTTTTGACAAGTGGTGCCATAGCCACTGCCCCAGGGCCCCAGAGCAGGGGCTCCTCTTGGCCGGGTGTAAGGGTGGGGGTTCGGCATGGCTTCAGGGAGCTCCATCCCCCAGGGATGCTGGTGGCCTTCAACATAGTCCCCAGAGGGGCCAGGCCTTGCGTGTGGTCCAGCCTGAACAGCTGGGGACCCAGCGTGCGGCTCCCTGGCCCGCAGAGGCGCTGCCAGCCTGGCCGGCCGGACTGCGGGGCTGCTGCTGGGGAGGTGCGGCCTCCGCACAGGAAGGTTTAGAGAGAGGAACGCAGTGATGACGATTCTGTCACTCTCCGGTGGTACACTTCTCAGTGGGAAGCCACTAAAGGTTATTATCCGTTTTCGGGCTCTTCCGTCTTCATGGTCAGCTGAGGGAGCGCTCCAAGGGCATCTGCTATTATCCATCTTGGAGGAGGAGCCTCCACCTCTCCCACCCCCCAAGACCGACTGATGCAGAAGTGCAAAGGTGACAACCATCCCGTTGGCCAGGGTACGCCTGGTTCTAGCATTGAGAGTCCTGTGTCCTGGCAACTCAAACCGGTTCAGTTGGTCACAGTAGGCATGACCATTTTGCCCAACTTAGGAGGGTCTGATGGACCATTTTAGCTCCAGTGAGGCCGTCGCTGGCCCTGCTCCGCAGCCCCGCGTGTCCCTCGGCGCCGGCTCCCGCCCCCTGTCCACAGCTTCATCCCAAAGGCCTCCCCTAGCAGTGCCTGCAGCACCGCCTCAGAGCCTGCATCCTCCAGACCCCAGCCAACGTTTCCACTCATCGGTAATTACGAAAAGAAAGAGGAAGAGCAATGTCCTGCAGTGAATTGTGTTCCCCACACCTCAGAACGTGGTACCAGGACACAGGGACTTTGTGGATATAACTAGTTAAGGCGAGGTCATACTGGAGAAGGTGGGTCCCTAATCCAATAGGACTGGTGGCTTTTTATGAAGAGAGAGACACAGAGAAGACAATAGCCACATGAAGATACAGAGACAGAGGGGAGACGGCAGCCCTGTGAGGACAGAGACGGTCGTCAGAGTGTCTGTGAGGCAGAGACTGGAGTGACACTTCCACACACCGACCACTGCCTGAGGCTTCCAGAAGCCAGAAGCGGCGAGGAAGGGGGGAGCACGGCCCTGCCAACACCCCGATTTCAACTTGTAGCCCCCGGACCTGTGAGAGAACGAACTTCTGCTGCTCTGTCATCCAGCCTGTGGAACGTTATTCCAGCAGCCCGAGGAAACCAGCAGAAGAGCCGGAGGCGGCGGACGCCGCAGAAAGAGTGGAAGAGCTCTCTTTGCTCATGCCGGGGCTGGGCGGCCCATCCTGGGAAGGGAAGAGCCAGGAGGCCCCCTGGCCAGGGGAGGACAGGAGCCCACTTTTGATGCACTCCAGCAAGTGCCTGGAAAATAGCTGAGGCCAGGAGAGAGTCCAGCCCATGGGACCTGGGGGTCCTCCTCCTGCGGGAGCTAGAGCTGACCAAGGAGGCAAGTCCCGAGGGAGAGCGCGTGGAAAGAGAGAAGCTCAGGGAGCTGTGACCCTCAAGGGGTAGGAGAGAAAGGGGACAAGAGAGACGCTGACACGAGGGGAAGAGAAAATAAGAAATGGAGATCAGAAGGGAGTGGGAAAGGAGAGAAACCCGGACGTCTACAGCATAGAAGGTGAGCTGAACAGGAGCTGGGTGATGATAAGTGGATTCACTGCTTATCCTGCCTCAAAGGTTCATTAAGCACCTCTGTCGTCATACAACCTGTGGACATGACAGAGAGCAAAGCTTACCTGTCCTCATGATGCTCACAGCTTCCTGGAGAAGGCAGAGGGTCTCTGGGAGGCAGGGCTTCTCAAGCTCTCGCTGGTGAAGGACCAGTTGTCATTTTATTTCCTATCCATTGTGGACTGAGTCCATGCCACGCCAATGTCAAGTTGCTCTAAGAATTTCTAACCACTTGAGTTTCTGTATTTATCTGCTCACAGACTGACATGGACCACCTGCCACCTTGAGTAGCGTGGGTGACAGACTGCTGACTGCCCAGCAGCAGCTGCTCTCTCCTGCTTTACCGAGGACATCCCGTGTTTTTCAGGGTGCTAACAGACTACATTTACCAGCCAAGAATAGGCAAGTAGATGTCTTTTGGTAGAGCTTGCAAGAAAGTTTCCTAAAAGGGACTAACTCATCTGGGAGTCCTTTTTGCTCCTGATCATCTCATGGATGTGATGCTTGCCCTCCAACAGCCAACTTGCAACCATGAGGTAACACTAAGGATATTGGAGCAAAAAGCTTTAAGGACCTTGGTCCCTGTTGACCATGAAGCCACTACACCAGCTCTGGACAGCCTGTCTCCAAACTTCATGTTACATGAAAGAAATGAAACCGGTATCTTGTTTAAGCCACTGCAATTTGGGGACTATCATCAAGTATATTTTTCATCTGTGACATGAGCTAACAGGCATTTACCATGTGGGGTAGTAAATACTATTATCCCAATGATTGGGGAAGTACAGAGTTCTATGGGGTCCAAAGACATTGCCTCTAACCCAGCTCAGAGGGAGGGTCAGGGAAAGCAATCTGGCAGAAGCAATGATGGGATGAAAGCCTGAAGGAGGGGTAAGAATTAACTAAAAAAGGATTAACGTGGAAATGAGTCTTCCAAGCCAAAAAATTGAGCCCAGTTGATGCAAAGACCAGGAGGTGAGAGGGAGTGGGCCCACGAGAGCCCAGAGCACTGTGGTTTGGTGGGTCTGGAAGAAGAGAGTGATGGTGGTCTGCCTGAGAGTGGTGGCTGCCCGGGGGTGGAAGAGGTCATCCCACACAAAGGAAGGCAGACACCAACCTCCTGTCTCTCTGCCCACCGCACTCAGATAGAAAGTTGCAGAAGACGGTGTTACCTGTGAGAAGTCAGCTAGCAGACATGGGTTCTGTTCTCATCTCTGTGGAATCACATTCAGTTTAACCAAGCTACTCACTTCTCTGGGTTTCCATTTCCAAATCTGCAAAACAGGCCTCATGATACTATCCCATCAACCTCACAAGGAGTTTGTGACCAAAAGTTGTGATATCCAACTAATAAGGAACATAAAGACATCACGTCCGACACTCTCATTTTAGTGATAAGGACAGCAAAGCCCACAGAAGTCATCCCAGCTAGCTGGAGAGGGAGCTGAGCCTAGAACTGAGCTCGCCCGACTCTCAGGCTGTTTTTCTTTCCCCACAAGTAGCTGTGTTATGCACTTGGAGTGGATGGTTCACGTCGAGGCTCCTGCCAAAGAGAGCACAGCAGAGCAAGATGATAGAGTTTCCTATTTCAAGAAACCCAGTACTTGAAGGTGCTTTGAATAACACATACTTCTAAAACTAAGTAAATATTTGGAGTGTGTCTTCCCATCCTTTTTTTCTGCTCTAAGAGCAAAAACAAGTCTAATTTGGTGTGTGTGTGTGGCGGGGGGAGGTAAATTAGATAAAAGGGAAAATCTAACTCAGTAACCATGGATGTGAAAGTGCCCTGGAATATTTAGTCCAGATACACATCTCTGGAGGTAGCTCTTCAGTTTCCACTGAGTCACTGAGAAAACACAGCCAGCCCCCTCCGGTGACTTCACAGTTGCCATTGGAAAAGGTCATTGTAATCCTCCCTCCTCATACCATAAACTAGCAACTCCGAAAGCCATGTTGAGATGACCATTATTGAGGGAACTACGAGAAAGCTCATAACCAAATTAAATGATAATATAATAGTAACTGTTACTTATTGAAAGTTTACCCATTATTTCCCTGGCATGTGGGAACCACTCCTGTTTTATGGGTGAAGAAACTGTGCCTGTACACTCCTCTGACTTCCTTCACATGCAGCCAGTTACCAAGCCCTGTTGAATCATCTTTTCACAATGTCTCTTTCATGTGTCTTAGCTTTCCCAGTGCTTCCTGGAAAGTCTGGTGCCTTCCAGTCCCTGGTAGCTCCCAGCTACCCAACACCCTTCATTCCCAGATAGAAGGGGATATCATGACATCACTGCAAACTCAAAATGTCTAAATCTGAACTAGTGTTCCTTTGCAAACCACCACTTCATCCCAACTTCTTCATTTTGCATCAGTTACCCAAGATTGAAACCACACAGTTTACACATTAACCAAAGAGGTCTATTTACAGAGCCCTGAATATATCTTGTACTTTCCAAAGTTGCAGTTCCCTATCCCAGGCTCTATAAAATTCCAACTTTCCTCTGAAATCTTCCCTGATTTCAAGCAGAAGCTGGTTCAACAAGTGCACAAAAATAAATGAACGAGGATATTCACTGCAACACTGTTCCTAATGGAGTAATAAACCTCAGTGAACAGAAATGTCCATTCAAAGGAAGATAATATGTTATACACAGTCAATGGAATACTATGCAGCCAATCAAAAGTAAAATGAGGACATATATGTGATAATACAGATCAGAGAACAGTATGTATAATATGACCCCATTATATAAGAATGCATGTTTCTATATGCATAAAAATTCTGAAAGGACACAGCAAAATTAATAGTGCTTAGCTCTAGGATTAGAGATGGAAAGTGGAAATATTACTCTCTTTACTATATATTTCTATTTTATATCAATTTTTATGACAGTGAATTACTTTTATAATAAATATTTTTTTATTTTGAAAAAATAAAAGAGATTTTCCTCTCTCTTTTGAATCACTTATAGCCCATAGTGTTCCTGGACATTACGAGGGTCTGAATATGTCTTACCTGTCTTTGCAGCCCCTAGGGTGTGCAGCATACTACCTCACATGTCAAAAGTTGTCTTCAGTTGGGATGTTTCCATTGGTCGTAGACCACTGACATAGAAGATTAAATTTAAAAGCCTAGCTTTCTGGCATTCCCTCCTATATATTGTGGATGCTCTTGACACATACACATGATTCACGCCCCCCTTCATCACCACCACCTCTGTAGTCAGGCGGACACTAAACAAGGCAAAGGATGCATAACCATTCTTCAAAGGGAAAACCCGCTCATCAGATCTGGAGAGAGGATCTACACCACTCACACAAATAAAATAAGGGGGAAAAAAATGAGGACAGATTTGTTGACTCTGACCCAATCCCTGTTTTCTCTCGGTATTAAGGTTTTAAAATGTCTCTGGGAGGTACTGTGTTATAACCAGGGTCAAAATCCATCACTAAGATAGGAGAAACTCTGTTTAAAGTGGCAGTGAAGGAATAGGAATGTATAGGCCCCTGTATTTACCTCTCCCTAGTTGGTTGTTTGTTGGGAGTTGTTGTAAATAATTTAAAGGGCTACGTTTTATTCCTGAATATCCGTGCTGTGGCAGGATGTGAAACAGGCCACAGGAGCACCTTGTCAGAGGACCTTCTTAAGGACAGAACACAGGTGCCAAGGACCCTTTCAGCAAAAAGTAGCTGTGAGTGCATGATTCCCTGGAGACCCAGAGGGATATACCTTAGAAGCAGAGCTTCAAAAACAGAAATGTCTGGTAGACTGAGAAAGGAACCTGTGCTCCATAACTACCCACAGATAACATCAGAGTGGTCTCAATGGCTGGGCAAGGATGTCAGTGTGTGGTTTCACTTCCAAAACAGCCCCCCACCACAAAAGATACTAAAAAATATTAGTTCCAACCCCACCACACCAGTTTTTGAGAGGTTTAAGTTCATCAGATTTGTGGGATTGTGATTTGTGGGGAGACAATAGTTGAACATTCTCACGCATTAGTCACAAAGCCTTCATTAATGCCACTCCATGCATAAAGACGAAGGTGAGCACATCTGCCATCAAAGAACTGAGACAAACGCAACACGGTTGGGCAAGAGGGAAGGGCATAACTACGATCTTAGTACAGATTCAATGTCACCCAAGGTTTCAGGGGGTTAGCTCAGCAGGAAGTTATTAGATGCCTCCTGTGAGCCTCGCAAATTCTGAGAGCTGTGTGGGAGGCCAAAGACATACGAGATGACACTCGGATGCCATTCCCCAGGAGCTTAACGTCTTATTGGGGATTGCGAGACTTCCAGTGGGAAACAAGGTGAGAACAACAGTAGAGAATAAAATACAAAAGTACGTGGGGCCAAGGTAAGGTAAGTGATAAATTGGGATTAAGAAAAAGGAGAAAAAAGTAGCTGAAGGCTTCAATTCAGTTCTACAAACGTTTATGGAGCGACTTACTATGTAATAGGCATTAGGTAGACACTTGGGAGAGGAGAGTAGTAGGACAATTTTGGACAAAATAGATTTCTTCCCCTCAGAGAGCCTATAGTTTAGTAGGACAGATAAGACTATTCACACCAGATGCTGTCAATTGGACTCAGTTGCTGGGCCCTTCACAGTCAATTGAATGAAAGATAAGTCCTGAGCTCCACATCAATTGGGAAGATTTTGGAAGGAAAAAACAAAAGGAAAAGAAGAGGAAGAGGAGGAGAAGGAAAAGGGAAAGGAAAGCGAAGGGAAGGGAAGACCTTGAATTGGAACGACTTAAGCCACAGGAAATTCCCTGTTCACATAACTTCAAGTCTAGAGGCAGGATGGTCCCGGGCTGAGGCTCCCTCCATCTTTCCGTCCTGCTGTCCTGACTATTGGCCTCTTTCTAAAGCTGAAGGACAGCAAGATGGCTGCAGCAGTTCCAGGCATCACTTCCAGATGTGGCACCCTGGAGAAAAACAAGGCACAGTTTCTTTTCTCTCCCAGAAGCCCCCAGCAGACTTTTCCTCACATCTCATTGGCCAAAGTCGACATAGCAGTGGAACCATGACCACTACAGTCACCTGCCATGAGCTGGGCCCTGTGCTAGGTGCCATGAATAAGAGAAAGTCCCTGCCCTCAAAAAGTTCATAGACAAAATGAAGAAACAGATAAAATAACACCCAACTGCTGTGTCACACACTATCAGAGCACTCAATGGTGGCATTTAGGAGGGACAGGAGGGGGAAAAAGGAGAAAACTCAGGGACCAGTAAAACCAGCTGGGGGAAAGAGGTAAAGTGGGAGTTCCTTGCAGAGAGAGAGAAGTAAGTTCCAAGGAAAGAAGCAGATTCCATGAGTCTTAGTCAGATCATGCTCTAGGCACTGTCAGAGGTGCCTGGTGAACCGGCTGGGAAATAGTAAACACTCAATACATTCCAGTTTGATGTCTAAACAAATGAATGAATTAATGACCATGGAGTGAACAAAAAGAAAGCAGGCAATTTCATATGTCTGGTGGGATCGACAGGGGCCTTTCCTGCTGTGCTGAGGAGTTCAAGTTTTATTTTGAAGACCATGGAGAGCCATTGCATGTTTTCAGTACAGGAGTGGCATGATCAGATTTTTTTTTAAAGATCGTTCTAGCTGTAGTATGCTGAAAGAAAGACTAGAGGCAGTGAGACAGATTAGCAGGAGTCTGCACAAAAACAAAGGCAGAAGATCAGGTAGTAGTCACTGTCAGCCGGCGGTGAGTCTGCCACATAGAAAAGCCTCGAGACTCACAGGCCTGGATCTCTCTTCTTATTCCATCCGTTTGCCAGACCAATCTGGAAATCATCTCTCAGAGACCTCTGACAGGGAATTTTTGCCTGCCTTTCCTGAGCGCAACAGGACTAGAGTTTGAAAGCAGCACGACTTCTCTGCTTTGCAGCTGCTTGGGTGGAGCCGCAGGGCTGTTTCCACATGACCCGCTAGCACGTTCTCAGAAGAGAACCCCTAGGGAGTTAACACCGGCAGACACAAAACCTGGGAGCCCACTGCCTTTGGGACAAGGTACTGTGTGGATTCCGGGACCTTTTAAATTGTTGGGATCTCACTCCCGTGCCTGTAGGGACTGAGCCTGGGGTCAGCTCAGAGATTTTCCGCCTCCAGCTCCCGAAAGGACTCTTGCCAGGGGAGCTCTTCCCTTCGTGCTCTGGTCCCCAGCACAGCTCAATAGGTCTGGGCTGTCATTTCCTCATCTATCAAAAAAAGGCGGAGAGAGGGGATCCAAACCCGGGTCGGCCTCGGGGAGCTGCTGAGGATGAAGCACACCCCGCCTGCGGGCGCTCGAGCTCTCCAAACGAGCAAAGGAGCAGGGCCTTGCTCCCTAGACGGGGTCCCCGCGCCCGCCTCCGGCGTTGCGGGCGGGATGAATCACCCGGAGCGAGCGCGGGCTGCGCGCATGTGCGCGGGGCAGTCCTGGGGACGCGCGCCCTCGGCCTCCTGCCACCGGCGTGGACCTGGGGCCGTTCGTAAAGCGTCAGCCCACGCGCATCCACGTAACCACCAGGGTTCTTATCCATCCTGCGCGACGGCCTGTTTCTCCTCTCTGCTGTAGTCACCACCTGAACAGGATCAGGGAAAGTCAAGTGCTGGGTTCACTGGAGGTCGCATTTCTCGCTCCTCGGCCTTCCCCTTCACTTGCTGCTAGAAAACGGCGCCAGAAGCGGGCGGGCTGCGGCTCGGCCCCCGGGAGCCCGTGCATGGCTGCGTGGCGGGCGAGCTGTGCTGTGTGACCATCCAGCAGTCCTCAGCCACGCCTGTAAGGGGACAGCGGTGGCTTCCCAGCGCCACGACAAGCAGCACGCTCTCACACGCAGACAGAGACACACGCGTGCCCACCCCACCCCCTGCCTCCTGCCTCGGGAGAGGAATTTGATCATCTGTTTTTGTGGGCACCCCGTGATCGTTAGGGGGCCTTTTCCAGTGTGTTTCTTCTCCGGGAGAATTGTTGGATCTGCTCGGTTAGGAAGCCGTGATGAGACATTCGATATCACGCATTTGTTGCTGTAAAAATACCAGTGCCCCAGCAAGAGAAGGTCGTGTACCTCTTATTGGCTTATGTCCCCAGACATGATGTTTTCTTTGTCTTGGATAATAACTTAGGTTTAATGGGTGTTGCATACAAAGAATGACAGGAATTTGGTGATCATTTAGGAAAAAAAGAGAAGAGAATTCAAACAAAAATAGGCCATCCTCAGTGCTTGTGCAGGACCCACCACTCGGAGCAGTTCTCACCTCTCCCTCAGGAAAAGCCTTTGGTGGCACCAGGGGACTTCTGGATACTCTAGAGGGAGGTATTTGGTGTCACAGAACCATTCTCTAGTACCACGGTCCTCATCTTCTCTCTGTGGACCACATCAGCTGCGATTTCACTCTACCTCTCCCACAGGCCTTCTTCTACCCCCAACCCTTCCGGTCTCCTGTTCTAAGAACTGCAGAGTGATTTTAACATGGTCATTTCCTGGGTAGCCCCCACGAGGTAGGCTCTCACTCCAGGTGCTTTCTCCTAAGATGTCCTGGCTGATTCTCACACCTCAGTAAGTCACATAAGTTCCAAGGAAACGAGGTAATAGCAATTACCTAAATTGAAGAGCGGGGTGTTCCTAATCATTGTTTTCTTCTCTCTGCAAGAACCTGTTCTGTGGGCGGCAGCTCTGTGCATGGTTGACTGAGGCAGGAGGACTCCACCCATAAATTGGAGAAGGTCAGAACATTGATCCATAAACAGCCCACGGCATTCCATCCCTGGCCTTACTCAGCCTGGCATATCCATACTCCAACCAGGAATCTTTTGTTTTCTTTTTAAAATCACAGTTGCTGGCTTTTCCAGTCAATCCTTAATGCATATCCCTCAGCAAGCTCTGCTTTATTCCCCTAGCCCCAGCTCTTTATAAGAAAGGGCCTATTCGTGTTCACCTCTGTGTTCCCAGAGCATGGTGTGCAGTAAACATAATAATAGAAGTAGCCACCCTTAGTGAGTACTTTACTGTGCCCCAAGCACTTTTTACATATTATTTCTCACCATTACATATGCTGAGTTGAATTTAACTGACCCACATAATAGAAATGGCACTTTTGAGGAGATACTTTTAAGGGGCACATTTAACCCAGATGTGGAATCAGACAGACCTTAATTCAAATCTGGGCAATATCACAGATCAGCCATTTGAAATTCAAAACTGTGGGCCTGAGTTTTCTCATCTTTAAATTGGGGAAAACAATATCTGTCCTGCCTGTTCCATAGAACGGTTGAGAAGAAAATGTGACAAAATATGGGTGAGATATTGCTTTGTAAATTCTAAAGTCCCCTACAAATCTAATGGTATCAACGGCTAGAACATACTGTGGGGCTGTCACAGTTTATAAAAAGGCATGATTTGAAGAAAGGTCACATTTCCCAGAATATCTTCTTCATGGACCTGCTGTAGATTGTTCCCTCTTATGTGGGTCATACTTGTTGTGCCTGGCACGAGTAATAGTTCAGACAGCAATAGAGGTGGTGGTATCTCCAAGCCACTGTCTTAGTTACCTACTGCTGGGTAACAAATTAGCCCAAAACTTAAAACTGCAATAAACATATATCATCTCACATAGTTTGTGTGGGTCAGGAATTAAGAATGGCTTTGCTCAGGGTCTCTCATGGTGTTGCAGGTAAGATGTTGGCTAGGGCTGCAGTCATCCAAAGGCTTTATTGCCACTAGAAGATTCACTTCCAAGATGGCTTGCTCACATGTTGCAGGAAGCCTCAATTCTTCATGCATGGCTTGAGTATCCTCACCATGTGGTGCCCAGCTTCCCCACAGAGCAAACAGTCCAAGAGAAAGAGTCAGGAGGAAGCCACAATTCCTTTTATGACCTGGGCTTGAGGGGTCACATTCCACTACTTCCACCACATTTTATTATTTAGAAAGGAGTTCATAATTCTGGCCCACATTCAAGGGGAGAAGAACTAGTCTCTGCCTCTTAAGGGAAGAATTGTCAAAGAATTTGTATATATTTTTTAAATAATCAGAGTCACCATGAAGATTCATCTATCATCTGGAGGAAGACTCTTAGGCCTCTCCTATTAATGCTTAGCTGGGTCAAGCCAGAGGAGGTATTGGGATGGGGATAAGATTCAAGGCCAGGAGAGGTCACAAGTAAGGCATAAATTAGATGAAGGACTCTGGGCTACCAGGTCATAAAGTGTTTAAGGAGAAGCTTTCAGACTGTGGGACATTCACTGGGAAAGACAGTGGCCTGGTATTGGCTACAGGCTGACCAAATGTATTTATCCCAGAGCAGTTAGTATTTTGCCCTCTTGTTGTTGAATTTCTTAGTTTTTAAGGAGCTAGAACACTCTCGCTATTGACTGGCAAGCCTTGAAAGGTTTGACTAGGTTGGGGAATGAAGGTAAAAGCTTTCTCTTCAAAACACATTTATTGTCCTGGTGTAAATCAGTCCTATTTTCTCCTGGGCGTCTTCCCTGGCAAGGGTTGAGCGTGTTAGTCTATTCTGTTGCTTATAACAAAATACTTGGAACTGGGTACTTTGTAAGAAAATGAAATTTATTGCTTACAGTTTCAGAGACTGGGAAGTCCAATGTCCAGGGAACACGTCTGGTGAAGGCCTTTTTGGTGGTGACAGTGACACAGGGGTCTCACATGGCAGAATAGTGGAGCAAAGAGACAGACTAACTCTACATTCAGTCTCCATTTAAAGCCACCAGAACTACTCGCATTATTCTAAGAATGGGTCAATTCATTAATGAGAGTATAGTCCTCACAATCTAATCACATCTTCAAGGCCTCACCTTTCAATTACCATAATAGGAGTTCCCACTTTCTTAAACTGTCAGTGGGGGTTATGTTTCTAATACATGTACTTTGGGGGGCACAATTCAGATCCACTGCATTGAGCAAAGGATTAGAGCAGAGGATCATGAACTCACGGGCCAACAGGAGAGTAGCAGATGTAAAAAACAATCAGGAGTGTTAAGCATTGTGGCGGATTGGAAAGCAGAAATCCATTTAAATGGATGGTTGTCATTTAGCCCTTTTCAATTGTTACCATGTAGGTCTATAGGCCCATTTTGTTCAGACCTTCTGATTAAGTCCCCAAATCAGAATTTTGTATGAATTTTCCTGATTTTTAAATATTGTCTACTATAGCATATTTTGCAGGTTGGTTTATTCAACTCCATTCCAACTCCTTTGTAGCAGACCTTGCTGCTTGGTAGATGCTGGGAAGTTAAGGATGTCTTATCAGACTCCCTAATACCTCTGGTCCACACATGAACCCAGTCTCCTCCAGCAGATATACTCACAGGAGATTTGGATACTGTACCTCTGCTGTTTCTGCAGTCTGTTCTGGTAAGCATGGTGCTGTAGATTCAATGTGCCCCCAAAACTTAATCCTCACTGTCACAGTTAAGAGGATGTGAAATCCTATTATGATAATTGAAAGGTGGGGCCTTCAAGAGGTGATTAGATTGTAGGACCATGCTCAAGTAAATGCTTACTCCATTGATGGTTTAATGGTGGTCATGGGCCTGGTTCTGAGGGTTTTAAAGGAGAAGGAATGGGGAATTAGCTCTCTCTGCTTCTGCCATCTACCATGTGACACCCTGCTTTGCTGTGAAGAGTTGCTACCCAGGAACAAGGCTTTCACCAGATGTGTTCCCTGGACTTTGGACTTCCCAGCCTCTGGAACTGTAAGCAATAAATATTGTTTCTTTATAAATTACCCAGTTTCAGGTATTTCTGTAATAAGCAACAGAAACAGACTAATACACATGGTCACAGAGGCATTTGGTTTTCCTGCTTTTGCAGTAGCAAAGGTCTTAATGTCAAGACCCTAGTTTTATGGAAGCTGAAAGAAAAGTAAGATATGCTTAAAGTTTTAAATTCTTCGCTCAAAGCATGGTCAGAGATGAGAGGCTTTCACTTCCCTAAAATAATATCTTATCTCTTAGAGAAACCTTATCTCTTTTCAGCTGAAGTATCTGAAAATCAGACACAGGATCTGATCACCAAATAACAAAATAGTTTTAATTCTCAGCCTCATCGTGTCTCTTACCTGAAAGTTAGAGTATTGATCTGAGAACAATGGGACATCAAAAATTTGAATGGTAACATCTGCAAAGATTTGAAAGATTCTGCATACTTGTTGAGCTTCCTTTCACAGCAGAGGTAGTTCTTTCTCCTACATCTAATAAGGCTGGTCCTTCCTTACTTCAAAACTTCATCTAAGGTGATTACCTTTCTAGGGGAAGCCAAATCTCTCCATTCTCTACTTCTACCATTTTTTATGTTCTCCAAAACCATGACTAGTCAGATCTCAGCTTGGCCCAGGAGGCTAATTACAAAAATCCAGGAGGAGAAGTCTTATCCACCAAAATATAATAGCATGATCTCACTAATTTACATTATAAAAAACCCTGGGGGAGTTAAGTATGTGTGGGAGTGGGTTTTGAGAGTGCTAGATCAAGGAGGGAAGGGCATCATTTTAGATTGCCCTAAATTTATTTATATGAGTGTATTTACAGAGATTCTGGATTCGGTGGGCTAGACAGAGCATCTGAAATAGTTTAAAAATTAATTTAAAATTGTATTCAACAGCGGCCTAAAATAAATGGAATGAAGAGGCAGAAAATTCCTTCGTATAATATGAAACAATGAATCCAAAGATTTAGGGTGGTTGGGGTATTGGAGTACATTTGTTATGTGTTTAGCTGTATCATGGAATTTCAAAAACATTGGTGAAGGGAACTACAGTATCCTTGAAAAGTGTTGTAGTATCTGCCCTCTGAAGGCAGATGATAAATTAGATATACTGTTATTATTATTATTATTATTTTTTGTCCCTTTTTGTGACCGCGCTCAGCCAGGGAGCGAACCGGCCATCCTTGTATAGGATCCGAACCCGCGGTGGGAGCACTGCTGTGCTCCCAGCACTGCTCTCTCCCGAGTGAGCCACGGGGTCGGCCCGGTATATTGTTATTGAAATGGGTTTCCTGACTTTCCAAGGGGGTGATGGAATCTCAAGAGTCAGAAGTCATGTATCAGCACTTTAACTCCAGAGACAAAGTAGCTGTGGTGACTATGACAGGTGGCAGGGCTAGAGCAGTCATTAGAATGGTTTAGCTCACAGGAATCTTTGGAAGGTGGCAATACCTAGTTGATCTTGGGAATCTTAGAAGCAACATAAATGAGCGCCCAGCTAAGGTTCTACATAACTCAAAGAGCTATAGGTTTGATGAAGAGAGGTCTGACATAATCACCGTGAGAGCCATAGCCCCTCACACAATTCTCAGACCTGAGTCAGTTCACAGATCCAGAGTTCCTTGAATAAAGGGAGGATGCTTATGCCTGGAGAGAAAATACAGTACTGTCACATCACCATAAATGGCTCACTCGGGAGAGTGCTGTGCTGATAACACCAAGGCCACAGGCTCAGATCCCATGCAGGGATGGCCGGTTAGCTCACTTGGGAAAGCCTGGTGCTGACAACACCAAGTCAAGGGTTGAGATCCCCTTACTGGTCATCTTTTTAAAAATAAATAAATATATATATATTTAAATCAGTAGATCTCAAATTTTGATGTGCTCCAGATTTCCCCCATGGGCTCATTAAAATGCACATTGCTAGGCCTCACTCCTAGAGTTTATGATTATGTGGGTCTGGAGTGAGTCCTGAGAATTTTCATTTTTGAGAAGTTGCCAGGGTGGTGCTGACTCTGCTGGTCCAAGGACCACACTTGGAGAACTCTCGATATTCATTCGAGTTCCTCAATGGAAACCGCAATAATTTACAAATAATTCAGGGACATTGAACATTGATTCTGAACTAATGCTAATCATTAGGGGTTCCAGAAAATCACCACACATTATAAGTAAATGTTTATGGGAGTCTATTGATAAATGGAATGTGGGGCTACTTCAATCTCACAGCTGGCCCAATATACCCATGAATATATGCTTTTGCTATTTTCATTGTTCTTGAAAATTTAGCTTAAATAGATAAACTCAGCAACTCACAGAATCACCACATTGGCTCTTTGATTTGCAGAGTGAGGGCTTTTATGGCAGGATGGATAAAGTAGAAGCACTTGCAGCACTCTCTCACCCCCACCCCCACCCCATATCAAAGAAATGAACTAAGAACAATGTCACATCCCGGGGGCCTACCGTGAGCAAAGGTGGTGATCCTTATCACATCACTAGTTAACTGACCTATTTGGCTTTGTAAGATAGATGGATCATGGAGAATGACAATGTATGATTTTAAGTGTTATTAGGTGATTACTACAATTGACGCTTCTGTTGTAGATGTGTCTTTACTCTGTATATTTGCCATATGTCTATTGATCTGGTGAACGCATTTTCTCTATTAGAAGAACTCTGCTTTTACCTGACAGTAATTGCAATAGATAGTTGCCATTCTGGTCTTAGGGCTACATTAATTCTTTTGCTTTATACCATAATTTAAAGCAGAGATTTTTGATCCTCTTATTAACCTATAGAATATTACACTGGACCACAATTTAGATGACATTATTCTATTAAACCAGGTGATCAGGCCTGATCAACCCTAGATGCCCTGTAAAACACATGTAGTCAGGGAGGGAGATGCATCCACTGGAAAATTAGAGACCTCAGAGATGTTTCTAAAAGTTCAGATGTCCAGATAATATCAGAATACCCACTCCAAAGTGAAAAGAAAAAATGCTGCACTGTGCACATCCTACCACTAAGAATGCACAATACATTAATTGTCCCTCT
The DNA here is from genome assembly GCF_027409185.1 of Cynocephalus volans. Lineage (NCBI taxonomy): Eukaryota > Metazoa > Chordata > Mammalia > Dermoptera > Cynocephalidae > Cynocephalus > Cynocephalus volans. The sequence continues at coordinate 57,835,079 of NC_084475.1, read as the reverse complement.
TTGGTTTTGAAGGCAAACATCTATCACAAATGGATGTATTCCTTGACTCTGTTGCTGAGCAATGCATCAGCTACCATTTTGAACAGGGTACAAAGCAGGAGAAGGTGATTCAGGCCACAACAGGAACAATTCTGCCAATAGGTCTTATGACTGATGAATTTAATGGTTGTTGAAGTGTCAGTGATTATTCAGGATACTCTGTGGAGCCTGTGCCGAGCCCTGATGGAAGTAGCACAACAGAGAACCCTGGAGTTTGAGGGCAAAGTTTTGTCCTCAATGGCAAGTTAGTCGTTTGTTTGTTTGTTAATCAATTTTACTGAAATATAATTTACATACAATAAAATGCAGTTATTTTAAGTGGACAGTTCAATGACTTTTGATAAATTTATACATCTGAAAAACCACAGCAAAATCAAGACAAGAAACATTTCCATAAAAGCAGAGGCTTCCTTGTGCCCCTTTGCACCTAGCCCCGGGCAACCTCTCACTTTCTTTCTGTCATTATAGATTTGATTTATCTTTTCTCGAGTTTTATATAAATGAAAGCAGGTGGTATATACACTTTTGTATCTACATTTTTTCATTCAGCGCAATGTTTTTGAGCTTATTCCATGATGTCACATCCATCGGTAATGTCAGCAGTTTGTTCCATTGTGTTGATTTATGTCATTGCATGGATATACCATAGTTTCTCTGTCCATGAACAAACATTTGGGTTGTTTATAGGTCTCAGCTCTCATGAATAAAGCTGCTATAACTATTCCTGTAAAGTCTCTGTGTGGACATATGTTTTCATTTCTCTCGGGTAAATACCTATAAGAAATTTCTGGGTAACATGGTAAACTCATATGTAACTTTATGAGAAACCAACAAGAACTGCTTTCCAAAATGGAGGTACCACCTTACATTCCTATCAAAAATAGACGAGAGTCCAGTCGCTGTACATCCTCACCATTTGGTATCATCAGTGTTTTTCATTTTAGCTGTTCTAATGGGTATATAGCAGTATTTCATTGTGGTTTAAATGTTTATTTCCTGGTGTCTAATAATGTTGAGCATCTTATCAGGGGCTTATTAGTTATTTTTATATCTTTTGTGAAGTATCTGTTTCCAGTATTTTTGACCCTTTTTAATTGGGTTATTTTTTCTTATTATTGAGTTGTAAAATTTCTTTATATATCCTAGAAACAAGCCATTTGTCAGACACACATATTGTGAACATTTTCTGCTAATCTGTGGCTTAGCTTTTCATTTTCTTAATAAGATTTCTCAAAGAACAGTAGTTTTTAATTTTGATGAGGTTCAATTATCACATTTTATTTGATGGTTTGTCATTTGTGTTCCATCTAACAAAATTTGACTACACTTAAGCCACACAGATTTTTTGCTATGCTTTCTTCTGGAAATGTTATGTCATAGCTTTTAGCATTAGTTTTATTATCCAACTCTAATTAAATTTATGTATGGTACATTGCAACAGTTGAGGTTCATTTTTTTCCATATGGATATTCAGTTGTTCCTATACCATGTGCTAAAAAGACTATCCTTTCTCCACTGAATTACCTTTTCAAAAATCAGTTAATCATATGTGTTTGAGACTATTTCTGAACTCTCTATTATCTTTTAATGACAATAGATAGATGAGAGAAAGAGAGAAAATAGAAATAGAATGAATTCTGGGTTGATAGGGTTTTTTCTTCTCCTTACAGTATTTGGAAAATTCCATTCTATTGTCTTCTGGTTTGCATTGACTCTGATGAGAAGTCTGCAGTTCATTTTATCCTTGTTCCTTTTCATGTAATGTGCTTCCCTCTCTCTTTCCACTCTGGCTGTATTTAAGATGTTCTTTTTATTACTGGTTTATCATCAAATTGATGATGAGTACCTTAGTGTGATTTTCTTTGTATTTGTCCTACTTGGGATTTGTTGACCTTCTTGAGAAATATGTTGATTTATAATTTTATAAGATTTGAAAAATTTTCAGTCATTATTTCTTAACAATTTTTTTGTTATCCTTCCTGGATTACAATTAATGTACACATAACTTAGACCATGTGATAATGCCCCATTGATTACTAAAACTCTATTAATTCATTTTTAGTCTCTTTTGTCCCCCCGTGCTTCAATTTGGATGGTTTCTATTTTGATATTTTTCAAATTGACTGATCTTTTCTTTTTGGCTATCTATTTTTCTGTCAGCCTACCTAGAAAGTTTTTCAGATTTTACATTTGGTTCTACTTGGCTCATTTCTTCCATTTCTCTCTTTATTATATTTATGTTTTACTTCAAATCTGTAACATATTTATAATTGCTCTTTTAAAGTCCTTGTCTACTAATTTCATCAAATCTGATATTTCTGGGGTTCTTTTCCTGTTGACTAATTTTTTATCTGGTTACAAATCACATATTTCTGCTTCTTGATATGTTTAGTACTTTTTTATTGGATACCGGACATCCTTGAATATCTACACTTTGTTGTCTTCAAAAGTAGTTTGCTTTGTTCTGGAAGTCAGTTAAGTTATTTGGTGATTATTTTGATCCCTTCAAGGCTTGTTTTAAGGTTTTAGGGAGTATCAGTAGTAATCCTTACTCTAGAGATAGTTTATTTAGCTCTACAACTAGGACATGATCCTCCTGCCCCCAGGTGATTAATGAAGACTCTTCGCTCTGGTTGGTCTAAGGCCAAAAGTTTCTCTTTGCTCTATGTATAGTCATCCCTCAGTATTCACAGGGGATTGGTTCCAGGACACCCTGCAGATACCAAAATCCAAGGATGCTCAAGTCCCTTATATAAAATGGCATAGTATTTGCACATAACCTATGCACATCCTCCTGTATACTTTAAGTCATCTCTAGATTACTTAATACAACATAATACAACATAAATGCTATGCAAATAGTTGTTATACTGTATTTTTTATTCATATTATTTTTATTGTATTGTTATTTTTTATTCATTTTTGGGGGGGTTTTTGTTTAATATTTTTGATCTGCAGTTGGTTGAATCTGCAGATATGGAACCCCCAGATACGAAAGACTGACTGTACTCTGGGAATTCTACAGCTTGTAGCTCCTCTGTCATTATTTTCTCAACCTCATGGTATTTTACCCTAAGCATGCACATATGGGTATTAAGCCAAAGACTCAAGGAAACCCCTATCCACATTTCTGGAACTCTTTTTTCTGCATGGTTTCCTCTTCTCTGTATTCCATCTGCAAATTTCTCCTACCTTGGAGTCCCTAATTTTTAATCTCTGCCTCTTAACTCAGTGAGACCTCTGGCTTTATTTGGGATTCCCATCCCTGCATCACTATGCAGTAATTGTCTCCAGAGTGCTAGGGTTGGTATAGAGACTACCTTGTTTGTTTGCTTTCATTCAGTGACTTCTCTTACACTGATTTTTTCTGATTTTTGTTTTATTTATCCCTACATATTAATACATTTTCTGCATTTTGTTAGTATTTTAGTTATCTGTGGTGGGAGGGTAAGTCCAGAAGTGCAAGTAGCCATTATATTATCATTAAGAACAGCTCTGCACTAGCTATTAACACTTAGTAGTGTCAGAACACTAGTTCATGCAGTAACAGGTGACTGTGCTACTGAGCTACCCCTCACTGAACTGGATATTATCTGATATACCAAACCATATCTGGCAGCACTCAACCACCAAATGAAGGTGTTTCTATGAGGTTAAGGTCAAGCAGGTCCTGAAGATTGATTGATTTAGTGGTTTGCACTTCTGATGTATCTACTCTGGACACATCACTACTCTTTCCTCAACCCACATCTGTGTTCTGTAGGAGTTTTTTATAACTAAGAGTTGGCTGAAAGGAGAAAAAAACATGCTGTGTTCTTACAGATGATTCTGAACAATATGTTCTCACCAGCTTGAAATCAATGGCTTTGATGTTATAGCTTCTGTTGGGGGTGAAGGGCAGTGGAGAAGGGAAATCCTCCCAGTGGGCAGAACCTTGAACAGTACATGTTGTGTTCTACCTTTCCTGAAGGATCTTAGGTAGTCTTAGTTTTAGATCTGCACTGTTTCATGAGAAGTGGCTTCGGGTTTGGCTAGGTGATTGAGGACTTGAAGGAACAAGCTGCAGGACCTGTGGTGACAAGGAAGTTAGGAGAGGAGGAATGGGTATGGTCTTCTCAGAATGGTCCCAGACTGTGGGAATGTTTTTGTCCCATGTTTTTGCTCCCTAAATGGACCTCACTTCTGAGGAAGTTCTAAATAATCAAGTAACATGCCAAAGCAGCAACTCACCCTCGGCCCCATATATAGAATCATACCCAAAGAGAACTAGCCTTGTGACAGGTAATTATCAACCTTGAGACAGGTTCATTACACTGGACCCCTTCTACCACAAAGGAGACAGTAATGTGTCTTCACAGAATAAACATATTGTGGATGTGTATTTGTCTTTCAAGTTAGGACTCATTGGATACCTTGTTAACCAAAATATCATTGCACAAAGTATTGTTTCTGCCTAGGATCTCATTTTTCAGTAAAAGAAGCAAGGCAAAAACCTATGCTCATGGTATTCATGGTGTTACTACGTACCCCATCACCCAGAAGCAGCTGGTATGGAATGATGGAGGAGTTTTGAAGACTCAGTGCCAGCTCCATCTGGGAGGTACCATATTGCAAGTTTGGAGTGAGTCCTGCAGGATGCAGCATGCGCTGTGAACCAGTGACCGATAAACAGTCTTTTTCTCATAGCCAGAAAACATGGATCACTAACCAGAGCATGGAAGTAGAAAAAGTACCTCTAGTATGCTTTACTTTAAAATGTTCACTCCTCATTGCTGGAACTCTGCTGGTTTTGAAGTTGTAGTACTAGGAAAGAAATTCTCCCACCAGGGAACACACCATTCCCGTGTATGACATGTACAGATTGTCACCTAGCGTTTCAGGAGTCTCATTCCACTGGATGCCATCATTTGCTTCAGGTAAATCCACCCCCAGACCTAACCCTGGACCTACACAGTTCAGAGATGTTCACTCTCTGGCTGAGGACATCTCTTTCCACAAATGATAGCTTAATGTCTCCCACAAAATGGAAGAATAGAATAAGCATTTTCAATCAGCCAGTGCTTTGTATCTTATCCTTTTTGCTGCATCCTATAAATCTGATTTAGTAAAAAACTTAAAATTTCAAAGAAATTTGAGTTTACCACAAAGAGTGTGTAATTTTCGAGCCATGTGCCTATTATGTTAGTTATGGCATTATGTTATATGAGTAGACTAACAACACATTTTCTATCTTATTCATTGGTATGGGTTATTTTTACAATGAACCTGTAGGGACCCACCTTGCCCTAGCAGATGAGTAGGACTATTATGGAGCTGGACACAAAATGGATATATTTCAAAGGAAAAAGGGGTCTGAAAAAACTCTAGAGTATGAGACACCACTGTTATTAGTGGGGTGAATATCTAGTTACCCACAATGGTAGTGGACATGTAGGTTCTTGGAGAGGAAATCCTCAAAAGGAGACACGAGAGGAAGGTCAAATCAAACTTTACTTGCCCAAGACTTGGCCCAACCAATAAGGAACAGTGCAATCTAATAGAAACTCCACAGACACCTGACTTAGGAAGGAAAGTTCTTGTTCCAGCACTGCCAGAGCTTCAAGGAGAGTTCACAGTGACACCACTGCCTTCAGCCTGATGCTATTTTTCCCACTCGCAAAGTGGGGAAATGAAAATGAAAGAGGACACCTGTTTCCTTAGTCTTGCAGGATTAATACGAAACCTAATTGGACCCTTTGATCATCTCAAATAATGGCACATAAAGTATTTAAATTTATGCATACTATTTCTTTTGAAGAAGTAGCAGTGGAAACAAAACATATTCACATACTATTAATCTTCAAACTTTTCAATAAGGGCATTTTTAAAAAAAAAGGAATCCTACTTTCCAAACTAGAAGCTAAAGTTGAATTTTAGTTTAGGTTTGCCAGTAACTTGCTCTATGACCTTAACCAAGTCACTTCCTTCCCACAGATGTTATTTTCTCTGCAAAATTAGAGGACAAGATGTTACAACTCCTGCGGTCCCTCATAACTCAGGATTCAGTGACGCCAGGCCTTGTGCTGTCACTTGTTCCAGCCCTGACAGTGATTTGACCCTTGTCTCAGAGTTTGGAAGATATCAATAGCTTCTCCTGGTCATTTGTTGCAGTGAAAATGTAAGGTACAAAGTATGGAAATAGAAGTTGTGAACTTTGTGATTTAGACAAAATTAGTCTTTGATATCTTCTTGCTCTATATTCATTAAGCCTCACATCCCTCTCTGAGCCCCACCCCAAACTCACCTCAAGTTCCGGCATGCTCCCGTAGGATCTGGGATAAGCTGGCGAGGGGGCTGCCTCCACAGTCTGCATGGGGTTGAAGAGTCTCAAGGGCATAATCACCACCAAAATTGCAGAAATGCTTTAATCATGGTCAAAATGCCAAACACTAACCCCATTTTTAAAATTTATTTATTTTCATTTATGCTCAGGACTGTTAAATAGCATTGTGTTGTTATCGGTGAAACTCACTTCTACAAAACAATTTATCATAAAATCAATTAACCCAGAACATAGACATATACGTCCGTTACATGTTTTGGAATGGGATTTATTCAAACTGAGTATATTCATACACATGACACCATATTCCTGGAAGAAGTCCCATTTGGGTCATCTTAGTCCCTGGAATCCTGTTCTGTGCCTGCTCATTCTAGAATCCATGGAAAATCAGCCCCAAACAAACCCAGTACCAAATTAACTAGTGATTTACAAAGCACCACAGGGCACAATATGGTGATACTCATTTTGCAATCAAGGAACTCAAGGAAAACATGGGTTAAGTAACTTATGTTTTTAAGCACATTGAAAATAATAAACAAAATTCACAGACCTCCAATATTTACTTGTCAAATGGAAGGTTCTCTATAAAAATTTGTGAGTGAATGCAAGAAGACAGGAAAGTGTTTGAGTTACTAGGTTATACTGCCTCTGAAAAAACAGTGTAAATGTTGAGACTGGGATGGCAAACTCCAACCAACGACCAGAAAGCCGAACTAACTTAGAGAATCATTCTCGTTCTATAAAATTGACATCAGGTGAGTAGTCTTGTTTTGTTATTTACCATTTTTGAAGAAACTTCCAAAGTAGGTACATTTTCCACCCGATTTCTTCCAGCTTCTGCAACTATAAAATACTTTGTGATTAAAATTTGTACTGCAGACCCTGAGATTTCCATTCACTTATCGTAACCATGTATTTTTGTATTATTATGCATAGTACAGTATATTCTATATTTGTTACATTAAAATAAAACTTTCATTTTATCATAGCATTTGTTATGTTATATAAATGTATGGCATATGCTACATTATAATGAAATGCATTATTTTATAATAGCTCATACTACATACCAGGCCCTATTCTACTTCTCAGTCTCCAAAGATGGGTAAGACATAGGTTCCTGACCTTGAGAAATTTGTAGCCATGTGGAAGAGATGGAATGTTAATTTTTTGTTGTTGTTGGAATAGAAAGAGAAAGTTGCCATTTATAGGAAACGCTTTCTAAAATATTTAGGGGTAAAGAGGCATCATGATTTTGCAACTTACTCTCGAATGGTTCAGAAATAATTATATACATACACATAGATTATGCATGCGTGTATGTGTATATAAATATATGTGTATTTATGTGTATGTATATTATGTGTACATAGGTGGTACACACACACTTTTAAAGAGATAACAATAAAGCAAATATGGTAAAATACTAGCATTTGGGGAATCTGGGTACATGGTATTCTCCACAAAGACAACATTGCATTCAAGGGAATGAAACTTGTTCTTGGGGGTGAAAAAATCTTACTCTTTTTCCATATAAAGCTCAGACATACATAGAGTCCATGAGCAGACGTACAGTATCTGTGTGTAATTAAAATTTCATGGTGGAGGGCGATTAGGAAAAATAAAGTCTACAAAGACTTTTGGGGGGGAGATATCAGAAAGAGGCTGAGAAACGGTGGTATACAGGAATTCCTCATACCCTTTTTCCAATTTTTCTATAAGTCCGAAACGATTTCAGAATGGAGAGTGTGAACTCTGTGTAGGGACAGTGCTGGGAGCACAGACAAGGCACACCTAATTCTGCAGGGTGGGCGAGGGCAGCCCCGGGTCGGGTGGAGGGAAGGCCTCACCCCAGAGGTGACATCTGGCCCAAGACTTGCCAGAGAATCATGAGTGTGCTGGGCAGATAAGGACACAGTCTAATCCCAACAAGCCTCAGAGGAAGATTCAAGTTTATATCATTTAGTTTTACTGTTTAGCATATTTTACCGTATTCTAATGAGATACCAATTGATAAGCCATGTCTTTCTTAAAAGATGACTCTCAATTAAATAACAACCCTTTGTTAGGCAGATCCGACTTCTAAACTTTCTAAAGAAATGAGAGTCTGAGGGAAAACAACCTTCTTTCTTCCAGGATTCACACTGTTTATCCAAACTTTTAGTCCCCCAGGGAATGCTTCTCGATTCGTGGTTTACAGGTTTGGGAAACCCTTTGGGATTTTGGAGAGGGAAGGTGCCGTCCTGTGAACTTTAGTTCTGATGCTGCCTTAGGTCGGGAGGCCCGAGAGTGGCAGAGGCGGCTTTCACTTTCCAGGAGCAGCAGACCCTGCATTTCTGTAGGCTGGAAACCCGACACTGAGCTATGGAAATGCACAGTCAGAAAGCGTGCTGTGCGAAGGGGCGCAGAAAGGGGCAAGCACTGGAAAAACCATACTTTTCTCCCCATGACTGCTGCCTTTTGTTTGGGCAAATAATTTCAGGAGAGAACAAAAAAGCAGTTGTTTGCTTAATGCCAAGCCACAAAAACATGGAGCCTTTCTGGCCCCAGCTAGGAGAAAACTCCTTATCCCCAGCATTCTTGATGATTTGCCTGCAGACTGAGGTGACACAGAAAGCACCCACTGTCCCCGGAGCCTCTTTCATTGGGCAGGGACCACTCATTTATAACTCAACAGAACAGGGGTCCAGAGAGGTCAGAGAGCCCTGTGCCAGGTTGGACCAAGCCAAAGGGGTGGCTGAAAAGCAAGTCATTAATGCACATGGATGCTCTGCCTGCCAGTGGCCTGCTTTCTTGGCCAAAAGCATCCATAAAAAGAGCACAAAACCTTGTGTTCAAAAGTTTTGGAGTTTATAACATACCGGCTCATACACACATACACACATGCCCAGAAATATACAAACTGCTTGTGATACATACATTTGGTGCCAACATAAACAGAGCTCTGGCCAAAAACCGTGTTGGTTAGCAACTGGCCAATGTAGCATTTAAAGTGAGAGGCCAACAGAAAAACCCAAACAGTGATATTTTTCCTAAACTTGAAGTCACCAGTCAGTATTGCTTTTCCTTTACAGAATGGTTTTCTAATATCTTTACTCAGAAAAGATCCTGTTTGCAGAGAGGCCCGTGACAGGTTTGCTGTTAGGTGAGTTCATCACCGTAAATCCATCCAAGGCTAGTTCCAATAACAATTACAAGGCCATCAAGCTATGAAACCCAATGGCCGCTTTGAATTTGTGACCAGTGCCAGTGAACGGGAAAAGGGAGGTGCTGGGCTTCTAGAACTGCCTGGTTTCTAACGTTTTTAGAAGCAGGAGAGGAAGGAGCAGTTTGTGGGGCCAGCCAGGTGACACCTGGAGCAGCAGGCTGGGGAGGGAGTGCGTGCTGTACCCTCCTCCCCCAGTCCTCCGAGCCTCTCCAGGCACAGTGCAGAGGGAGCACGGACATCCTAGTACCACAGCCTCCTGGAGATGACTCTTCCCACCAGTCTCCTGCCTTCAGATATTGAATGCCCCTTCTACCCCTCAATAAAGCCTGTTCCAGGGAAGGATGGACGTCTGTTATTTACCACTGACTCTGAATACACCGATGTCATGGTTACCATTGTATAGGGTGGGTTGTATTTGAAATCAGCGGCCTAAAGACCTTGGTTTCTGCTGAAAGATCAAGAGTCCTTGGCCAGCCAGTGGGAGAGGATTTGATGGGGATGAGAAGGGCAGGCTTCATCAAAGCCGTCCTTGCCTCCTGCATGTTCTCTCCTCTCAGTCTTCAGATCGCAGCTTCATTCTCCATTCCTAAGAAGGTCAAATCCTGATGAGACAGTCTCTTGGTACCGTACACCTCTCCTTGGCTCTTATTGATATTTTACACTTTTCTCTGTGATTACTTATGTCTGCCTCTCCTACTGATCTCCGTAGGTCAAGGCCCATGTCTATTTAATCACTATTCTCTCTCAAGTGCCTAACCCAACGCCTGACATGTAGTACGTGCTCAACAAATGTTTGTTAAATGAATAAATCAATGAATGGTGTGGTTAACTGAAGGCTTGGATGGATGGGTGGGTGGGTGGATGGACAGATGGATGAATGGGTGCATGAATGGATGTATGATTGATGGATGATGGGATTTCAATACAACTCCATGTGGGCCCTGTCCATCTTCCTGTGATTCCGCCTCATGATGAATTACATCAGCAATCGCCAAGAAAGGTCAAAAATGCAACCAAAGAGAAGAACTGGGAAGATAAAAGGCAGAGAGGGAGAAATAGAGGGTTGAGAGTTATGCAGAAAAACAGACCATGGGCAGCTGGAGGGGAAGGACAGAAGCTTTGGGGACCTGACAGAAAAATAGAAGGAAGAGGGATGCTGAGACCAGCAGTGTGGGGAGGAGGAAGCCAAGAAGGGGAATCTAGAAAAAGATTTGTGTCATCAGGAAAGCAAAAACGATCTGGGCTTCTCCAGTAGGACTGCTGAGAGGTGCAGGTTGAAAGTGGGAGGCTTGTAAGAGGAAGAGAAAAGAGGGAATGCATCGTTACCAGAAAAATTTTAGTCGCAGAGAAAGAAGGAAGCAAGACGAGAAAAAAACGCTGGCCCTGAAAGCTACAGAAGGGGTACCCAGGGTGGGAGAGCCAAAGCCACAGCCACTTGGCCAAGGGAGGAAACCTTGGGAGACCCGCCCAGCCAGAATCTTGAAGTCTCAGACTTTTTCCACCTTATGAGCTGTAAATTGATCTATTCAGTTAGAGAAACCTGGTTTTTATTGAGTAATTTCCTCTGAACGACCTCCAGTTTTGAAAATGTCCCCAAACTACTCTGCCTCTCCTCCCCCTTTCCCAAATCCCTGCATCAGTGCCCGTAAAGCACTGGGAGGCAGGCCCCGCCTTGCCACTTGTCAGGTCCCTGGGCTAATCCTGATGTGGCCCTTGGTTCTGCTTGGGGCAGAGACCTCAGATCTGTTTGTTCTGCCGGCCAGTTCCCAGCATGCCCCTTGCTGAGCCCAGGAGCCCCAGCCGCAGAAGGGGTTTCTAACTGGTCCCAAGCCATGTCCTCTGCCTGGCCTCAGATATCAAGGAAATTTCTCAACTTTTCTTTTTTGCCTTCAAATGAGGCCCTTTGCAGATGAAAACAAGGGGCTCTTTATAGGAAACATTGCCCATCACTTGCTTTTACATTGCATCTTTTATGATAGTGTCCCTCAAAGCATTTTCACTGACAAGTGCCATTGTCCTCCCCTTTGCAGATGGCACCAATGGAAAGCACAGAAAGCTAAGTGGTTCAACAAAGGTCGTCAAGAAGTCAGAGCAGAGATGAGAAAGGAACCCAGAGCTCCCTGCTCCCAGGCCCATCACCTGCCCACTCCCAGCCTTCGCTATAGACAGCCAGTGTCTGTGAGTGCCCTTCCCATACCCCGCCAGCATGCACACCGCTCATCCCGGCCACTTAAAGCTCAGAACTGAAACCCCATCCTTCTAACCAGGATCACACAGATCTTTGGATGGAAGGGGCCATCTCATAAGATCAATTGATGGCTGATGGACCTGCCAAGACCCAAAAAGGTGGGAGGGGGCCTGTGGGCCCCTCAGGAGGTGAGATGCAGGCGTCAGTCTCAAAAAGCAATTGCATTACCTGTGTGGCTGAGGTTTTACTGCCTGCTCAATCTGAATGTTAGCAAAGTAGCAATCAATGCAAAGGAAATATAATTGAGAAGATTAAAAGCTGAGGGTGGGTATGGACTGGGGAGGGAAGTGATTGCTAAAGAGGTCCATTTGTATAATTCAAAGGTCGATGCCTCTCATTAAACTCGCGTCTCCAAACACTCGAGGGATGAAAGAGAATCTCTCCAAGCTGACTGGCTGACACCTAAGAGTTTCCTCCAGCCACTTTCAAGGGCAGCGTGAGGCCAGAGGGACAGAAGCAGCTGTTGGAAAGTGAATTTAGGGGAAGCCATAAGCAAAAGAGCATTTGGAGAATTGAAAAACACAAACAGGTCTTCTGACCCTTTTAAAAAAGATATCCAAGTTTCTTTTAGACTATGAGGGCTTATTTATATTATCTGAACAAAAGCTGAATCCATGCCCAGGGAGGTTCTAAACTGGCACAGCTTCCCCTTCCCTGTTTATATTCAGGCCCACCCCCCAAACACACACACACACACACACACACACACACACACGCACACACATGTTTATCCTTACATGGAATGCGTATGTTTCTACAGCTTCAGATCAGTAATGAGCTTTGGCTGATACCATATGTTTACTTACTGAACTAGCAACTACATCTGTCTCTGAGGCAAGTGACAAGCTCGTCCTCCACACTCTTCCCTGGAAGGGAAGGTGCATAGAGAGTGTGAGTGTGTGCACATGCATGTATCTATAGGTCTAAGCTGAGACGTGGGGGCTGTAGGTTCTGGGAGGCCAGGACACAGGCATCGGAGCAGACAAAGTTGTCACTCACCTTCCTACTTTTGCTCTGTTACTGCTGAAATTGCTAACAAGAGTTCATCCAGTGTATCCCAGTCTCCCTTGTCCCTTCATTTCATCTTCTGTCCTTGCTACCTGCACCAGAAACTCCTGTAAGTGTGTCTTGGAGACACTAGGATACAGATAGGGCTGCCAGATTCAGCAAATATGTTAGGTTACTATTGCTACATAACATGTCACCACCAACTTAGCAGCTTAAAACAACCCACATTTTTTATCTCATGGTTTCCAGGGCTCAGGAGTCTGGCACTGGATGGGTTCTCTGCTCAAAGTCTTCACAGCTGAAATCAAGATGTCAGCAACACCTACTATTTCAATTGAGGCTCAGGGTCCTCTTCCAACTCTTTCAGGTTGTTGCCAGAATCCAGTCCATTGTGGCAGAGGGATGGAATCCCCTATGTTCTTGCTGGTTACCAACTTGGAGTTGTTCTCAGCTCCTAGACGCTGACTGCTGTTCCCTGCCCTGTGACCTTCTCCACAGCACAACACAGCAGTTTGCTCCTTCAAGGCCAACAGAACAATGCTCTGCTACTTTGAATCTCTGACTTCTTCTGTGTCTAACTTCTAGACCCAGAATTAAAGAGTTCATGTGGTCAGGATAAGCCCACCCAGATAATCTCCTTTTTGATGAACTCAAAGTCGACTGATTAGTAACCTTAATTACATTTGCAAAACTCTCTTTTGCAGTGTAATGTCACATAATCACAGGAGTAATGTCAAAGCATATGCACAGCTTTCACCTACATTTCAGTGGAGAAGATTACATGAGAGCAAAGGTCACTGGAGCATCTCAGTATTCTGTCCAATATAAGAAATAAAAATACAGAATGCCCAATTACATTTGAACTTCAGATAAACAATAAATTCTTTAGTATAATTATTTCTCAGACAATATTTAAGTCATACTTATGCAAAATATTATTCACTGTTTATCTGAAATCCAAATGTAACTTGGCCTCCTGTATTTTATCTGGCAACCCTATGTGCAGAGACTACGGGCCTCCACTGCACGTAAGGGCTGAGATTAGCCTGCAGTAGAAAAAGGCATTTCCTTTATGAAGCAAGCAGCTGTAGAACTTTCTTCAGCTGGGATTCCTTTGAAGATAAGAGAAGGCCTCCATCACCCTTTTTCTGCAGCGCCACTTTCTCTGCTTCCCTCCCAGCTCCCTCAGCTCAAGCCTGTCGGCACCCTGCATACTCACTGAGTGATCGCTGAGTCCAGGCCGTGTGCAGAAAAAGGCCACAGAGGTCAGCCACGTGTCTCTCTTGCCTAGAATCACAGAGGATGGCAGGTGGAGTAGGGAATCTAGAGAGGGGAGCATGGGGCAGGAGGTGGCAGAAATAACCCCAGGCTCTCTTCCATCTGCTCCATGTGGAAGATTCTTGCCCCAGCAGAAGCTCTTTGGGCCATGGAAAGCTCCCCCCCCCCGCTGGCAGAGGAGTTTTCCTTGTGAGCGATGCTTGGCTCTCCTTGTGGCAGCTCCAGATCCTTGCCAGCAACACTTCAAACTCTGGCCAGCCCGGTGTTACGTTTTAACAGGCCAAGCCCTATTAGCCTGATCCTAGGATGGGTTATTCTTTCCAGTTTTCACTAACAAAAATCCCCTTTTATTTGGACACTCAAGTGGCCTCTAGGAAAGAAACTTTCATGAATTGCCAAAAATGTTCGGATGCAGCAATATTTGTGTGTGTGGCCAATTACATCGGTACCTCTGGGGCTGATCCCACAGGCCTTTCTCAGGCAGAATTCCTATGCACTTCCAGCAGACCCCCCACCCTTTTTTCCTGAGCTCTATCTGCAAGAGAAGGCCCTGAGTAGCTGCCTGGGCGGCTGGAGATGGGCTTAGGCATGGACTCTACTCATGAAATCAATCTGAGGGGGCAGAGTGATATACATGAGCGCTAGTCAATGCATTATTAGAATTAATATCATTATTTCACTGTTTCCCTTTTCGGGTTTTCCCTCTCATAAATCAATTTAGTTCGATAAGATTGGGCTGAGTTTTGGCTGCACACAGATTAGAGTGTTCTACGCTGTGGGAGCGAAGGACTGTTTTGCAGGTTCAGACAATGTCTCCATTGTTTTCTGATTTATTGAAAGCTCAGCTTTTGCTGGTATTACATGCACTCGCTGATATTTTGCAAAGAAGAGATTAGTTCGACATTTTTTGACCTGAAAGCTATCTCCATGCAGCACTGACTTCTCAGAGACTCTCTAGTTTGTCACAGGCTGGCTCTTTTTCCACAGCCAAGAAATGGCCTCAAGGAGGTTGGGAGGTGTTTTTACAATCATTCTTTCTTTCCATCTTCACATTTGGCCGACACACACTAACGCGTCTCATGTCTGTTCTGAGTTTCCTAACCACTTGCAGAAGAGGATCTATTTGAGTCTTTTTCCTAATCATCATCCTTTTTAAATGGCTTGGTTGTGCGATCTCCCTGTCGTTGATGCTATACCATTGCCCAAGCAGCGCACACTGTGGTCACTACTGTGGCCAACTGGACCATGCCCATGGGGGGTTGGATGCCCCCTTCAATTTGCCTCTTCATGCACCTCACCACTTGCTTCTCAGAAACTTGTTTCAGATGTCACCAGGAAAGCTTGAGGTATTTTTCTTATGAAAAAGACAACATCAGAGATGCTTAGAAATTGGTCTGCAACAGTACATCAGAAACAACTCATGTATCTTCAGGTCCAGTCATGCTCACTTTGCCCTTCGTCTCCTTCACCCACCACATCTTCAGCCTTGCATTTGCAGCCCACCTGCTCACCAGAGCCTTCCGAAAGTCTGCACGACGGTGTTCCCATCCGCGTTCCTCGCCTGGGGGCTCCTCTGCCCCTTTTTCTCTTGGTTCTGAATATGAAACTTAGGAGAAGAAACTTAAGAGAACAGGGTACACCCCCACTGGCAAGTGCAGCTGCCCCTAAGTGGAATTCTGATGTTAACCCCTCTAAGGGTGGCTTAAAGCCATTAAATCTATGCGAACCTAGCAAGAAATCGATGTTTTACATAAACCTTAAAGAGATGAGGTTTCCAAATCCAGGGTCTTACATGTAACAATCACTCACTGAACAGTTCTCAAATCAGCTGGATTTGATATCAACTAGTTCTTCTGTTTTAAGATAAATTATTAAAATAAAAACCTTCCCTAAATGAGAGCTTGCCCAAATAAGGACTTATCGTTATGTCCTTAGTGACGATCCCACATCAGAGCTACCAAATGAGCCCTCCCTGCCCCATTACTTAGAGCTGGGAGTTCTCAGAACAGCCTTGATTTCACTGGGAGCAAAGCACGCCTACATATCGGCACAGCACGCTACACCATTATTGCTCCCCCAACCCCCATTTACACACTTTCTCTGGCTAACACATGTAAGTACATTTCTTCTAAGGAGGGACATTCCAGAGGATAATGAATCAAAAAATTGCTTTTGGAAACTGAAAACGATCTTTAAAATGTTGGTTCTGGAACACATACCATTGAGATGGCAATTCAATGTGGCTCCTGGTGGTGTTACACCTCAGGAGCACTCTTTCTGCCTTGTAATTCCATGTTCTAAGGTGCTAGATTTCATTTCATCTACTTCATTAACACGATGTGCTGGGAAGCTGACACCTTATTAGCCCCGTTGGACATATGCCAAAATTGAGGCTCAGGGAAATTAGGTGGCTTACCCCAACACTCAAGGGTGTGAGCCCAAGCCAGCTTTCTTGTTCTCCTTTTGAAAAACACTGTTCAGAATAAACACACTTTCTTAAATAGCAGCTCTTACTCACATATTCTTCCACCCAGGCTATGAAGTCCTTGATGACAATGATTACAAGGATAATAGTGGTGATGACAGTGGTGACCATTTATGTTGACCCACTACATTCCAAGCACTGTATTATGCTTGAGTGTAATTTAATCTTCAAAATGACCCTGTGAGTTATGGTAACAATATAAGCTCCATTTTATTCATGGGGGGGAAGGCTCAGAGATGTTGATTAAGTAGCTCAAACTCACACAGCTAACAGAGAGACAAGTTCTGATTTAGACGGTGTTGGGTGTGTTTGCAGTAACAGTTGGATAGCACTGAACAAAATACTTGGTTAGAAAGACGAGGCGGATTGTTTTTGTGTCTCTTTACCTTTAAAACTCAGCTTTCTTTCTCCTCATTTCTCACAGTAGGCCCTTCCAATTGCTAGCCCCACATGACGTTTCCTAGCATGAAACTGACTGGTACCAACACAGAGGGGACCACCACCTGCAGCACAAGGCACAGGGTGCAAAGGAGGGGAGGGGGCAAGCTTCTTTCTCAGTGGCGACATGTGCAGCTCAGTATTGTCCTACCTCTGGATTCCCACCACCAACATAGATCAGATCCACTAAGAGAGATCCACTTGTTTACTTCAGTGAGCCTCGTTGTAAACAGTATACCTTATGCCCAATGCAACCTCAGCAAGGTTTGCCCCAGAAAAACCAGCAGAACGTAGAAGCATACAGTCATGCCTCAACTCCTGGAAATATTCATGGATCGTTCTAGATAAGATTCATCCTTTTCTGAGAGAGTTGGTTGCTTAGTGCAATCAGAAAAGCTGTGTTGTGGGCCGAACCCGTGGCTCACTCGGGAGAGTGTGGCGCTGGGAGAGCAGCGGAGCTGGGAGCGCCGAGGCCGCAGGTTCGGATCCTATATAGGGATGGCCGGTGTGCTCACTGGCTGAGTGCAGTGCGGGCAACACCAAGCCAAGGGTTATGATCCCCTTACCATTCACAAAAAAAAAAAGAAAGAAAGAAAAGCTGTGTTGTGCTCTCCCTCTGAAGCACATTAGCTGTGCAGCTTCAAGCAAGTTACTTCATTTCAGTGAACACACATCCTCACCTAATAAAACAGGGATCACACTCTTCGACTTTCATGTTGCTACGAGGATTAAAATACACCTGTTCTGGAAAGGAGTAGGCCCTCCACAAATACTGCTTTCCACTTTGGAATATATGGAATATAATTTAGCTTTATTTCCTAGGCACTAGCTTATATAAACTATAATCATCAATTCCTAGAATGTGTCTTAACACGGTGAAGCACTCAGAGGTTACTGATCTAAGTGGGACTCAACTTACCCTTGCACTGAAGACTTCAACCCATCTGTGTGGACCAGCTTGTGTGGCTTCACCTTGACACTTGGATGTTCTCGAGAGCTGCTAAGTCAGTGTGGTGGGCGGGCCAGCCTGCTGGGTCGTGTTTCGTCTCCCGTGGTGTTACCCAGCTTGGTATCTCGCCTTCTCCACTCCTCTGTCCTCTGATGACAGTCTTCATTACCCTCATAGCCTCTCTTGCTTCTGACTTTCTGTTTTCTCCTTTAGCCTCTTTTCCTTCTGTTTTCTCAGCCTTCGATACTGGGGAGACTTGGCTCTTGTCAGTGCTAACTGTACCAGGGCAGGAAACAGATGGTACAGTCAAATTAGAAGAGCTCCAGATGGGTTTGATAAAAGGACCACTTACACAGTGTGGGCAGAGTGGACACACAGGGAATGGGGCAGTGCCCTGGCTCTAAAAAAAAGGAGATGTTACCACCTCCCAGCCCAAAGGGATGAAGGAAGGGAGGGGTTTCTAGAACCTAGAAGAAGTGTGTCAAGCAGAGAGGCCCCATTTGAGAGGGGCAACAAGCTCAGTTGAGAAGACCAAGGGGATAAATACCTCAAACCTTCTCTCCTCCCTACTTCCCATGTCCCTGTATGGTTTCCATTGGAAAAACCCAGTGAGATGCCAAAGCACTTGCAGGTCACAAAACTGGGAGAGGCAGGTAGAGGCTCTGAGGGGTGCAGGTAACCACAGAGAGCTTGCTGCCTTCTTACCAGTAGGCCGCAGCCACGCAGCGGCGACCTTCTACAGCAGCACTGAGTCCTCTTTTGGGTCTGAACTCACAGCTCTAGACAGCTGGAAGTCCTGAGTGTGCAGATGTGGGATAATTCAGGTGTGGCTGTCATTTTCTGCAGACTTACAGGTTCAATTGTGTTTTCAGTCCTTGTTCTGTTTTGCTTCCTTTCTTTAATTTACTCTGGCCTGCTCTACACTTTATGGAGCTATTTTAAGCATTCACAGGAGATCCTCTTGCCATACACAGGGAACAATCAATGTTCTCATTTAATAATTCATTCTTTCATTAAATGCCCCAAGTAATTAAATAAAACATGAATAAATTCCACACTGATATTTGCTAAAGTTTTGTTTCTAGAGAATTTTACTTGCTGAAGGACATGCTGGGACTATTGTTTACTATGATGAACAGTGAAGCAGGAAAACCTTCACAGTGTACAGTCACGTGGTACTAATTTCATTATAATATTTATCAAGAGCCTACTAAGCAGTATGTATATATATGTATATATCCCCTCCAACATTCAAATAGCCCTATGAAGTTTTAAAGAAACTGAGGCTCAGAGAAGTTGCCCAGAGTCACATCTGGCAGATGTCAGATACAGAATTGGACACCAGGTTTGTCTGCCACCAAATCCCCTGATCTTTCTACTATTCTCCATGACTACATCTTTCTGTCATGTCTGTCGGGAAGTGGGTGATGCAGAAGAACTATCCTGATTACTCACAGTTTTCAATATTTCAATGTGTGTGTGCGTGTGTGTGTGAGAGACAGAGAGACAGAGACAGACAGAGAAAAAAGAGAGAGAGGGAGACGTGTGGATATCAGAAGTTTGGGAGGTAATCTTTGAGGGAAGTTCCTAAAAAATAGGAGTAGGAGAGAAAACTATGAACATAAGATCTTCTGTTCTGAGCATCTTTCCCCAAAAAAGTTTGGCCAGCATTTTTCAATGGACCCAAATGTTTCTCTACATTCCCCAAAGAAGCCCGTGTTCACTGAAGGGGATTCCATCCAGGCCCTGCTCTGAATTGTTAAGAGGCACAACTGTCCTGAAAGGGATTTCACATTAGTATTGGGGTCACTCTCCTTTCCAGCAACTGGTTGCTTTGAAGACCTCCTTGCCAGCACCTTCTGGTTGTTTCCCATCAGCATGTAATATACTTGTTTGCTTTGACATCAGTTTTGTAGAAGGCGTGGATCGATGCCCTCTCCTGCAAGTCCTCAGTGTTAGAATAGTCCTGTTCCTTAACGAGAAAACTCATTTCCACATACAACCTCACCACGCCCCGCCGCTATCCCAAACAACTCCCTTCCCTGTGAGTCCCCTTCGGAATACCGGCCTGTTAGTCCCTTTGTGCTCTAAGCCATACTTGACTCCTGCCCCTCCCTCGTGCCCACATCGAATCCGCCGTCACGTCCTGTAGGGTCTGTGGTGTGCACCCTTTCCTCCCTCTTCCTCAAAGTGACCGCCACAGTTCAAGTCTTTATCCCCTCTCCTTTGACACACAAGAGCACTCACTCCGTACAGGTTTTTCAAATGTAAACAAATGAGCCATTTTGGGAGAGATTCTCCCGAGCACCTCTCTACTCTTTATGCTTCTTCACTGGACCACTGGAGTTAACATTGTAAATTCTGTATTTGACCATTTCACCTCCTTATTTAAGACACTTCCTAATAGCTGCCAAATGACTAAGAGAATATTCCAAATGCCTTAACCTGATGCAACAGGGCCCCACCCCCTTTCAGGTGCTCCCTCCCGCCCACCGTGCCCTCTGTATCCATATACGCCCCCTCCCCATGCTCACAGTGCCCTCCCTACCCACAGTGCTTCCTGCCCTACCTCTCACCACACCTCCCATCTCAGCCAAGTCTATGCTCTTAACTACTGTCAAGAGAAAGAATCCATTGGCCCACCTTGGCTCAACTGGCGATGGCTAGGGGAACAAAGCCACTTACTATACACATGGCCAACGGGGAGCCTCTTGGCAGGGAGCATAGAAGGGTGAGCCATTATTAATTAGGCAGCCACCCAAGCTATGTGTTGTATTTCCTATATTGCTGAAGGAACATAGAGAGGATGGGTTCTGTGTCCATAAACCAGTGTGGCGCATAGGACCCAGGTGTCCCAGAGACCTGCTGTGATGGGGAGAGGCTGAGGCAGCTACTTGCTTTCGTACTGGTCAGCCAATAGGCTCGCCTTGCCTAACAATATACAGAGATTTAATTCTTTGCTAGTTCTTTCTGCCTCTTCATAATTCGGCCTTAAGTTCTCATGCACACCTCGAAAGAAAGGAACAGAGGGTTGAAAAGGGAAATGGTGGGCGACGTCAGAGAGAGGAGACACACAGAACTCAATGCACTTCTTGTTAAATTGCTGTCCTTGTCTCCTCCTTCCTAGCTGGAAGCACCCATTAGAGTGCCCGTGAGATCGGAGCAGACTAGGCTATTTCAAACATTCTTTAGCTGCTGAACCTTTTCCTCAAAAGAGATTTTAGTGGAACTATATTAAATGAACCAGATAGAAAGAAGGCTGGACAGGCACAGGGGGACGGGGAGCATCACGGGCCGCCCAAATCCCCCTAGTTCCTGCCCCATCCAGCTCCACAGACCTCTGGGAAGCTCCGGGGCTGGCAGCACAATTCGAAAGCCCCTGGGAAAGGCCAGCCTCAAGTAGGTGTGCCCATCAGAGGGGACCGAGTCTCAACCAGGTCAGGAGAAGGACCAGTGAGGGAAAGGGAAGGAGGGGTCTCATTACAACCTCCAGCTCAGTTTCGCGTTTTTGCTTTTCATCAAAGAATTCTAACAAAGCCATTTTTCTTTTACCTTTACAGGTCTCTTATTTGAGACAAGAAAATGGCTGTATCGTTTGTGGCCTGTGTGTGTTGTGTCTGGTTCCCGCGGTTTGTTTTCCTGCTTTGAAAACGAAACCATTCTTGGCTCAGAGATGGAAAGCAGACCACGTTTTGTCAGCGAGGTCATTCGTCATGTCCCCCAGAGGGGGCCGTGAACTCCCACAGCCTTGTGCTCTGCCAGCACACAGACCACCCACGTTGAGGAGCTCTCCAGGCCACCAGGCAGCACAGGGCTAGCCGGGCATGAGGTTCTGCTCCCCAGCTGGCCTGAGGCCTCAGCCAGCTCCCACCCACCCCTGGAGACGTTCTGAACTAAGCCAGCATGATGGTCCATGGGGACCAGATCCCACCTGGTGGTCCAGGTCTCTCACAGGATGAATCTTGCAAAAGGTGGGCCCAGGGCAAACTTGCCAAAGGGTCCAGAGTGAACAGAGCTTCTCAGATCCACCACACAGCAGAGCCTGGTGAGGAAATCACTTTACTGCTCTGGTAAAAGTTGTTTGGCTATGTTTAAGTTGGACTCTTTTGTTTTTTATTGTTTTGCAGACAGCTGGTTGTAAAATGCTCTGACTTGCAGCAAAGAACTTCTGTTAGCAAATGTCTGCACCTGCTGGGTAGGGAAACCAAAGGAGGAAACGATGCAGAAGCACCATTGCAAGTTCCCCATGCAGCTGTCCCAGGCAGGACAGCGCTTCCCAGCAACTGTCAGACTCACCCAGAAATTCACTAAAGATGCTGTGTCAGGCCCACCCAGACCTTTGGGTCTGGCAGACTGGAATCTACATTTTTAACAAACTTCCCAGGTGACTGTGACCCAAACTCATTTGAGAACCAGGCCACTGGGGTGATGTTGATTTAGGATGCCACGTCTGGGGAATGTCTCTCCATGTGAGCCCAGAAGGGTGCTCTGGTCTCTAGGGAACAGATGCTGGAGTGGTCCCAGAATTGAATAGCAGCGCCAAGGAGGAGGATCCTGTTTGCTTTGCCAAGTTGTGTCAAGACTGGAGAAAATGAGCAGAGAGCTCAAGCCTTCTGAATCTATAAAAAACTGGTGTAAATGTATCACTTAGACCTGGAACAATGGCATAAGATACAGCAGGAACTGGCTGTAATTGGGCTCAGTGAAGAAGGAGAGCCCAGAGCCTGTATTGAAAGTCTTGTTCCCTCTCATGTCTTTGTTCATTTTTATCGAAAGTAATGACTGACTCACATTGTAATTTTCATGGAGATATAACTGTAACAGGAAAAGCATGGAATTATGTGCTTCCTCACTTACCCTCATTTAAGCCTATTGGATGTCCTATCTTATTTGCCTTAGGTGTGTGTGTCCAAGGTGTCACACCATTCACAAGGGGACACAGGAAGAATCAACAGCATCAACAGGCCTTCCCTTGCAACTGCAGGGATACCAAGCCCACAGTTCATTTTGAACCCTGAACCTTCCAGGGTTTTCCAAAATGTGCCAGAAATAGTTCCAACTCTCCAGTCCCCTTTGACTGACCCCTGCCTGAGAACGCCCTCAGATCAGGCCCGTACTCTGGGGATTGGCTGCGTTACCAGTTGTCCCACAGCAAGTTGCTTCATCAGCTCCCACGCTGGATGGTGACTCCTGAGTCAGATTTCCCAACTTCATGACTTCAGCATGTGTGGCCAAAGGGACTGAGCAGTCATGCTGTCCACAACATCTGGCATACTCCACCTCCTGGGCCTCATCTTGCAAATTTTCTAAGGAAAGCACCCTAATTATTTCATTTTTTTTCCCACTGGGTAGAATGGTGAGTTTTGGTGGGAGGAGAGGATGCTGGAGAAAAAAAATGGCTCTTATCTCTTCCTGTGCATTATCTGTATGTGAAATCCACTGATGAAGATGTATGTGGGACAGAGGCGGGGTTCCAGGAGGATGGATTCCGGGACCTACTGGCCTAATCAGCTGTCTGCAGTCAGCTTATCATATGTATCCACAAATGATTTATATTCATACAATCAGTATTCCCAGGGTGGGGGAGACCATCACTGGCTATGTCCAAGTCTCCTTGGAAAAGCAAGGAAAGGGAAGATCACGTGGCACAATCAGGGTGAGGAGAGAAAATGGGGCTAGAGAACAAGAAAACGATAAAAGGGGGAAATAAGAACCGGTCAGAGGTAAGACCAGGACGCAATTCTCGTATTTTTCCTGCTGCCCTGAACATCCCTTTTACTTTTAAAAGGAAAGGGGTTTTTCTTCATTGCATCAATCCCTAGAAGTGCTTCACTGCATCAGACACTTCGGGAATTGTTGATTTAGGCATCTCTCTCTTTATGTCAGAATACGGCTTCTACTCTTAGCCAATATTTAAAACTCAAGGTGAAGACTCAGTGAATAACTGGAATGACTAATATAAACTAAAAAAAAAAAAAAAAAAATAGTTACCTTCACTGGTGAGAAGGTATTTGCTTTGGGGACAGAAAAGTAGATAAAAATGAGGCCACCATTGGTTTCCTTCTCTCTTCATTTTCATTTGCTTACTTTTTTGCTGAAAGAGCAATTTTAAAGAGGATGAAGTCTGCCAAGTTCCAGTTGCCCTCACACTCACGTTTCTGATCCTCGTCATATTTGCGATCACCACGGAGCCTTGGTCTCATGCATTCCTGCACTGTGACAGTGTTTTGCATGTAGTGAGGACTGAACAGAATGTTTAGAAAACGAATGTAGGTCATGTTCTTGGTTGTTGGCCGATAACTTGGCATGAACACCACCTCCTTCTACATCCTCTCCACATCACAGGGGAGAAGGCTGGAAACACACTTCCTGGAAATCTTTCCCGGATTGTTGTGGGTTAAAAAGTCAGCCTCTCAGAGCCCTTGCACAAGACTTGGAACGATGTCCTCCCACATCAATTCCAGGCAGACCCGTCGTTAGCAGGTGCAGGGGTAGGCCCACGGTATCGGCTTCCTATAGACTCTTAAAATTCACAGTGACTTCAGGGCATGTGTTTGAGCATGACCCACGGCAGTGCTGCAAGCTGCTGAGACCAGCAGCAGGAGCTCCCCTAACCTTAGCTCCCCAGCCCTTCCAACAGCGTTGTAAGCCTCTAATTCTCTGAATTAAAACCATTGCTGCTTATAATTCCTCAAGTGGCTTCTGTTTCACTGACCAAGCTCTGGCAAACGTAGAAAACCATGGGAACGGGATGAGGTCGCTCAGGCAGGGAGTGTGGATGGAAGAGAGGACAAGGAGCACAGGAGCTCCCCCCTCCTCCCCTGCCTGGCAGGCTGCCCTTCGGCTCCGTGGTCCCTCCCAGTGTCTGAGCTAGGTGGCTGGTAGCCTGGTAGGCCAGTCATCATGGTAACAGGCATCAGTTATGAAAACCTACCACAGGCAGGCACTGTACACATGTCATTTTGTTGGTGTTATGATATCCAGTTTATAGCAAATGAAACTGATGCTCAAAGGGATTAAGTGACTTGGCCCCTCAGCTCATAATCAGTTGGGACTTGAACCCTGGACTAGGTGAAATTCCATATGCATTCTACTTTGCCTCGCTGCCTTACTTCACCAGCCTTGTGACTTCCCCCTGCCTCAGTTTTACCATCCATTTATTGAAGAAACGGTTAGATGACATCCAGTACCGTGCCTGGATCCAGTCTTCTGTGACTTTGTGAATGGACAGGGTCCATCTCAGTCCCGCCCCCAGAGGCCCCCTGAGCAGCCCGTGAGACACATTAGAAACGCACATAGGCAGCATGAAGTCTGCGTGAATGTGGCAAGTTGGAAAGAGGATGGTCTGAGCTCCATTTTTACACTTTCTAGCTGTGCGGTGCTGAGCCAGTTACCAAAACACGAGAACCTCATAACACGAGAGCTTAATAGATGGTTATTTCTGTCGTTGCCCTCAAGTCGAGCCATGGATATGAGGCGCACAGAGAGGACCACCATGAACACTGAGATGCAGGCGTGGGGAACAGCACGTAGGCAGAGGAACACAGGAAGGGCAGCAGGCTACACAGCCCTGGGAGAGATTTCTGGGGCTTCTAAGGTACAGGAAAGGCTGGCAGTCAAAGACAGAGAGAGACGGAGAGCAGGAAATTACCAGTGGCCGAGAAGAGGAAGCAGTCAGCCACCCCGCGGGTGCTCCTCAGAGTCGAACAAATGGCACCCAGGACCAAAAGATACTCTTCCCACAATCGAAAGAAGTAAATTTTATTTTAAGCATTCTGCTTTACAGATTTCGAACGTTAATAGCACAACTTCTGGAACATATTGATTCAGGTTTAAAAGGAACCACCTGCGTCCAACATTCACTCAATGGAATATACTGTAAAAGCAGAGTAACTCAAGTAGAAAAACAATGTTTCAGTCTCTTTAGTCTATCACGTATCTCAGCAAAACCAACAGTTTTCTCCCAAGTACAGTCCCCGTAAACAAGAAAACATGGCAAGATCACTAAATGGAGGACTGAGAATCGCCAGCATGTAACAGACACTCAAACAATGGTTAACGGAATGAGTTCTTGAAATCACAAGAGGAAATTCCAGGAGATATGGTTATTAGGATAAAACAGTATCCCTTAGATTCAGAAAGAGCCTTGACACTTTTCAACTTTTGCATGGGCGAGCTAACACTGGCAAAAGTTCCCTTCAATGCCTGAACCTAAAAAAGCTCCACTCCCACAGAACGTGAATTTCCATATCTCTAAGAAAGAGAGGAATGTGAGCCTAGGTCTTTGCAGAATGACTTCCACCCTCATCCTAAGAAGGATTTAGGATGATGATATAGAATGATTTCATAGGCACACCAGCCAGGGCACCCAAATAAACAGTACCACTCTCCAACAGAGGGAGTTATTCAAAATCTCCATGGAATATTTTTAGAAATCAATGTCAAGAACAACAGAAGCAATATTTTGGACATGACCTCAGAGTATTGTCTCAAACTTTGGTTCTCCCTGTGGTGGAAAGAACGTGGGACTTGGAAGCTCAGAGTTTAATCCCCAGGACTTGGGATTTTAACTGAATAACCTTGGGAAAAACTACTTTGCTTCTCTGAATTGCTTTTCTTCAAGTATAAAACAGGGATAATGGCATGTGCTCTGTTGACCCCCTTGGATTATTGTGAAGAAGAAATCATAAGATGTGAAAAGGTGATACAAAATAGGGACATTCTCAGCATGTAACCCAATACTAGAATCTTGTATTCCTGATTATGGTAACCCTATCTAATTGCTCAGGTTTTAAGTTATCACTCTTTTAATGACAAAATAAAAACCCTTGATAACTAATTCTTCTGGCATGGGAGTGGAGAGTGACTTCATTCCACTGAGTTACAAACAGTAAGTCTGCAACCACACACCCCTGCCTTTACACACAGAGACCTGCAAATAGGAAAGTCCACAGCAGAACGGCAACAGCTGGACTATGAGCATGAGATTGGAGTGGACCATGTCCTCACTAATAAATGTCAGCTCGATTTGAATTACTTGCTAAAGCACAGCTTAGACAAAGCCAAAAAGGAAAACCAAAGCTTTCTCGATAAAATGGAATCCCAAAGCATAAATAAAAGATTCCACCTGAGAAGAATGATTTATTATCTCTCACTCAAGTAAAGGATGCACAGTCCATTCTGTGTTACCACATCTCTTAAGTTGTTTGTTCCTGGTTTATAAATAGCTCATGCATGTGTGTACACACACACACACTTACTTCATAGATTTATAAGTTCTGCTAAAAGAAAACCTAGAAGCTAAACTTTGGTCACTTGAAGTGAAACCAGGAAAGTTTATTCTTTTCAAAAATTGGCACTTTTTTACCCTAAAAAAGAAAATTACGCCACACCTAGGTCAGAAACACTGATGAAGATTTACATCAGCCAAAGAAAACTTGGGATTCTGGAAATCTGAGGCTACCAGTCCTTGGGCATTAAAATGAGGCTGTCACAAAAGAAAAGAGACTGAATGTCTAAAACTTAAAAATCCATCATACCTACCACGAAGCCGTGAATGAATTTGATTCTAGATCAAACCAGTTTGGATCATATATAATTCACTTCCTTATAAGCTATTTGATTAGAAATGCTGGAAATAATCGTTTTATAGCATAAAGTCCCCCATTCAGCCCCTCCAAGTTCTCCAAGTCACCAGAGAAATGACACACTACAAAGAATATTTACATTTTTGTGAGAAAGACATCAAATACCTTTCCCAAGAGCAGTCATCTTAGACATGAAAGCCCAAATATGTTTTTCCTTTTCTTTCTTCTTTTTTTTAGTCGTCTATGCCTAAAAAAATACTAAATGTTCCCCTTTTCCAATATAACTTAGGCAGATTTACAAAATCAAGAACAGATTTTTGAAGGGTTTTAAAGGTTCCCATAGTTGTGTATCACTTATAAGACATGACCAGCTCACCAAATAACTATTCCTACTCTGCAGTTAAGATAGGTAGACTATTCAGATAAAATATTGGATCCGTAGAGAAGAGTCATTTGAGAACTCAGTGGGCATCTCTGTCTTGGGTTTAAAAAAAATTAATCAATAAGAAGCAAACATTTCAGTTGCATTATGCAAACATAGCTGACATTTCAACATTTCAAGCCTGGGTTTTCCCCATGCAAACCCACCTCAGGAGCTCTACCATACCTGGGAAGACCACAAGATCCCTATTTTCTTAAGGACCTGTGTCAATTAAGATGTGCTTGACTCTCAGAGATGTAACAGTACAGAAACGCTTTGGCTCCCACATCAGGAAGGCTAGGCACGCCATGACCCCATTCTGCTGCTCTGAGCTTCTGCACGTGCTGGCTTTGTCTTCAGCCTGACTTTCTCCTTGACCGCAGGTTGGCTGTCAAAGCATTCAGGGCTTTGCTTTTCCTTGTTCATGTTCAGTGAGCATGAGATAAAACCTCTCTCCCAACTATGGAACAAAATTCCTTGTCTTCAGTTTCATTTGGTCAACTAATTCCCATGCCCACCCCTGTACCAATAGTTGCCAGGGGACCATCAAGTGTGGATTTTCTTAAGCCCTTCCCAGCAAAGAAGATGGCTTGGACCAACCAAGACTCACCCCTGAAACCAGGGATTCAATGAACCTTCCTTGAGTTGTTGGGCTGCACTGGGTATGGGGTAGGATATCTGAAGAAAATCAGGGTTTTGTCAGGAAGGAAGAAAGGGAGAATGGGTACTAGAAAACAACTGATAATTTACATGTTAGAACCCGGTGAGCTTCCCAGAAGTGGTGAGAAGAATTTTGGCTCTGATGGTGTGCCTGGAATTTATGGGGGCCAGTGGTCCACGGATTGTTGGGAGGAGTGTTTCTAAGTGTAGCTCTAAGTGTAAAATGGATTCTAGGTTCCTTAAGAGACATGGCTACAAATAAATTTAAATATCCAGATGAAATTCCATCAGAGCTATAAGAGCTATAAAATAAGTAGAAACAAAGACATTCCCCCACATCAGCAAAAACAGAAGCAGCAGAAGGGAGAAATGCAGCAGAGAAGCCCAAATGCCCTCAAGATGACAAAAGCCACCCACCAAGGAAAAGGAGATTGGGGATGGCTTTGGGACTCTGTATTTCTACCAGATAAGGGCTCAGAACCAAAGATGTGAAAATAATTCCAGAGTTCTTGGTTAACTGCTGAGAAAACTTGTTTAGCTTTCCTTTCTCTCCCAAACTTAACAATGTTTCTCACAAAGGAGGATCTTCCAAGAACACCCGAAAGGTGAGCAGATTGGAATTCTTGACTTGCTGCATAGGAAGGTCACAGGGAAGGAGATGTAACAGTAAGCATCTTAGATCAAGGCTGGATCCACACATGTCCTTTTCACCTGAGCATGGTTCAATATTCCTATTTTGGAGGTAGGGAAATAGAAGTAGGAGACAATTAAGGAGCTTAACAAAAACCAAAGAAAACTATGGCAAACCAATTTTTTAAAAATTGTAGTAAACTACATATACCAATATACTCACATGCACACACACACACACACACACACACACACACGCACACGCACACACACACACAATTGTCTGAAATTTTCATATCATTAAGACCAATGCCTGGCTGAAGTCATCTTGAGTTAGATAGAAATAATATAACTTCTCAGAAGACTAGCTGCCCACAACACACACACCTCAAAAATTCCACTCTATGATGATAAATGACCATAAATTATACAATCAAGATTCAAATAATTTTGACAGTCTAAAATGTTGAGGTAAAAAAAAACAACAAAATTGTTAGGGACAAATGCAAAGTACATTACCTCAAATGAAAAAATCAACTATATAAACAGGGGAATGCCTGCTTAGTAGCTGTGAGTTTTGACTAGGTCTGTTAGTTGACCACAAGTTTAGTATGTTATCATTAGTGGAATGTTACTTCTAAAAAATCAACATAATATTCAGATCATGGAACATGATAACTTCACCATTTTCCAGTTGAATCAGACCACATCTGGGGATCTGTCTTGGTTCTGGATAACTGTGGCAGTCAATGGTGATGTTGACAGGTAGGACATGTTCAGGGGACAGTGTTCAAGAAGATAAAGGCTCTGGGAAGCACATCATAAGTGTAGCAGAGAGGCCATCCTACAGAGTTGGACATAAAGCCCCTCTGTTTTGTTCCACAAAGCAAAGATGAAAGCAGCAGATTTCAGCTCCCTGTAAAAGAAGCTGGCACTGTTAGATGTGCGCGACATCCCATGAATGCAAGGCAAGAGCACAGACTCTGGAACCAGTGTGCCTGGGTTCGTGTCACAGCTCTGCCACATAATGACTCTGGGAAGGTTACTGAACTCCTCTGTGCCTCAGTTTCCTCATCTGCAAAGTGAGGATACTATGAGCTTCTACCTCATTAGATTCTTACGAGGAATACACAAGTTAATATAAGTAAAGTGCCTGGAACAGTGTCTGGTAAACCGTAAGCACTAGGTAAGTCTTTGCTATGAATACAAAGAAGTAGCTTTTTCATAAACAGAGATTCCATGTGTATTGTGTTGCTATGGCTGCTGTAAGTATTACAAACAAGGTAGCTTGAGCAACAAAATTATTGTCTCACAGTTCTAGACATGAGAAGTCTGAAATCAAGATTGCACAGGTTTGGTTCCTTCTGAGGGGGCTGTGAGAGTTAATCTGTTCCGGCCTCTCTCCGAGCTTCTGGCAGTTTGCTGGCGATCTTTGTTGTTTCTTGACTTTTAGAAGCATCACCCTGATCTCTGCCTTCATCTTCACATGGTATTATCCCTGTGTGGATGTCTGTCTGCAAATTTCCTCCTATTAAAAGACACCAGCCATACTGGATTAGAACTCATTCTAATGACCTCACTGCAACTTGAGTATCTCGGTAAAGACACTATCTTCCAATAAGGTCACATCTGAGACTGAGGGTTAGGATTTTCACATATGAATTTTGGGGGGACACAATTCAAACCATAACACCATGTTACTGGCGTCTTTAAGAAGAGACCAGATGGCCTGTGATAAGAGATGTTGCTTGTTTTAATTCTGCAATGCAGCCAGTTCAGAACTTGCTTTTACAAACCAATTATTGGCCCCAGCATTCAATTTGGGGTGCATAAGAACCTTGATATCTTAACCCAGGGACCTACCTTGGCCTTACAAAGTAGTGAGGTAAAAGTGCAGAGCTCTACAGGTGTTACTGCCTTGGTCCACTTTCCCATAGAGACCATAGGGGAAAATGTGCAGTTACAACCCCTCATCAAGGCTGAGCTTTGTCTCAAATCACCTACATTCCTGCTTCAGCATTCTTTTCGCTCCACAAGTGCCAAGCACCCAATGCAGCACCATGGGGAAATAATAACATTCCATCACTTCTGGACCACTGCAGACCTTTTTCACCTTCCTCCCATCCTACCCTCTGTACAATTATGAAGCTACAGACATCAAATAGTTTCATATTCATCTCCATCTGAGGGAATGGAGAGGTTAAGCTTTCATTCTGGGTCATATAATTAATGGCAGTGCTTTGATTAGGTTTAAGTTTCTGGATAATCTATCAATTGCAAGTCAATTGACTGAGCATCTCCTATTTGTTTAGCACTGTGCTAAGTATTGGAGATTGAGACCTGTAACCCATCAAACCAAATCACTGAAACTTCCAGTGTTTATTCAGAAGCCCCATCAATTGAGACATAGTGAACTTTCTGCCACTCTTAACTAAGCCATGATCATAAAAGCACTCAGTACTTGGCACAGTTACATGCAGGTCATCCAAAGGCCTTTACTTCAACCTCCCACTGTAGGCAACATTTTGATATGCTGTTTTTCTGCTCCTCACTAGAACCCAGCCCTCAATTCTCCTTGCTCCACCTCAGTAACTGCTGGAGGCTGTGTCCCTGCTCTGCCCTCCAGATTCATGCCTTGGAGAGGATGGCACTGCATTTAGGTTGGTCATTTTTTTTAGCTTTATTGATGTATAATTGACATATAAAAATTGTGTATTTCAAGGTGTACAATGTAAGTTTTGATATATGTATACATTAGAAACTGATTACCGCAATCAAGCTAATTAACGTTTGTCACCTCACATAGTTACTTTTGTGTGTGTGTATGTGTGTAGTGAGAACACTTAAGATCTACTCTCTTAGCAAATTACAAGTGTACGGTACATTATTGTTTATAACCATCATGCTATGTAGTAGGTCTTATTAATCTTATGAACTGCAAATGTGTTCCCTTTGTCAACATGTTCCCACAGAAAGCAACGGTATAGATTTTCCTGGGCACTGAAACCACCTCCATTCCTTATACTCAGGCATCAACTCATTAAGTGAGTACATTAGTCAGATTTGCTGCATAACAAACAACCACTCACAAAAATAATTTCAGTGGAAATCAACAAAAAGGCTTGTTTTCTTTTCCTTCTCACACATCTATGACTTGAGAAGGGTTTGGCTGCTGATGTAGACTGAGCTTGGCTGGGCTTGGCTCCAACCCATTGGTGGGTTTAGATCTCCTCCGCTTGTCTCTCATCTTCCCTGGACCAGCACTTACCTAAGACATGGTCTACCTATGACAAAAGGCAGAAGCTCAAGAGGGCGAGCACTGTCTCACAGCTATATTTCAGACCTTTGCTCACATCACATCTGCTAACTTCCCATTGGCCAAAGAAAATCACTTAGCCAGGCCTGAAGTCAAGGGGTGGGGAAATATCCTCCACCCACCAACAGGTCATGGCAAGGGTGTGCAGGTATAACACTACCACAAGTGCCTGAAGAATTGGGAGCAATAATTTGGTCTACTCCTGTAAGGCGGGGGCCCAGTCTTCAGATCCCAGGAATGGCCGCCCCTACTTACCTGTCCTTCCAGCAGCAGCAACGCAGTGCTCCGACCATTTAGTCCTCCAGCCTTCTCCTGTCCTCCCCAAATTCCATGACACCATCTTTTCCAGAGCAGCTCCTGCCTCCTCACTCTGTTTTATTAAAAGCTTTCTGCCAGGTGGGGAAGTTGAGGAATCCCGCCTGCATCTAACAGACGAGAATTTACTCAGGTAACCCAGCACCGTTTACTGTTTTCCTCAGTTAGTTGCCTGCCTGTTGCATTGTTGTTGGCCGAGTTCCAAAAATCATGATAGGAAAAGGAAAAAAGAAACTATCTAAAAGATGATTATTCAAATATCCAAGTCATTCTCCAGATAATGAATCCATATTGAGACTAGCATTTGGAACAATAATGTAAGAGGAAAAGAAAAGCGAAAAATTCCCACCACAGTACCAGGTGCTCCAAGCCCAGCTTTGCAGGCCCGCAATGTGGAGCCTAATGGATTTCGTTGTTCACACCTCTCCCGTATTTTCAGAGCCATTAACCAGGGTGGACTTGTCAGGGTTTCAGCGATGTAATTGTTTAGCTATAAATTTCCCTGCTGGTTGGGGCCTGAGGTTTCCAGTAATCACAGGCAAAAGCAGATGTCAAAATAGAGGAAGGGAGAGAACCCAGCGTGAGGATGTGCAGAGGGGTGGGGTGGGGGAGGGGGAGGAGAGGAGTAGGGGGAGGGGAGAGGGAGGGGAGTGGAGGGATGAGGGGGGGGGCAGGGAGGAGGAGGGGAATGGTGAGGGAGGGGTCGGGGAGGGGCCAAGGCCTGGCCATTCAGGCTGCTGAGGAGCGCATGGTCCTGGCTCCTGGTCACACTGCAGGTGAGCTTTCTGCTTCCCACAAGACAAAAGCCAGCCTGGGCTGCTGGCTCCTTCCTACACAGTCACCCGGGAAGAACCACAGAGATGAGAAGGAAGACCACCACTGGGGGCCTCCCGTACAAGCTGTGGGGAACCCTTGCACACATGGAAGAACCAACTTGGGTGGGGGTACGGGGGGCAGGGGCGTAGGACAGGTTGAGGGAAAGCTCCTGGTTCTGTCCTTGCCTACGTTAGCTCTGGAGGACAACTGCCTGCCCCGCTGTGGAAGAGAAGCCGGCAGCAGCAGCCAGGTGTGAGGTGGGTGACAGCAGGGCGATGCCAAAACCCAGAAGAGCAGAGCCGCCAGCTGGCCTGGAGCGTCCACTCCTCCACCTGCCCCATGCCCCCTCGCAGCAGACCCTCGGGATCGATGGATCACAATCAAGAGCTGTGTTCTTCAAACTCATTTTGACTTTCATGCACAGAAAGGGCTACATTCTATGTGGTGACTCAGAACATACTCAGCTCTGCATGAATGAAAGAAAGTTTCAGCAAGCGGAGAGCTTACTGGTGGCATGCCCTTTATATTTCTCAGCTTATTCTACTCTGTTCTGCTCATTCTATTCTTTTCTCTCTTCCACTCTTTTTTTGAAATCCTGGCTGACTCACTAAATTGATTTTGTGACCCATTAATGGGCTGCCACCCAGGCTTTAAAAAACTGATCTATAAAGATCATTTCCTTTCCAAGTTGCTTTTTTTAGAGCATCTGTCTAAAGTTGTGGCCTGATGGAGGGGCCAAAAATTGGGGTGGTGGGCTACAGTTCTATGGGACCTGGAACACCATGCCTTAGAGCTCATCCCACCCCTCTTTTAGGAGTGAAGTGTGAGCCCCTCCATCTACATAGACAACCAGACACGGTAGCTGTTACCCCTAGAGGAACCTGAGTTCCCAAGCCCGAAGACCTAGTACCTGAAGAGCTCGGCCCCTAGACAGGAGAGATAACAGGATGAACAACTCACTCTACATGAAGCGAGCTTATCGTACCAGACAGACCAAAATTTTAAAATAAGAATAATAAACATCCTCAATGAGATAAGGGAAGATGTTGGTAAAATGAAGAAGGAACAGGAAAGCAAAAGAAAAGAGTAGTGATTTGAACTATGAAAAATGTAACAGTCGAGAGAAGGAACATCACAGATGGAAAAGCAACAGGACGGTTATAGCCAAAGAATGAATTAGAGTGCTCAGATATGAAGATCTCCCCCGGGAAAAAGTAGAAAGGGATAAAGAGGAAATATTAGAGAAAACCTAGGAGCCATGTCAATATTTGGAGAGTAGGAATCTAAGAAGAAGAGGGAAAAACCAGTCATCATGGAGGATATATTTGAAGAAGAAATGACAGTGAATTTTTTATAATTAAATATTGAAAGGGCTAAGAAAGTTTCAAACAAGACAGATGAGAAAAATCAATATTTTGACACCTTAAAATGAAATTTAAGACCATCAAAGATGAAAATAAATTCTAGAAGCTTCCAGAGAGAAAGAGTAGATAACCTACAAAGGGCCTAGAATCTCACTGACTTCAGACTTATCGACAGCATCTGTGAGTGCAAGAAGAGAAAAGCTTAAAAAAAAATGAGAACAAAAGCAATGAGAAAAAATTTGATATAGAATACTATATTCATCCATAATGTAAATCCATTTAGATTCATAATCTAAATCTATTATTATTTAGATATGGGGGCTCAATAGATATATTCTTAAGCATACAAGGCTTTAGCAGATTTGCCATACAAAGAACTATACAGAAAACTCAGGTAAGAAGTAAAACCAGGATATCTCTAGAAGAAATATAGGAGATAAAGGGATTAAAATAATTTAGTAGAGTTTATGATTGTGTAAAGAAACAAGAAAAAAAGAAAAGAAAAAGAAATAAATATCCATAACAACCCAGAACAAAAGTATTAAACAATATCAGCTAGGGGATTGGCAAAGGGGCACATACCAAAGTGACACGGGAACATGTTTGACTGTTCGGGGGAAGGTTATAGACGGATGACAGATGATAAATGGGAGATGACAGATGGACAGTTAGATAGATCTGAGACACCTGTGGGGTAAATAAATATAAGTATAGGAGAGACAGAGACTCAGATTAGCTAACCAGTGTTTCTGCATATATGGGGGTACCTGAAAAAGTTCATGGAAAAATTGAATTAAAAGATAATGTGAATCTTTCCATGAATTTCTTGAAGATCCCTCATGCATCAACAATATGTGGTCTATGAAAAATATTTTTTTAAATATAGAGGATGAAAAAAATATTCCGGGCAAATATGAATCAAAGAAGGTCAACATGTGAATTTCAATATCTGATTAAATGGAATTCAAGCAAAAAAAGAATATCAAGAACAATAAGCAAAAACCACAGAACCATTACAGTATGTGTAAAGGACCAATGACAGAACTGGAAGAAATAGAAAACAGGTTAACACTCCCCAACCCACAACCCCGAAAAGCACAAATGATTTAGTCACTTTTGTACTTACAGCATGCGTTGGCTTCCCACTGCCCTCAGAATAAAGTCCAATATCAGGGCTTGTGAGGTCCTGCATGGTTTGGTCTCTCCTTTCCTCTCCAGCTCCATTTTCTATATCTTACTCTCTTGAATGCTTTCTGTAACCTTTTTGAATTTATTTTTAATCTTCATATATGTGTTTTCTCTCTTACTTCCAAACCTTAACATTTGTTCTTCTTCTGCCTGAAACATCTTTCTCCACCTTTTCCCTGGCTACCTCCCGTTTACCCAAACCGTCTTAAATTAGATGTTGCTTCTTCCACAAAGCCTTGGATGTATTTGTCCTTTCATAGCACTCCTCTCACTCGTAAATTTCCTATTTAACTTTCTTTCTCCCCCACTAAACTGTAAGCACTGTGAGGAATGTACTTCTAATGTACCAATGTACTTCTAGAGCCTGGGACACTGAATGGCACAGCAAGTATGGTAATTGAGACCCAAAAGTATGTGTATAGTAATTATGGAATGAAAAAAAAGAAGGAAATCAGTCTACTTCTAGTTCAACATTGTAGAATTAATATGTGCATTTATGTCTCTGCCCTGCTCCAAATAAAACTTCACTAGAATACCAGTAAAATGATTTTTTTAAGGGCACAAATTCACTAAAACAAAGAGAAAGCTATTTAAGACAGCTTACCAAAATGAATAAATGTGAAGCCTAATTGGATGGAATAGCATAGAAGCCAACAAGAAGCAAGATTATAAGCATCAAAGAACTGGAAGGACTCAGTAATTGAAAGCACTGGGTATCACAGAAAATGGGGCTCTAATATATGGCCAAAAAAAAGATTTGACTGAAAGATTTTATATGGAGAATATAGATACTCCCCCCCACACACATTCCCTTATCCAGCCCAGTGATACCAAGAAACAGACCTGCCCCCACATTCAAGCAAAAGAAAAGAGGTTTACACTGTGGCTGGATTGTTCTAGAAGGGCTGTGGACTCAGAGACATCAGATAAAGCTGAGAGTGGGATGAGATGCTGTACTGAAAGCAAAAAGTTTATATGAAATTTTGAAATCCCTCTTCTCAGTCTCTTCCTCACTTTGTTCACGCCACCTAAGTCAGGCAACTGGAAGAGAGGAAATTACAGAAACTAACAACTCCAATAGAAAAGACCTACCACGTGCTGAAATATGGGGCCCCCATCAAATCACCTGCCAAATCACCAAACAGTCCCACCTATGCACGTGGGCTTGTTTTTTTTGTTTGTTTTTGTTTGTTTTTTTATATATACAATGTGGTTGATTATTGTGGCCAATTACTGAAACCTCCCTCCCTCAATTAGCTTCCTGGTCCTTCGTTATTCATATGTATGAATGTAAATGATTTCAACTCATAGGCATTTGAGGGAAAAAACACTACCAAAAGAAAGAGACCACATGGGAAATAATCGCAGTTTGTAGTAGTGGGCATCCTGACACTGTTGATCTGACCATCACATCCTGGGTGCTCGTGGTGAAGGTCAGCTTTGTACCCCATAAATGTGCATAATCAATAAAATAAATTTTTTTTAAAAAAGAGACAAAAAAGGAATTCACAGGAAGTAGAGACAAGGCAGGGAAATGAAAATTATATATATACGTATATATACTTGTTTATATATACAAACAATCAACATAATTGATATTTTAAGAAAGATAAGATTCTATATCCATGAATCAAGAACAGAGTACTTATAAAAAGGATTTTCTGGCAAATAAGTAAGAACCATTGAAATTTTAAAGTATAATGGGCAGCTTCCCTGTAGGATGGCACAGAACAATATGAATGAACATCGGTTGCATCTAACCCCAAATTGTCTCTGCTGACCTTTACCCAGGGCTTCTAAACCAAACCTGAGTATGTGGATGATTTTCTGTGCAAGGTGTACCATTTTGGAGAGGAGGAGGCAATTTGGTCCTACTTATCCACTGACCTCTAGTTCCTAGTTTGTGTCTCAGGCCCAGGCCCAGTCTTCTGCTGCAATCTGTATAACCATTTATACTCCCTGGGGCATCAGACAAATAGAGATAAAAATATTTGTATGCATGAAACAGATGACTGAAAAATTATACACAGGCTTAGAGAGGTAAAGTAACTCGCCCAAGGTCACATGGACAAGGGACAGAGACTCTAAACCCTGAGTCTCCTGATACCTCTTACTTGTTCATTAATTCATTCATTTAAGAAACATAGCAGGAATAACAAAGATGATTACTTCTTGCATTTAAGGACCTCACTATCCGGTGAGCAAAGAAAGAGGTAAGCAAGACTGTTCCAACTGATACTATGATGGAGCTCTGCTCAGGGAGCTCTGATAGCTCAGGGGATGGCCAAGAAGGATATTATGCCTGAGCAGAGTCTTAATGGGTAAAAACAGGAGAAATAGAAGGAGATGGAGAGGACCAAGACAGAGGTGACAGTATGCTTTGGGGGCATTACAGTGGTTTTGAAGGCTGGACAGCAAAGATCAAGGAGCAGCCACAAGGAGAGCTGTCAAAGCATCAGGCAGAGACCAAATCATCCGAGAGCCAGTGTCCCTTGCTAAGAAGCCTGGACTTCATCCCACAGCCAGACAAGAGGAAGCCTTTTAAGGGTTGTGAACAGGGGAGTGACTCTTGTCCAGTTTATAATCCATTTATTGATGTGAATTCCAAAGGCTACTCAAGGTAAGATAAGGGAAAAGGGAAGGGAGATCATTGGAAAAGGAGACCGTGACATGAAACAGAGTTGGGAATGAGAATATTGAGTTTGAAGAACAGCCAAGAGAGCCCCCTACCTCCCAGAAGTAATGAGAAACAAGGAGGAGGAAAGGAAAGATTGGGCCAGTGAGGGAGACACTAAATAGAAGACCCAAGACTGGACTCAACCTGCCAGTGCTCCTCCAAACTTTGTACCCAATGGCAGAGGAAAAGGGGATCCAGAACTCTTGGGTGGTGGCCGGAATTGAACTTCTACCATCTCAGAACTTCTTTGAAATCTGTGTTTAATCTTTAAAGTTCACATGAGTTGTGCATCCTACTTCACATAAAATCAGTGTGTTTTAATATAAAAATGT
Source organism: Cynocephalus volans (assembly GCF_027409185.1). Classification (NCBI taxonomy): domain Eukaryota; kingdom Metazoa; phylum Chordata; class Mammalia; order Dermoptera; family Cynocephalidae; genus Cynocephalus; species Cynocephalus volans. The sequence goes on along the minus strand of NC_084475.1, from coordinate 57,795,798 downwards.
TGTTTTTAATTGATTCCTTGTTAAAAATGCTTAACTTCCCACACCCCAGAGAGACACCTCTGTGGCTCTTCACGCCGCCTGAATACTGGCATTCCAGGGACATGGCATGGGGATGAGCGACAGGAGGAATCTGGTTTCTTCAGGCGAGCTTGGAGGTGAAAGAGGTATATATGGGTTAGATAAGTTGGAGGGTGCTGGGTGGTGGCACAGTATGAAATGGGTGTTAGAACGCCAGGTAAGAGGCTTTTGAGATAATCATGACGAGATCTCAGGTCAGGGGATGATGGTGAATAATGAAAAAACAACGTGCACAAGAGAAATTTTTGAAGATTTGATGGATGATTCGATATGGGGGGACAGAGAGAGAGAAGGAATCAAAGATCATTCTGATTTTGAACTATGGGGACCAGAGGCCAGGGTTGAAGAGGAGGAAGTCGAGAAGGGGACCTCCCCTTCCCAAGGATCAGGAGTCCCATGCCAACTTCAGGCAGCTGTGGGTGTGTGTGTGATGCACGTGTGGAAACGTGTTCTAGATGGCTGGATCCTGGGAACAGGTAAGGAGAGGCAAGCTAACAACACAACTGCGGGAGCGGGTCATTTTCTCAGAGGTCAGAGCTGACACCACAAGAGTGGGTGGAAAGTCTGAGGGAGTCAGGAGAGAGAAGCGAACACTGAAGGTTGAGGACTCAGCTTTGGGAGGAAAACTTAGATCCCTAGGGTGGGAAGGGGTGCAGGAGAGACAAAAAGGTGTGTTGACCCAACACATAGACATAACTCTGTCAATTACAAGTAGTAGGAAAACTCAAAGTGGTTGAAGAAAAAGGGGCGGGAATTTCTTGGTTAGCCTAATTAGAGTCCGGGGGTAGATCCTGACCTCAGGCATGATTAGGTCAAACGACATCTTCCCTTTCCAGTAGTTTCACCTTCGGACAGACTCTCATCACGATGGCCCCTGAAGGCTCCGGGCTCTTATCCTCTCATCTCATCAATCCCAGATGAAAGAGAACTTCTCCATCCCAAAAGTTCCAACAGAAGTTCCGGGTTTAAAAAAAAAAAAAAAAAAAAAAAAAGAAGTTCCGGGTTTATCCCTGATTGTACCAACTTGGTTCACAAGACTATTCTTAAACCAATCACTCTGGCCAGGCCTGGGTCACATGCCCCAGAGTCCCCCCACCCAAAGCTGCATTAACTAGACCTTGGGTAAGGGGCTTTCCTAAATGGAAGATAGTTATGCAGCTTCCATAAAAAGAGAGAATGAGCCCTATCAGAGAAGCAGGGACAGGGTCCAGGAAGAGAAGGGAACACTTTTAAGAAGCTGAGGAGTGGAGATAGGGCAGCCAAACATGTTCAATGTCATACAAAGGCCAGAGCAGGGGCCATAGAGGCCCCACTGTGCTTGGCTAGAGGGGAAATGGGGCGCCTCCTCTCCCCTCGGTGTCTCCCTCCTGCCTTAGGGAGTGGGTCTGAGGACAGTAAAGCCCAGGGCCCCCTCCTCATAACCAGCCCGGTGTCCAGAGCCCTGGCTTGCAGCCCCTCACCCCACCTCACCCTTCCAGAGCCACGCCAGAGCCACGTTTGCAGGGGCCCTCGGGTCCCTCAAGCAATAAAAAGTCCTTTCTGGCTTCTGAAAGCAGTCTTCTAATGGGAGAGCCAGGTCGTCCCTGGCTGGACTTCCCTGCCACACACATCATACGATTCCTTCTTTCCCAGCAGGTGATTTTTCCAGTGCAAGAATCCCCCTCCCCTGTCCTTTGCCTCTGACCCACCAATTGTTTGCCGAGGCACGACCAGTAACGCTCCTTGGCTGGACTTCAGAGTTCCAGTTCAGCCGGGGATGCTAGGCTGGGATTTTGCCGGGGATGCTAGGCTGGGATTTAACCCAGGCCCGCAAGGGGCTCATGTTATATGAATCATCTCCCCGGTGCGCCAAGACATCAAACCAGACTTCACCCCGTGCTCTTTCTCTCCCGGCCGCTTCAGCTCATTGGAGTTTAAAGCAACATGGCTGGCAGCAGCTCATCTGGAACATACTGGCAAGCTCCTCTTTTCATGATAGCAAACGCCCTTTACCTCAGAGAGCCAGGCAGAGAGAGGTCGACAGACAGATGGACGGGGATAGGGGCCGGCAGACGGACAGGATGAATATGGATTTCCTGCCCCTGCTGGGGGGGGCAGGGGGCACGGCCATCACATCCAATGTTAAAATCCAGCTTGGGATGGACCGACAGCAGCTCCCCTTAGGACTAGGAGCGGGTTCTTTTGTGCGTGATGTTTTGAAGCTTGTCAGCAATCCTGGGCACTGTCAGCCTCCTTCAAATGACCCGAGTGGGGGTGTGCATAGCAAGCTCTCACTGCCTTGGGCTGCGCAGAAGAGAAGGCTGGGAATACTGTTCCAGAGGTTTCCTCTCACTGTGAAAATCAAGGCAGAAATGCCTCGTCCTCAGCTCCCCAAATACCCTTGAAGATCAAGGGGCAGATAAGCTAATCTATTATAAATTCTAATGTAGCACAGTTCCCTGACCAGAGCCTCTCCTTCTGTGCCCCGAGCGTTAGCCAATATTTCATCAAAACCAGCTCCCTTCCGCGGGCCCCCATCTGCTCCTCCTGCCCGCCCGAGAGCTCGCACGCTGGCGCCTTGGCCGTGCAGACGCTCTGCACACGCACACGCCAACACACACACGCACACACACAGCGCTGGCCCCGCTCTTCCTTCCTGATTTATGGCCCTACCTGGCCCAGTCTGGTTTGAAATGATCGTTTTTCACTCTCAGCATGTTGAATCCCACAAAAGGATGCTCAAAAACACCAAAATGGTAACACACACACTTCATACACACATGCACACGTGCACACACACACACTCTGAGTTTTTCCATGAGATGTTTGATGCTGAGAACTAGAGAAAACTCCTCATTTTAACCTTACTCCTTGCTACACGTAGGCCCAAATCTCCATGTAATAAAAGCACACCCCAAGCCCACTTGCATGGGCTGCGCAGTTCTTTGCCCGGCAGTTGCCAGGAAGTTTTGCTCAACTGCCTGGACCTCACGCAGCCACTTCAATACCTGTTCAGTCTTCATTCTCCCTCCTGTAAAATGGGTCTAACAACCCCCACCAGGAATCAGGAAGTGCAGATTCAGGTGTTAATGTCCGCCAGACCCTTTTGAAGATGAAGACATGATTATCACCATTCGGCCCTGCCTGCTGAGCCAGGAGGTGGGCAGGGCTCAACCTGACTGTGAGACCCTGTTTGGGTGAGTGGCTTAAGAAAGCATTATTACAGTCTAGCAGCTGGGTGCGATCAGAGAAGCTGTCCCCATAAAAACTGCACTTCCAGCCAAATACATTGTGTGATCCCAGGTTTCTCTTGCATGTAATAATGACCCTAAAGGAAAATCCTACACAGTGTTTACTGCGTGCCAGGCACTGTGCTTTATGTGGATTAGCTCATTTGCTTCTCTTAACTTCTGCTGTGAGGAAGGTGCTGTTGTGAAGCCCGATCTTACAGATGATAGAAAAGTTAAATAAGTTGCTCAAGCGGTGGAGCCAGAGTTTGAACCTGGACAGGCTCAAGAGTCTGTGCTTTTAACCACTAATGTAACTGTAGAAAGCTAGTGAGTGACCACGTGAGCACTGTGTATAGAAAAAGAGACCAGGGGAAGCACAGCACGTTATCTCACAGCTACAGGTGGTGGGATTACAGTATCTGTATCTTATCTAGATTTTCTAATGTGTGCAGCGAACATGTATTGCTGCTATAACAATGATTTTAAAATATTCTTTTGAAAGAGCATCTCTCATTTTGGTTTCTCAGAGCACCAAGCTTTTTCACCCAAAGCAGCAGAGACAGGCAGGGGCAATGCTCACACCGTTAGGCAGGCTTAAGCCAGTCCTCAGACACAGCCACCAAAACAAGGCAGAATGACCGAGGAGAGGTTAGTCTGCAGTTAAGAGATCTCATAATCAAGGAAGTAGAAAGTAGCCTCGTGCATCCCAAATCCACCAAGCTCCTGGTGTCCGTGGGATGTCATGGGGAGACAGTGAGAAGGACAGAAACAGACCTAGATCAGTTTGGGAGCCAGGAGACCAGGTTTCTAGACTTATCTCTTTCTCATCTTGTGCTATCCAGATACTTTCTTCACAGCCTGAGCCAGCTTTCTCACTTTGACCTCTGGGGGCCTCTTGGATTCTAAGACAGTTGTAAGAGATGCTGTTTACATGCCAGTCACTCTCAATGATCTTTAGATGTGTTGCCTCAACTAATCTCCACAAAAAGCCCACCAAATAGGTGGTGATATTCCCATTTCACAGATGGTAAAACTGAAGCTGCCAGATTAAATAACTTGATCAAGATCACAAAGCACACAAGCCACTGAGTTCGGATGCAAACCCAGATACATCTGACCCCAGATTTTGGAGTTCTTTTTGAGTGAATAATGTTGCCAGGTTATTACAAAGACAAATAATTGGCTCCATCTCTTCTCACTCAAGCTGTGTGTCAGAGCAGTGTTGACATTCTCATTGCTGCTTTTGGTGTTGTTTTCAGTAAAGTGCCTTGTAACTTCTACTCAACTTCAGCCTGCCTTTCACTTCTACCTTTCCTATCACTCAGGCCCAACAAGGTCCTTTGGGGCCCTTCGAGCTTTCCAAGGTGAAGGGGGCCAGCTCATCAGGAAGAGAGCACAGCCCTCTGGCACTCACAGGGAGACAATCTCATGTTAGCTTCTAGGTGCTGGCCCGCAAGCTTTTCCCAGAATGGACCCAAAGCAGATGGGAGGGAGGGAGCCCATGCTGTACCCAGCCAGTGAGCTCTTCGGGTAGGCAAGCAATAATGGAGAATGTGATAAGCTGTCACTAGAAGCCAGCTCAGTTCTCCGAGACTTAATGGTAGGATAACACAATAGGGTCAGACTAAAAAGGTTCCCTTATGAAAATTTTATCAGCAACTTTGGTAAATGGCTATGGGAAAGGTGCTTTGCTCCCAGGCAGACCTGGGACCCGATTTTACAAGGTACAGGCAGCCTGCATTGCATCACCCCACAAGATATTAAGGGCACTCAAATTGAATTAACACCAAATCAAGCCAGTGCACTTAACAATACAAATGCACTTAAGGGATGCCTCAGGATGATTTGTGACTAAAGAAAGCAAAGAAGAAAACAGACTGCAAGCCACAAGGGTGGTGTTGTGTGTCATATACAGGAAAGGCCATAAGCAGAACTTAGAATACCGGAAAACCATGAACTTCGGGGGCTTTCAAATACCTTAGACCCAGCCATAAAGTAGAAGGCCGCTTTTGTGGTATGCAGAAACAATTGATAAATAAATTATAGCCAATTTTCCTAGTGGCATGGTCTCCATTACCTCTGACAGCAGCATAACTACTCTGCTATGATAAGAGGTGAATAATGGTGTATCAGGTAGCGCCCCAGGAAATTCTTTGCCAGTTGCCAGGTCTCTTCATGACAGTGATGACACAAAGATCCTCAGTGAGAGCCAAGTGATGAGAAGTGACAGCTTGCCAGGCAGACCTTGACAGGTCCTGAAAAGAAGCAGCTCAAAATGTCCCTGGCAGATGGGACCCCAGAGTAAGGCTGGCCCTTTGGTTTCTTTCCTTTTCCCGTCACCATTTGTCTGCACTTGTTTTCTCTCCTCGGCTCCCAGTCTCCGTCACCCTCTCCCACAGCCCCGTTCTCGCCCCTCACCTTCTCTCTCGCACACGCCCTGCCTACCGAGCTGGAAGACAATTGGGCCATCTTCATAGATGAATGGCTCTTCCGAGATAATCTTGGAAACTTGGATACATCCTGGACTGGAGAGAATTCAGGGAGAAAACATGGCCTCACTGGGGATTCCTTTCCATCAAGTGAAATACACACAAAAGCATGCTGCTTTTTTGTTATCCTTTCAAGAAAAGAGCTGCCTCCACGTGGGGTCTTACTCTCAAACGGGCTCCATTTAGGCTGGAGGTGGCCTAATTTTGTCAGAGTTAAATCAATTGCTCGTCGAGTCATGAGGTGGCTGGGAAACTGGGGCAAGTGGGTTCAGTTTTCACTACAGAAAAAGAAGTTCTCAAGTAGAAAGAAGGACCCATTCTAGCCACTGTCATGTCTCAGCCAGGATGGCTGGCTCCAGGAGGCAGGCACTCTCGTACAGGAAAGCAGGAGGACCAGCAGGTCTCTGCCTGCAGAATTAGCTATCCTGGGCCCTCGTGTGCTGGTATTTAGCTGTTTGACTTTGGGTGAGTCACCTGACTCTCAGTTGTGCTTTCTCTTTTAGTAAAATGGGGACATTCACATCTTCTTTAACACCCTCAAGGGATTGTTTTGAGGATGTAGCAAAAGTAACTATGGGAAACATCTCTGGAAACTGGGAACTATCTATAAATACAAGGCATTGTCATGAGGAATATAATATACAAAATGCACATGCAGACCCACTTCTTACAGAAACTGTCCTAAGTGCCAAAGAAGAATATTCAAACTACCCCTGGTTTTCCATAACAGCAGCCTCCTCTGTCTCAGTTAATCAAGGCAAGAAGAACAAACAAAATGCGAATGAGACGCATTACAACTCCCAAAACTTCACTGTACCCATTACTTTTTAGCTTCTCCCATTCCGAACTTTTAAACAAGAGCAAGAACAATGAGCTGTATAATTCCTGGAGTCCCCAAGCTCACCAAACGTGTCTGAAGGCTTATGACAAGACCTCTTACTTCTCAGAGTCAGAGCCAGAGATTTGCCCCATCCTCTGGTCACCCTTAGCGAGGTTGTCCCCTGCCTGCCTGCCAGGTGGCATCATTGCAGGACACTCTTCTCTGTATTTACCTCTGCCGGGGGCATCTGGAGTCCCTGCCCAGGTTCTGTCTTCAGCCCTGCTCTACTTCCCTTAAGTGCTTAGGGGTCACTACTTACACTGCTTATTTTCCCATCGTTGGTCTCTTTCCTCAACCAACCTTCTTTGTAGCTCACAAATCAACACTCATCAATGATTCATCCAGTCAACAAATATTCACTGTGTCAGCTACGTGCCCAGCACAGTGCTAGGTGTCATGAATATAGGGGTGAATCAGACAATATCCCTAACTCCAAGGAGTGTACTTTCTGCGTTGTTATCCCTCTTTTGGCCTCATCTTCAGTTTCTCTGTTTAATTCTAAAATTCAGAGAGCTAAGCTAAGCACATCTCTGTAGTGAGGGAGGCCTTTCCAAAAATTGGCAAGGAAGCAAAATTTGTGTTACTGAGAACTGCATCCCTGAAGGACCACTGGGCAGAATTAATTCCTCCCTCACTGCAATTCCCATAGCTCTTACACATACTCCTATTACGTGTTGTGCTCAATTATTTGCTCTCTCTCACCCCAGCACACTCTTTAGGCTTGAGCACCTGCTCATCTTATTCATGTCTGTGTCCTCAGCACATATCACAAGACTTGGTACTGAACTGGTACTCAACAAGCCTTTGTGGGATGAATGAATGACTAAATTTATCAACTACTTCCTTTCTCTGTTCATGACCATCTGTCCTTTCTTGTTTCTTTTCTATCATCCCCAGCCCCAGCATATGATCCAAGGAGGGAGTGTAGCCTAATGGTAGTTGCTGTAAACTGGATGCCCTCACCCCACCATCTCACTGAAGTTTAAATTCCCACTGTAACTGTTGACAGTGGAAAATCCTATTATGGTAATTGAAAGGTGGGGCCTTGAAGAGGTGATTGGATTGTAGGACCGTGCAGTAGTGAATGGATTAATAATGGTGGTCAGGGATGTGGTTCTGACTTTAAAAGAAGAGTACATGAGAAGTTCTCTCTCGCTGCTCCACCATTTTCTGCCATGTGAGACCCCCTGCATTGCTGTAAAGCCACCACCAAAGAAGACCCTCACCAGATGTGTTCTCTGGACTTTGGACTGCCCAGCCCCAGAAACTGTAAGCACTAAATTTCATTTTCTTACAAATTACCTGGTTCCAAGTATTTTGTTATAAGCAACAGAAAGACTAATATAGAAAATTGGTACCAAAGAAGTGGGGTGCTGCTTATAAATAATACTTGAAAATGTGGAAACAGCTTTGGAACTGGGTGTTGAGGAAAGGCTAAAAGAATTTGAAAGAGCAGCCTTAAAAAAGCCTAGCTGCTGGTGGGAGTTTAAAAGACAAGAAAACCAAGGCAGGTTTGGAACTTTTTAGAGACTGGTTAAATGGTAGTGAATGGAATGTTGATAGAAATATGGACAGTAAAGGACATTCTGAGAATATCTCAGATGTAAATGAGAAGGAGCTTTTTGGAAACTGGGGCAAAGATCACCCTTGCTATTAACTGGCAAGGAACTTGGCTGCATTGTGCCCATGCCCTAGGATTTGGTAGAAGTCGGAACTTAAGAGTCATGAACAGAGTATTTGGTAGAAGAAATTTCTAAGCAGCAAAACATTCAGGAAGCTGCATGGCTACTTGCAACAGCCTATACTGAGTTATGGCAGAAAAGACATGAGGTAAAAACTGAATGTATAATCAAAACAGAAGCAGAGCATAAAGATTTGGAAAATTTGCAGGCTGGCCATGTGGTAGAGAAGAAGAGAGCATTTTCAGGAGAAAAACGCAATGATGCTCAGAAAATTAGAACAAAAAAAAAGAGATTATCAAGAGAAGGGGAGGGGAAGTCCTGAAGGCATTGCAGAAGCCTCTGGGGCCAACCCTTTCATTTCAGGCCCAAAGGCCTAGGGAAACAGAATGGTGGAGGAACAGGTCAGAGGCACCCTCCCACAAGCACACTGCCCAGGGCCACTCCAGGAAGCTGCTTCCAGTACCAGAACCCCAGATGCTTTAGCTGCTCCAGCCATGGCTAAATTGGCCCCAGGTGGGGCTGGACCCACTGCTTTCGAAGATATAAACCAGAAGCTTTGTCAGTGACCACATGATATCAGGTGCGCAGGCTCACAGAATACCAGAGCTGTGGAGGCTTGGGAGCCTTCACCCTGATTTGAAAGGATGTATGGAAAAGCGTGGGGGCCCAGGAAGAGATCTGTCCCAGGTGCAGATTCACCACATCAAGTCTTCACTAGAGCAATGATGAAAGGAAATGTGGGGTGAGAGTTGCAGCAGAGAAACCCCATCAGCGCCATGCCTACTGGAGCCATCAGAGTGGGATCACTGTGGAGACCCTACAATTGTGGCGCTACCAGGGTGTACCACCAGTCTGCAAGAGCTGAAGCATGGCTTAAGACTAGGAAAGCCATAGAAGTGGAGCTGCGTGAGGATTTGGGGACCCAACCCCCACACCAATATGCAGAGGATGCCAAACAGGGAGTCAAGGTACATGAGTCTCCAGCTTTGAGATTTAATGCCTGCCCTGCTGGGGTTTGGACTTGCTTAGGACCTGTTATCCCTTTCTTTTGGCCTATTTATCCCTTTTTCAATGGGAATATGTACCCTATACTTGTCTCACCATTGTATGTTGGAAGTAGATAACTTGTTTTGATTTCACGGATGGGACTTTGAACTTTGGACTTTTGAGTTGAAACAAGTTAAGACTTTGGGGACAAAATGAATGCATTTGTATATGAAAAGGACACAAGTTTTAGGGGAGTCAGAGGCAGAATGCTATAGACTGGATGCCCCCACCCCATCTCATTGAAGCTTAAATCCTCACTGTAACTGTTGAGGGTGGGAAATCCTATTACGGTAATTGAAAGGTGGGGCCTTGAAGAGCTGATTAGATAGTAGGACCATGCTGTAGTGAATGAATTAATAATGGCAGTCACGGGCGTGGTTCTGAGGGTTTTAAAAGAAGAGCACATGAGAAGTTTTCTCTCTCTGTTCCACCATTGTCTGCCACGTGAGACCACTGAAGACCCTCACCAGATGTGTTCCCTGGACTTTGGACTTCCCAGCCTCAAAAACTGTAAGCAATAAATTTTGTTTTCTTTCAAATTTCCCAGTATCAATATTTTGTTATAAGCAACAGAGATGGACTAATACAGCAGTCAACACAGGCTCTCTCCAGGGTGTGTTGGGCTTGTCTCCTACTGGCTTGCAAGAGTGGATTGTTAAATATTCACGAATTTTTTGAGCTGCTTTTAAACTGTTGGTAACATGAAATTGGCCATAGTGGGAGTATTTACACCATGGAAATCAATAAATGCTGCAAATCAGGGATTTGGGGTTTTGTTTTTGCTCTTGTTTTTGGAGAGCCTGTTTGTCCACACACCAGTGCACTGAGTTAGCCTGACCTGAATTAGTGGCACAGCTCTGTCACTCACCAGTATTTTGACACTGGACAAGCTGTATGATATCTCTAAGACTCAGTTTCCTTATCTATAAAATGGAGATGATAATTACAGCTTCATGGGGTTATTGTGAAGATTAAATGACCTAGTGTTTATAAAGTGCTTAGCACAGTTCACACATAGTAAGTGTTCAATAAAAGCAGTTAGTAGTGGTAGTAGTAGCAATAGTAGTATCATTCCCTGGCACTCAGCTAGTGCATTCTTTCATTCAGTTTAGTATAGTATACTTTTTCCTTATTCCACAAAGAATTTGTGACTTGAAAAAGCACAAGCCATAAAGTAGAAAATATAGATAAAAAATCAGGGACAGGGAAAATTAAAATTACAATACAAAGTCAAAATCACAATGCTATCATGATTGGGTAGGATCTGATAGATTAAGACTCACTGGAGTATTCATTTTAAATGTTTTAAGGTGCTGCCAACAGAATCAGAGAGTGTTAGAGCTGAGGGGACCTCAGAGGTGTTCTGGTTCAATCACTCATTTTACAGATGGAAAACTGAGGCAGGCAGGAAGGAACCATTTCTTGGGTAGGCACTAACAAGCGTGATGGCAGATGCTTTCCCTTTTATCATCCCCATGGCATTTCATTTTACAGAGAAAGCTGTTGAGGCACAGGAAATGACAGGACTGCCTAAAGCCACCTGGCTGACAATGGTAGAACTGAAATGGGGATCTGGATTCCCATCTCCTAGTCTAGTCCCCTCCTCTGTCGGGGCATCATGCTGTCTCCTCACTGCAGGAAGATCCATTTTGTGATAACAACTTCTCTAAGATCAAAAAATCTTTCAAGATCCAACAGCATCACACTGAAATGGAAAAACTGCAGGCCTGTGATGGAGGGGACTTCCCAGGGAATTTCCTAGGTTTGACTGTGACACATGAAAGAATGACAAACATAAGCCCGGTGGCAAGAACAGCTGCTCTTGCAAGAAACACATCATCATTTTGTGTTGGCTTTTGAAAAGAGAGCTGTGCTATTAATTCATATTCATTTGTGGTCCACTCTGAAGTTCAAGTCTTTTTCTGCTGCTCTTATAACGAGAAAATGTTTTCTAACTTCTACCAATAGCTTCCACTTTTTCACAAAACCTTCTGTTGGAGTGGTGAATAGGCACAGAAATCAAATCTCTCTTCCCTTCCTCTTCATCTGAAAGAAGCAGCACAAAGCAGACATTAGAAAGCAATCCATGGGACTGAGAAGAAGGGCATGCAAGAGTCTGCATAACCCACAGAGAGAATGAATCCACCACTTACAGAGTTGACAGCACTGTCTCAGTTATTAGGCCACCACCCCTGTCTGGCAGCAAGCAGGCTGAGGCTCAGTCTGGGGGGTCTATTTTATGGGGATCGTGTTATTGCCCTCAGAGCTGTAGCTGACCTCACACCAAATAAACACGTCAGCCAGTTCTAAAGTCACCGTTCCCAGGTGTGGCGTGGAGGCACCACACAAAGACCCCTGTGGCCATGACTCCCCTTTCCCTCACCTCCACTCAGAAAAGGCTCTCACAGTCCCAGCATCTGCATAACAACTCTCTCCCTCTCCCTTCCCCAAATCATCTGTCACATCTGTCCAAGGGCTCATGAACTGGACCTGCATTGCCAGCCACTAACCTTCAGAGAACCATTTGGATATTAAAGAAGACCCTGAAAAGAAGGAAAACAAATACCTACTTAAACACAAATTTATATACATATATGTATGTATACATCTCCCTCAAAAATTAGGGAAGGGAGATTGGGCATTTCTTTTTTTTTTTTTTTTTTTCTATTTCTTTTTCTAGTTTTTAATTAAAAATATACCTTTTATTATTTGCTTTTCATACAGCAGAATTAACTGCTCCAGATCAGTCCCAGGTTGACTTAACCACAAGCACAATTCTGAGTTCCGTCACTCTGCCACCTGTTTGGGTGAGCTTGGGCAACTCTGACTCACTTCTACGTTTTTAAATGAGTCAGGCATGATTTAAAAAAAGAAGATCTGCTACCAAAAATCAAACAAAAAGCCCACAGTCCAGTGGAGAGCCAACACTGAGTGCTGTTTGCATTACCCCCTGTGTGGAAGGCCTCTCCAGACGCTGAACACTGATGCGCTCATCTGGGGATGTCTACGGTTGGGCTGTGGCTCCTGAAGAAGATTCATGTGGATTCCAGCTCCACCACTAACCACTCCGTGACCTTAGGCAAGTCATGTTAACCTTAGTACTTTAAGTGTAAAATGGGAATATTACCACCTGTTGTATGTACTTCACCTGGCAAATACGAATATGCTTTGGAAACAATAATGTGGTAGGAAAATGGCAGCTGTTATTATTGTGATAAGATCAAAAATGGGACAAGCAAGTGTTTCGTCAGATAAAATCTGGGGTGTTTGGTTTTGGAAGCATCTCCTTTGGGGGCCGGGGTAAGGTCACCATGGAGACAGGAACAGACTGACCTGCCTCCGTATTTGGGAGGGAAGGTTCCATCTTGGGATGGAGGGCAGTGATGTATTATGGGAAAACCCGCCGCTTGTCCATTGTCCAGAGAAAAGAATTGAAACCACACTGTTTATAAAGTATTGAGTGTACACCCTGAACAAAAAGAATTCAAACATTTGGGCTTATCCTGGGATTGTGTTCTTAGGGTCAACTCTGCCTTTGAACTTTGCTGAGGAATTTGCTTTCCTCATCACTTGAAGGATGCAAGAAGCGCAGCTGAGACAATTATAACTCTATTCTGGAGGCAAAACAACAGCCCCAGTTTGGACCGAGTTTTATTCCCACCTCTCCTTCAGGCTTTACCTGAAGTATCCCAAGGGAAACATGGCTGGGAATTGGTATTTTTGCAGGTCTATTACAAGGTCTTTTTGTCTTCTGCTTCTTAAGTTTCTGCATCTGTAACTTGTGAAATACAACTCACAACGTGGCTCTTTAGGCAGAAGTACCAATGAAATTCATGACCTCCTCCTCCAAGAACCAAGGAGAGGAACAGGCACCCACGTGGAGAAGGCCTCATGATCATCACCTGGACAGGGGGAGGCTACTTGTGCAACCAGCAAGGACCCCAATGTCCCAGGCTGTCACCGCAGGTTAACAGGCCTGGGGGCTGCAAAACAGAGTGAGGGAGGAGGCAGGCAGGGTTCTCACGATGGATGGTGACGGGAGAGTGGAAGGATGTGGTCATGGGGAGAGAGGAAAGAAAGATGAATGGGGCTCGAGTCAGTCATAGGCTAAAGCAAACAGGAAGGTTTTAAAGTGAGATTTAAGGAGAGGAAGTGGTTCTGAGCAAGGGAGGGAGAGAGTTCCAGAGATCTGTCTTGGAAAAGAGCTACTCTTCATTTTTTTGGATAGTCCTACCCGTGCAAATATTTCTTGGCTGTACTGACAGACGGGTGAACCAATTTTTTATTATTATTTTTAAAATCACAACCGGCTCCAATCTTTCCCTAGAACTTGAACCAAAAAGGATTGAGACTTTAGGTTTGAAAACATTCAGTGGATTCATTTGTGTTAAATGCACTGCTGCCTGCAGCTCTCAGGAAACACTCAGGGCCACCCAGACGAAGAGCGAACAAGGAAGTGTCCCAACCGCTGCTCAGCTGTGGCCATCTCTCTAACACCACATCTACCGAGCTGGAGTAGACCAGGGAGCATAATCCGGGAAAAGCTCAGCACCTTTATAAATCTTTCTACATTGCCATATGTGAAATTACGGTTGGCTAACTCCCCCCTGGCAAGAGGGCCCGAGTATGGTGGAGGATAGAAAGGGAGGTGGGCCTTTGTGGCTTGGGGCCTAGAGTAAGTTCACGTGAAAAGACAAGGGTTTTTTGCTTGGCATTCCCATAAAAAGCATGAAGATACAGAGCCAAACAGATAAAGGGCAACCTTCGATAGGTGCACAATGCCCTGCTTTCTGAGCACTAATCTTAAGACAGTTCTAGAAGCCAAAAAAGGAAAAAAACTAACAAAAATAAACATCATTTAGAGGACTTACCTAAAAGCAGCAAATCTTACATCTTTCCAGTTCATTGGGGAAGTCACCTTCTCACAACAGTTCAGCAGAAATTGTTCTCTTCATATCGTGAAAGATAAAAATCCTCTGGGCTTCAAGAATTAAGAATATTTGGTGGCTTTGGAAACAACTTTCATGGACCTCACTTTTCCCCATCTATAAAATGGGAATAATAAGCTTTGCTCCGACTTCAAAAGATACTACTGACATGGTTGAACCCTATACTAGTCCATCTCTGTTGCTTACAACAGGATACTTGAAACTGGGTCATTCATAAAGAAATAGAATTTATGTTTTACAGTTTCAGAGGCTGGGAAGTCCAAAGTCCAGGGAACACATCTGGTGAGGGTCTTGTTCTTGGTGGTAGGTCTACAGCGACATAGGGTATCACATGGCAAATGGCCTGAGCAAGAAAGCTAACCTGCTCATTTGCTGTCCTTATAAAGCCATCAGAATCATGCCCATTACTCCATAAATGGATCAATCCATTCACAAGAGTACAATCTGCACAATCTAAACACCTCTTAAAGGCCCCACCTTCCAATTACCATAATAGGACTTTCCACCCTCTTATCACTGTCACAGCGGGGATCAAGTTTCTAGTACATGAAACTTTAGGGGACACATTCAACCCATAGCAAACTCCTTGGACAAAGATCAAGACATATATGTGTGCAGAGGCGCACACGCGCGTGTGTGTGTGTGTGTGTGTCTGTGTGTATCAATCATAATAGCAGAAGTTGTTGCAGAATAACTAATAACATCCAGGTTATTGTTTCTTCCTAGTCTGAAACTGAATTCAGGCATGAACAAGCTTTTATTGAGCTAGAAAACAAAACTATTTAAATAAAACTCCAGTACTTTCAGATGCTATGTTCATATTTTCTATTATGAAGTCCAAACTTACTCCCACATTACAATAAAATTTCAAACTTTGATATAGTGAACACATTTTAAATGCTCATATTATTTTAACAGCATTATTGATATATAATTCATTCCCTTGGTTTTTTTTTTTTTGCACTTTAAAACTGCACCATCAAATACAGTAGTTATTAGCCTCAAATTTAAATTAACAATAATTTGGTACAACTAGAAATCCAATTTCTCAGTCATACTAATCACATTTCAAGTGTTCAGTAGCCATATGTGGCTAGTGGCTATGGAACAGACAGTACAAATACAGACTATTTCCATCATCGTAGAAAGTTCTATTGGGCAACATTGCTCTGAAACAATATATACTCATTGTAAAATTTTGGAAAATATATAAAATCAGAAAAAAGATAAATAAATTTCCTATTTATCCACCATCCAATGAAAACCACTATTAATATCTTGGCAGATACTTTACAATGTTTTTTTTTCTGAACATCTATTTTGTTTTGTTTAGATTACATAGCTGTGATCTATTGAATATGCAATGCTATATTCTGCCTTTTTAAGTTTAAAACATAAGCATTCTTCCATGTTCTTAGCTGCTTTTCAGAAACATCATTAATGGCTGCAGATATTTCATTACTCTGTGGTTAGGCATACAGAGGGTACAAGTTTGAACTTTTTAAAAAATACAATAAAGGTAAAATTTCTAATTTGATAGCATTAGCTCACTTTAAAAAGAGGCCAGAGAAACGGCTTCATTCTACAGTAGTTTCTAATCAATTGTGTTCTAGTAGGAACATACACAAGACCCAGGAGCATCAGACTCACGTCCAGGAATAATCCACTTGAACCAGAGCGGCTTCCTCTCCCTTTCTGAGCTCCGAGCTTGTTGGAGGCCACACATGTGTCATCACGCACCATAACACCCATCTCCCACTACTTTAGGGCTGTGCTCAGCAGATGCTAAGTAAGGGCAACATGCTGCAAAATGAGGATAATCATCATGAAATTACACGTTTCATTTGCCAAAAGCTAAAGCAGAAGGATTATGCTCTCACAGAGCCTTCCTTCTCCAATATACCATGAGCCTCACAGGGCTGATGGGAGTAGCTCATGGGGTAATTTACTTGAAAGGGCCCCACACAGAGCCTGGCACACTCTCTCCAGAAAGCTTCCAGAACCCTCACTGCTGGTTCTTTTCCTACTGCATTGACTGTTCCTCCTCCAGCTCCTTAGCTGGACCTTCCATCTCCCTTCACTCGGAGCATCTGGGGCCCCAGGGCTCTGCCTTCAGACTCCTCTCCTTACATTCCCATGTCAGGGGATCCGTCCCAGCCAGCCTCATGGCAGTAACAACCAAGAGGACCCCCAAATTTCTCTCTGCCTTCCAACTGCTCTCTAAACTCCAGACTCATATATCTGCCTGAACATCTCCTGTAGGCATCTCAAAACTAAAACGGAGGTTTACCCCATTCTCCCCATCACACAAACAACAAAAAAAAATCCCTACCTCTCCTATGGTTTCCCCATCTCTATAAATAACACTTCCATTTTTCTAAATGCTCAGGTCTAAAACCCAGGGTCCTCCTCGCCCTTTTCTCTAACGCCTCATTCATCATTAAATCCCATAAATTCTGCACCTCCCTGACGCAGCCAGCCACCGTCCTCTCTGCTGGGACAGCTGCAGTAGCCTCCCAGCGAGTCTCCCTGACCCAACTCTCGCCTGCTGGGCCTCGTCCCCACATTACACTCTCTGCCAAGGTTGTTTGGCCTGCCCCACCCTCCTCTGGGTGTTTGGAAATACATGGAGGCACTTGGAGTTGTCACAATAATGTGCACCACCTTTAGTACCTGGAGGGCTGGGATCCTAAATGCCTAGGAGTCCCTCACAGCTAAGTATCATCCCACCCAAAATAGGAATAATGCCCACTAGGGAGCTCTGAACTGCAGGAAGCCTTTAAAAATGAAGTCAGATTCTGTTTTGCCCTGTTCAAAATCCTCCTGTGCCTCCCCACCACACTCAGAATAAAATCCCAATTTATTTTACCATGACCTGGGTAGCCCCCACAACCTGCCGACCTCAGCTCTCAACCCCTCCACTGCCCCCCATTTCCCACCTGCCCTTCCCGCTCTGCCCCTCCTGATTCAGACCCGCACACTTGCCCTCGTCTGCCCGGTGCTCCCCCCTCGTCTGCCCAGTGCTCCCCTCTCTTGCGTGCAGGCTTCTGCTCAAACGTCACCTCCTCAGAAGGCTTCTCCCGTCCACACCATCTGCAACAGAACCCCCATCCCGGCAGCCCATCACCGTGGGTCCCTTTACTTTCTTTCTCTTTGTAATGTTTATATCATGTGCTTACTTCTTAATTGGTAATCTGTGCCCTCCACTTGCACAGAAATGCCATGATGTCAGGAACTTTTTGTGGGTGGTTTTTATCCCCCGCCACCTCCCCTGCACTTAACCTTGAACCACCTAGAACCTGGTGGAGAGAAATAATGATCATAATAAGCAACACTTAGTGAGCCCTTCCACCTGCCAGGCTGTGTTCTGAGCATTAACTGTACGGGTTTCTGATACCTGCTGCAACAAATTACTGCAAACTTAGTGGCTTAAATTTATCATCTTATAGTTCTGGTGGTCTGAAGTTCAAAATGGGTCTTACAGGACTAAAATCAAGTGTCAGCACAGGGCTGCATTCGTGCTAGGGGATCTTGGGGCAAATCTGTTCCTCGCTTTCTCCAGCTTCTGGAGGCTGCCTGCATTCCTTTACTTGTCGCCCTTTCTCCCTTCTGATTCCCTGCCACCCTCTTATAAGGACCCTTGTGATTATATGAGGCCCACTCAGATAAACCAGGATAAGTCTCCTCATCTCAAGATCCTTAACTTAATCATATCTGCAGAGTTTCTCAGGTTCCAGGGATTAGGATATGGGCATCTCGGGGGCATTGTTCTGTCCACCACATTAACTCACTCATCCTTCCAGCAACTTTATGAGGCAGGTACTAATATCTTACAGATGAGAAAACTGAGGCTCTGTTCAAAGTCACAGAACCAGTAAGTGGCACAGTCCACCTTCCTTAGGGTCAGCACTCAAAGCATAGTTTACTTTATTTTTGATAATTTTTATATTATTCATGAGTCTCATCCCAAGACCCAGGTTGGAAAGACTCTTTGTCATCAAATAGCTCCCTGGAAGACATTTTTTAATGGCTCTTTTGAACATTTTTTTTTTTAACCTTGAAGCCAGCTGTTTACACATTTAGCCCTCCTTGTCGCTGTCCACCCCTCCCCTTGCTCCTTCCCGGACACTTAGGAGGCTGACACAGTCGGTCACCATTAATGAGGGAATCTCCAGGGTCCTCGAGGGCTAATGAGAGGAGAGGATCTTTGGAGAACACAAAAGGGCATTTACCAGGATTCGCTAGGCCTGAAGTGTCCCTCCCCAGCTAACTGGTGCACTCCTGCCAATCCCTGGGAACTCACTGTTCACATCAACTTCTCTGGATCCCTACGGAGCCCTCCATGCAGATATAGACTCCTTAATGCCATCACTGGACTTTGTGCACAACTGCAGGACACCATCCATCACAATGGAGCAATTGTTATGTATCTTTCCCCTACTAGAGAGTCCCTTGAGGGCATAACAATGGGTCACCAGGCAGTGGTTCAGGACCTCTGACTGGGCATCTCCCTTCACCCCCTCTGCCCACCATCTAATGAAGCCAGAAGCAGGACAAACGTCTTCTACCAGACTGGACCCCCAGGCTCAGGTGTAGGCCCTGGAGAAGGACCATGTCCTTCCACGCACTTGGAGATGTGCAGGCCTCATGAGCCCACTTTGAAAAGCAGCAGTGAGCCCTAAGGGAAAGGCGGGCATGTGGCAGAAGGCAGGAAAGTATGGCGGGAAAGTGTGGCAGGCCAGGCTGCAGGTGCTGGGACCCACCGGCTGCTCTGCCCTTTGACGGGGTCCTGCTCAGCCCTGGGCTGAAGGAAGTGCGAGCGGGGAGAAGGGCTGGAACGCGTGGGTTCGATGACAGGCAGCCGCCTAGGGAAGGGCTGCCCAGACTGCACCCATCCGTGGACCCCAAAATCTTCTGGTGGGATCATTCTGAAACTGTGCCTTAACACCCATCGCTCAAAAAGCCCATGAAGTGAAGATGGGCGGCCACAGGAGTGAGACGGGCCCTCCAGGCCTCTGTGGCCAGATGCCCAGCCGCAGCATGTGGCCGCTCAGCCTTCGCGACAAACAGCAGCGGCCGCCTCCCCCGACAGCGACTCACATTCAGGGACGAGCTGCCCACGGGTTGCTTTCTGGAGAGGCAAGGGAGCGGGGGAGAGGTGGGAGCCAGCGTGGTGACCCGGCGGGTGACCTGGGTCCTCGCGTCCTCAAGACAAACCCACGCCACGGACAGGAGACGGGGCTCGGACAGGCTCCGAACTGGCCCACGGTCACAGAGCGTCAGGGGGAAATGCTGAAACATAAGCCCCCACCTGGCGTCACACGGCCACACCCGACACCCTCTGGCCCTGCTGTCGCTCCGCTGGGCGGTGACCTGGGTGGTGACCGGAGCTCTGCAGGCCGCGTAGACTGGGGCTGCCGTGATGGCCAGAGGCCTGCGGCTCCGACATTCCAGGATCCTAGGAACTCACCCCACTGGCTTGTCCCGCTACACCTCTGCAAAGAAGTATTCCACGGATATGAGATCAGAATGTTACGACTTTGCAAATGTTACTGTTCCCGTAACAACGTGCGCGGGGACAGTGGCAGGACGGAAGAGCGGAGCCGGCCTGTCAGCGGGGGCTTACACGTGGCGGAGTGGGAAGGGTGACAGAAGGGGATCTGGAAAGACTCTCATTCTGCTTGGAAAGAAAAAGGGTTTTGATGGGATGCGCCCCCTCACTCTGAACATCAACGACTTCTCAAAGTGTAATGGGGAGGGGGCAGGTTTGTGGCCTGAACAGAGAGGAAGAAAGGGAAGGTGATAAAAACAGGACCCATTCTGTGCCAGGGGTCACTGAACACATCAGACAGAGGGCAGAGTCTACAGCCGACCCGCCCCTGGGTAGGGAGGCCCGGAGTTGACTCGAGATTATTGTAACACCAGAAAGTAGGTTTGGGAGGGAAACGTTTCACGTTAAAAATGGGAAAGCTCCAGTGCATGTATAACACAGGTCAGTTAGTTAACCTCTGAGGCCTCAGTTGCCTCATTTCTGGTGTGAAGAAAAGTTCATACCTTACAAGGACTGTGTGAGAATAAAACAGGGCAGTGCACTTGTCACCTGGCAGTGTCTGTGGCCTGAAATGCTATCACTCATTCAGTGACAGGAAACAGACCAACAAGCGTGGCAGCAGCAGAGAGGGCCACCCGGGGTGACACACTGGAGAAACGGCAGCAGGAGCCAGCACCAGGACCAGGACAGGGCTCCTCTGGGCCTCTCTAACTCCCTCTGTGAGGCATTTGGATTGAGACAATTCAGAAGGAAGGAAGGGAGGCTCCCAGACAAGCACGGGGCTTTCCACTACCCCAGAGGGGCTCAGGCCAGTTTTAGTTAGAAAGGTACAGAGAAGTGACGTGACTTGCATCCCAAGGTGAGCAGCATAGTGTAGTGGCTGAGCACTCTGGACTCCAGTGGCTGGGACTCGGTTCCACATCCGTCACGGCACACCCACGCCAGGTAACTAGGAGAGTTTAATGAAGGGATTTTTTTACCACACTGTGGACTGGAGTTAGGAAAAACAACAAGGATGGGGTGGCACCTCAAAGCTGGTCACAGCAGGGAGTGTTAGGGCCTGAAGGTTAGGGAGGGGGCTGGCAAGTAGAGCCCACAGCTCTAGAGAAGAGGAAACCAGAGCAAACTCACCCAGGCCTGCGGGCATGGAGGCTGAGGGGAAGGCAGGGCGAGAGGGGAACCCGAGCCTCCTCCAGGACAAGGTACAAAACCAAAGCTTGGGGCCGGCTTGCCGTGGAAGTATGTTGTCCAAAAACTATTTGTACATTGGGAAAACGAGGTCAGAGATGCTGAGCGATGCGGACCAACAAAGACACAGATGAGACCAGAACCCAGCACTTCTGCCTCTTAGTCCATGATTGCGGTCTAAATGCCTCCTTTAAGTGGTAGTTAAAAATCCCTGTCCACAGCACTTACCATGTGCCAGGCACTGTTCTAATAACTCATTTAAACCCTCACAGCAATCGCATAAGACGGCTACTATTATTATTCCCACTTTACAGATGACGAAACTGAGGCATAGAGAGGGAAAGCCACTAGTCTACAGTCACACTGGCTAGAAGTGACAGAACTTAGGTTCGAACCCTGAGAATTTTGCCCCAAAATTTGTGGTCTTAACCCCTAAGAGATAAGTGTCCCAGGGAGACCCTTGAAGAAATGGAGAGGAACTGTCACTGTTACTGAAGTAACAGCACCCAAGGTAACGAACTCATTTGCCACAACATGACATCCACTGTCCCCACTGCCGTCCTCCCTGCCACAGCCAGCTCTCTCCTCAGAGAAGGGCCCACTAGGCTGCATCTTTGCCGGCAGGCCCCGCTGCTGTGCCAAGTGCCATCTGTATACAATAAGAGCTCCAAGCGTTTCCCACCAGTTCAGTCCCCAGGCAGCATGTCCTGGGAACACTCCAGAACCCTTAACTGTGCTTCCAACGAGGCTCACAGGACAGAGTGGTAAATTCCTGGACAGGAGGCAGCTGGAGCTTGGCAGCCAATGTCAAAACTCGATAAGTCAATTGGTGCTTTGACTGACTCATAAGAGCTCATTGCTGGACACAGACTCAAAACTCTGTTCCTCACCGGGCATCTTCTGCCTGTCCTTTTCCACTGGGAGCCTTTCTTCCTGACCGACATGCCAATACTGGCACTGAGCTAATCCTTCCGGTGTCCCCACTCCCCACCCACCCAGAGCCAATGATTCTGGGTCAGAGCTGAAGAAGGAAGGAGGCAGCAATAAGTGGGTGACAGCGGGCAGAGCTGTTCCACAAGCACTGACTTCCTAGACACCTTAACCACCTGGGAAGCCCGGCGACCACAGTGATAGAGGACGTGTACTCATCTCTTCATACGGGCCAGGCTCTGTCCAAAGTGCTTTTTATAGGTTACTTATACACAAGGACTGTTGATCCCTGTTTCACAGTTGAGGAAAGGATGTTTCGAGAGGATGAGTAATTCACCAAAGGTGTCAGGATTTGAATCCAGGCAGTACTGACTCTTAACCCTTCCGACATTCTAACTCCTCAGCTAACTAACGACTTGGTATGTCTGGCTGAACTGTTTGGATTTCATCCTGAAAATGGTGGGACTTCTTTTTAAAATTTCAAATAGAATATGGTCAGAGTCATATTTCTTTTAGAAAGAATGGCCTTCTGGGGATCATGGGGGTGAGACTTAGAGACAGGGAGGCCAGTCTAGAGGCCATGGCTATAACCGAGGAATAAATAACAAAGACCACCTGCAATGGCAGGCGACAGTGAAGAGGAAGCAGATGTAAGAGACTTTGGAGGCAGAGTGAGACTTGTTGGGTGGGAAGTGGGTGGAGAGGTGCTCAGTGAAAGGGAAAAGTTTGGGACCACTCCCAGAGTTCTGACTTGAAAAGCTGTGTAGGTAAATGGGTCACCAACTGGGCAGAGATTACAGGAAGGGGCAGACTGAAGGGCGCTTGAAGGTAGATTAAAGGGTTTTGTTTGGGACTTATTGAGTTCAGGGTACCCACAGGACATTCAGGCGGAAATGCCCGCCACTCCAAACCTCTGAGCCGAAGATCAGACTTGGGAGCTGCAAATCTCAAATTCAGGAACTAAATACATTGCAGTTTATGAGATCTTTCAAGAGAACTGTGAGTGATTAAATAAGGCAAGGGTGTAGTCTTTAGAGTCCACTCTTAAGGGTAAGCTGTGGGGGAGGAACCAGCCAAGGAGACTAGGAAGGAATGGTCAGATGGATGGGAGAAAAAAAGACAGTGAGATGGCCAGGGAATGACAGAAGATGTCCAGAGGGAGTGGTTTACTGCGTCAAATGTCAAGGTCCAGTGGGGGAGACAGACTGGACATGGCTTGACGATCTCTGCCAGAGCTCTGCCCGGCTAATATCAGTAGAATAGTGAGGGAAAGATCGCCCTGCAGGAAGCTGCTGGAGCCTGACAGGACGGCAGCTCCGGGACGATTCGCTGGACGGGGCCTCGGAGAAGGCAGGGCAGCTGCTGCCCGCGCCCACACACCGCACTCCCGCGAAACCCTCAATTCCCCACGCTCAGGACCCCCTTTCACTTCTCAGTTGGTTTCTTCAGCCTTCATCTATGTGCTGGAGCTTCCTGGAAATGTTCCTCTTCCTAAAATAGCCTGCCCACGCCTCAGCAACCCATTGGGAAACTAGACTATCCACCCACGGCCTTTGTTGCCTGCCGGGAGAGCTGAGTTCGGCTCCCAACTCTGCCCTCACTCGATCGCTGCACCTACGGGCGGCGACCCAACCAGTGTGTCAAACAGGTTAATAAGGCCTCTGTTGCAGGGTTGATTTGAGGAATAAATATAATAGGCCATAGCATCAACTGCTTCCTCCAAATAGCTCAAGAAACGTTTTCCTTCAGCTCGAGTTCCCTCCAGGCCCTGAGAATGTCACAGCCCTGGGAAGGACAGCCTGAGTTTATCTAACCTTTTCTTAGAGAAGACTTTATAGGGGTGAAGGATGAGAGGACTCCAGGTTAACGTGAGCTTGCAGAGTCAGGAAAGAGTCACAAAAACAAATGTTTCCATTGGTTTACCTCAGGCCTGCCCCATCCGGCCACCGTCTGCCGTCAGCTGACACTGAGGGCCAGGCCGTTCTGCTCACTCCTCGGCCCCAGGTGCTGCTCGGGCTCTAGAAGAGGACACTGGGGACCCCCCCAGTGCTCGCCTGTGCCCTTCGCCCTCTCAGTGCATGCCAGCCCGGCTCCCCACAGCCAGAGTTCCCCAAGCTTCCTGCGGTTCTAAACCATGGGCAGTTTTGCACCCCCGGGAGTATTTGGCAATCTCTGGAAACAGTTTTGATTGTCACAACCTGTGAAGGGGGACAGCTTCCAGCACCTAGGGGTGGAAGCCAGGGACGCTGCTGAACCTCCTGAATTCACAGCAGAATTATCCAGCTCAAAAAGTCAATAGCGCTGAGGGTGAGAAACTTCCCTGGCAGTGTTGAGATCCATTTGGTGGCCTCCTTCCCTCCCTGGTCTCATTTCCCCTCCTCGACGGGCATCTCTGGGGATCCCTCCTGAGAAAGCGACTGCACTCAAATCATTGTCTCGGGGTGTGCTTCTGAGGACCCCTGAGCTGTTTCTGTTCTGGGTAAGCAGGTGGAACCTATCATCATCCCCATCGGGAAAAGTACTCCCACCACAAGGAGAAAATATGGTTTTTACATATTTACAGAGAAAAGGTAAAAGTCCAAATGAATATAACACAAACAGTGACCTCTTAGGATGTACTACAGGGAACACTAGAAAGAGCAGGGACTGGATCTGGGTGGCGTCAACCCCGACATGTGACTTTGGGTGAGTCTGAATCCAGGCTCGAGGAAACGCATGGAAGACAGCGGGGAGGACAAAGGGCTTCCTGAGAAGACGCAACCCCAGGTTCTGTCCCCTGGCCTTGGCACCCTGGGTCTCTTTCCCTTCCAAGGCAAGGCTCACAGGGCACCATGGGAATTATAAAAGCAATCATGGAACAGTACAGGGAGTGCATATGGCCCAGAATGTCCCTCCTCCCTGTGCACTTCCTCTTTGTGGGAGGGAACGAAATGGCTGTAGACGTCTCCAATGTGAAGGGAAATCTTTGCCAGTGTCACGACCAGGGGATTACATCTGCCTACAGTTACAGGATGTATCACTTGCAGAGAATTCCTTCCACAACATGCTCAAAGAACCAAAAGGAAAAAGAAAAAAAAAAAAAAGTATTAAATAGCTGGCCATATTTGATCTATATTTTTCATTTTTTTTCTCCTGTGGTTTTTCACCAAAGTCCACATTGACATGCCATTAAAATAAACTCCTATGTATATGAGCAATAGATTTAAAAAGAAAAAAAAAATCTACTATATCGAACAACCCAGTGTATACAATTTGGAAGGAGTAACCGGATCCTCCGCTCTGGCAGGCTGTAAACTGGGCTAGGGAGGGACATTGTTTTTCTTTTGGTTATTCTGCCAAGTTAAAAAGGAAGTTGGAGATTAGAACAAAATATTTAAATCAAAAATGAATCCTTCAATGAAAGTTCTTGATCCCTCTACTACCACCCCCTGCCTCCCTTCCCCCTTATTGGAAGCATATTTCTCTTTGAAAAGAAGTAGTGTATTGTTGCTGAATAGAAGGGGGACAACCCACTGGGGAGATCCATCGATCTCATCATTTTAAAAGTGAGAGATAAATGACCTAAGGCCTCTTCCCAATCAAATGCTGTTTCTGCACATTCTCAGAATAAATGGCACAGTTTTCCCTGGTGAGCAGCGAGCTCTCCCTCCTCGGCTGGGTTCGCCTCTGCTAGCCATGCATCCCAGACCCTGTAACAAGGGTAAGTTCAACTGAAATGGACATATCTGTGATGCCAGGGCACAGCACTGTTCTTTGAAACCAAGCAAGACCTTGACTCTTCCTAATGGCCCCATATTAAAATTCAGTATTTTGATTTCTTGAAACCTTTCTCAAACGCATTCTAAGAGATGTATAGATAGCGTAGGTTCTGCAAGCACTATTGCAGGAAAAGGCCCAAGAAAGGAGAAGTAAGGAACAGAGCCACATCTGATATCCAAAGACCTTCTCTGGGACCGCAACCTACCAGTCTCTCCTTAAGAGGACTCTGTTTGGGTCTTTGAAGTGGCACAAGCAAATGGGGCCCTCCTGGTGCTGAGCCTACTTAATACACATTTAAAAGAACAACGCAAAACAAATAATGTAGTGGGACCTTCTGACACCAGCTCCCACTCATTAGAAACAAGACTTTATGTAGGGAAAAATCAGCAAGAATGTGATTCTGGAAGAACCCAAGCAAACAGCACAACCAAGAATGGTTTTATTAAATCTGCTCTCATCTTCATAACTGGCTGGTTCTACACACTTCAGCACTCATCACCATGATTCTGTGGTCTTGCAAAACCAATTTTTCTATCACTCTCCAACACCCTAAATAAATGTTGGAAATGTAGCTCCCCAATATAAATCATACAGTCATAATAAGTTTACAACAAAATCATCCAAGACATAAAAACAGAACAATACACTGATGGCATTAATAATAACACAGAAATACATAATAATGATTTTGCTCTCCAGAGGCAAGAACAAGTTGTATTACACAATGGATTTTGCAATAAACATTTGCAAATAATATGTATTTTGATATTGAACAATTATTGTATTAGTCTGTTTTCATTGCTTATAACAAAATACATGGAACTGGGTAATTTATAAAGAAAATGAAATTTATTGCTTATAGTCTCTGAGGCTGGGAAGTCCAAAGTCCATCTGGTGGTGGTGACAGCAATCCAGAGATCTCATATTGCAAGATGGTGGAAGTAGAGAGAGCAGAGAAGAGACAGACTCTCCTATCCTTTAAAGCTCTCTCAACCACGCCCCTGACCACCATTTTTAATCCATTCACTACCGCACAGTCAGTCCTACAATCCAATCACCTCTTTAAGGCTCCACTTTTCAATTACCATAATTGGATTTCCCACCCTCTTAATGGTCACAGTGGGGGCTAAGTTTCTAATACATAAAACTTGGGGGACACAATTCAAGCTTCAGGGAGTTTTGGGGGGACATAATTCAATCCACTACAATTATATAGAACCCATATGTATCCTGATTTTTCTCCCCAACCTCTCTGGCTTCACCATCCTATGACATCATGTATTCCAATGCTGATCTTGTAACAGAGATGAGTTGGTCTTATCACATTTCCCTGGTCTACCACTCACCCAATACGTGTGCCAGTAACCTGGAAGCCTGGCACTCTCCCTTGCAAGCATGAAATATTTTAGAAAGAAGTTTTAAAACAGTTAAACAGCATCATCATCAAGTGATCCTTGATAGGTCCACAAATGGGCACCTACCAGCAGGCACCTTTTCCTTGGTGCACTTTGCTCAACGAGAGCATGTCCTGAGCAGGGGGAAGCCACTCAGATTTACCTGGTGTGTGTGTGTGTGGTGTCTGTCTGTGTGTGTGTGTGTGTGTGTGTGTGTGTGTGTGTGTGTGTGTGTGTGTTTCTCCCTTATTTTCAATGACCTATTCATAACCATAGGAAAAGGAGAGTTCTTTACAAGTTACTTTCCCTTGGAGTTTCTCTTTCATTCTTAGGTAAACCCATCACCACCTTTGCTCCTAGAGAAGCTGCAGGTCTCCATATCACTGCTAGCTCACCTGCTTGACAGTTCTTGACAGCACTCATTCAAAGATCCAGATTGAACTAGGACATGTCCCAGGGACTGAGCTAGATGCTTCACCCAGTCTTCTCCTTTAATCCTCTTAACTCTGCTCAGGCTGGTCCTGCCCAGAGGCCCTCCCTGCCACCTGGCCTCTGAAGGCTGTTGTTTGGGTTGGTGGTGTTTTCTTCTCTAGGGCCAGAATCCTCATAATCCTCTTCACAAGGGCTTTCTCTTTCTTGCCTCATTCCCAGTCATCTTGTCATCACCTCACACCTGCCTGGCTGCAACAGGCTCTCTGGTCTAATTTGGTTGCCTCCCTGACTACACGTCTGCACCTCTAATCCACCCGAGCCCCTCCACTGCCAGCCCCCTATTCCAAACACACCCCTGAATCCCTCCAGCCCACAAAGAGTGAAAGTTAGTCAGTCAGCTTTTCCCTGCAAAACCTGAGTTCACAATCTGTGTTCCAGAAGGTATGGCCAAGAATTATACTCAATAATAAACTGCATTTCTCATTTGTGAAATCACTAATAAAGAAATTTCAGTAACAAGTCTTATTTTTAATACCTAAACATCATATTTAACTAATCTAACCCTAGTTTTCTGGTTTAAGTCATTACACTAAAGTAGCCAAAAACCAAGTTTTGGAAACATAAATTATTGAAAATCCTAGTTGGTTCACATCAAAACAAGTAGCAAAAATCTC
Source organism: Cynocephalus volans (assembly GCF_027409185.1). Taxonomy (NCBI): domain Eukaryota; kingdom Metazoa; phylum Chordata; class Mammalia; order Dermoptera; family Cynocephalidae; genus Cynocephalus; species Cynocephalus volans. Next base: position 57,767,536 of record NC_084475.1, on the reverse strand, counting down.
TGATGTCTCCTCCTGACCAGGAAACAAAAATCCCAGCTCCTTAGCCTGACTTTCCCGGTCCACTCCCAGCCTCGGTGGACCTCTCCCACCTGAATTTCCTTCTCTCTTACACCACTTGCTCTAGACACTCTGGATTATTTGCTCTCTTCTAAAAGCCTCTTCATTTTCTTTCTTCTGCATTTTACCTCAGGCCTCCTCCCTGCACCCAGAATGGCCACCTCCCCACTCCCATTGACCTAGTTGGCCAAATCCAACTAGTTCAAACCTCCACTTCTTCCATGAAATCTGTCCTGAACACACCAGTCTGAGCAGATTTCTCCTTTCTCTGAGCACCTGTGGCAAGCTCACGTGCTTACTCACCATGGGCCGCCTTCTGACACTTCTAGTGTCATCTTAAACTTATCATTAAACATATCCCTTGTCGTACGTTGATGTCTGGCACCCCGTTCTGCCTGCATACCCAGAGCTAGCCACATGTACTGTTAGCCACTCATTAAAAACTTGGTGCTTAGATTTGACTCACACACTTGCAAACTATTCTCCTCAAAAGAAATATTTCTCATGCACAAAGCAATGGAATTGTAGAAATTCACCCCCATCAAATATTTCTGGCTAAAAAGGAAAGAGTATCTTTCCACAGTCTCAACGGAAACCGTGCAAGTGAATGTGTGTTTGGGGTACAGAAGTAGAGAGGCTTGTTAATTGCAAAGCCACAGAGCATGTTTGGCTAAGACTGTGACTCCATTTGTGTATTTCAACCACGTAAAATACACCCTGGGATTCTGGACTGAGAAAAATAGCCATATAAGGAGAAAACAAGACATTCCCTATAGCTGCTCTTGTAAAACACTCTATGATTTAACCCTGTGCTCGGACAGATCCAAGCTCCTGCACTTTACAACTGCAAACAATCAGATTCCTGGGAGGAGCTCAGCGTGTGACCTGCACCACTGGGCACTAACGATCACAAACAAAACCTGACAGGTCACACACAGGGCAGCATGACCAAAGCTTTGCAGCCGCCTGCCTTTCTCTCTGCGGTGGGCCGTCCCAGCCGGGGCAGGCACCGAGATGAGCTGCAGCCCCGAGACAACTCTGAGGGCCTCATTAATCCTTCTTTCCTTCAAGAACACAGGGATCTGGGGTCTGCCTCCACCTTCTAGGTGACAGTCCATCAATCTGCAGAATCCCTACACTGGGGAGGTGCTGGAGGGAGAAGGGGGGATCAGGATAAGGCAAGAGGGGCTCCAAAACAGCAGCCAGAGGCAGGACCAGGCCAACTGTTGACCCACCTCCAACACAGTGCCCATGGCCCTGTGGCGCAGTGGGTGCCAGCCGGGGTTCTCTGCACTGTGCAGAGGAGGGGTTACAGGGAGAGGGGCTGGCAGAGAACCTGGTTGGTCCTCACTTTCACTCTCTTCATCCTAATTGCTATTAGTAACAACTCTGCGAGATACAGTTTTCTAGACGGTGAAACAGGTTATGAAAGGTTCCAGGGTCCCTCGCATGTAATGGGTGGTCTGTGATTAGAAATAAACTTTTAAGCGGTGGCAGACACTGCTCATTTTCTTCTGTTATCCAGTCTAACTTCCTTCCTTCCAGCAATAGAATGATCCCCAATACACACACACCCACAAACCGAGGAGTGGGGAAGATGGGTGCCCAGCTGGAGACAATCTCTCCCAGCTTCCCATGCAGCTCAGAGAGGCCGTGTGACTTATTTCCAAGGAGAGGGACATGAGTGAAAGTAATGTGTGCAAATTCTGGGTCACATCTTTTAAGAGTAGCTGTTTGCCTTTCCCCTAGGCTGGAACGCAGAGGTGGGGATGAAGATGGGGACAGTGGAGCAAGAAAATGGAAAAAAGCTGATTGACTTTAAGGAACAGTGCCACCTACCTGCGCGGCACCACCAACCTACTGCTGGACTGTTCTGGGAAGAGAAATACACAATCTCATCTGAGCCACTGTATTTTTCAGTGTCTTTGTGACAGCAGTCTAGCCTGCATCCTAACTAATGCGTGTGACTTTCTGCTGCCTCAGCTGCGTGCAAAGAATTTTGAGGCCATCCTAGCTTGCACTAATTTAAAAAGCAGAAGGAAAAAAAATCATAGCCAAATTACATAACAGTCAGCAGTATTCACATGCCAAAATCACCCCCTCCCTGAGTCGATGCTGGAACCAGCCTTATTCACGTGAGGGAGTCCTGCACAGGTGAGAGTGAAGGTCAGAGAAACCCGCTCTGTCCTCCCCACAAGACAGTGTCCCACGGAAAGTTTGCCTTCACAAATGAATTTCAGATAGAAGGATCCTAAACTTTATTGAGCTAAAACCAGAAGCACTATTTGGGCAACTGTCATTATCCTTCCTAAAATGACTTATTCAAACTGTCCTACTCACTAATTTTTAAAATTTGCTTTACCTCCCTGAGACAGATGTGTTAAAACATCTCCTACTATGATTGTAATGTGACAATTCCTCTTGGGAATTCAAGTTTTGCTTTTTATTTTAGGCTATGATGTTACATACGTATTAGAATTATTGTATTTTTATAACAATCTTCATCCCTAATCATGAATTTTGCCTTTAAGTCTGGTATAAATGTAACTATATCCAGCCTTTTCATTTGTTTGTTTTTTGCCTGATAGGTCCTTTTCCATTCTTTTGCTTTTGTTCTTTGCCCTTATATTTTAGATGAGTCTTTTCTAAACCACATACATTTACATTTTTTCACCCAAGTTTACAATCTCTGTGTTTTAACTAATACGTCCAGCTCACTTACATCTCTCTAGGATTTATATCTGCCATTTCATTTTGGGCTTTCTGTTTACCTTGTGATATATCATCTTTGCTTTCGTTTTTCCAACCTTTCAGTGCATTGATTCAGCCTTCGTTATTTCCTCTTTTTTCTGTTCTACTGATTTGGTCATGATACATCTCATTTCTATGTTTGTATACACATACAATCTCTTTAGATGTTACTCTTACATTTTTAACACATATTTGGCTTTAAAAAGTATAAAATAAGTCATCTCTACTCACCTACCAATCTTCAGAACTCCAATAATCTCCCACCTTCTTACATATTGTTGTCCAATATCTCATTTCCACTTTGTTATACCCTTAAAATTTGTCAATATTCTTGTTATTTTCTATAGACAATGCTACTCTAGATTTAATTTCATTTCTTGAATCTCACTCCTTCCTTATTGGTTCAATTTTTTTCTACTTGAAATAAATCCTTTAGCAGTTTCTTCATGAGTCTTTGGTGACAACCCCCCCAACCCAAAAAAAAAAAAAAAAAACCCAACAACAAAACACAAAAACCTCTTAATTTCATCTTTGTATCTTTATTGTTGAGTAATAATTTAGCTGAATATAGAATTGCCTCTTAGTGGTTTGGGTATATCACTTATTGACTCTTGGTTTCTGTTGCTGTTGAGAAGTCTGCTGCCTGTCTAATCATATTTCTTACAAAGGAAATTTTCTCTGTGGCTGTTTTAAGAACTTTCTGGCTCTAGCGTTCTGTGATTTCATTATAGTGAACTTAAGGTCTGGATTTACACGATTCATTCAGCTCATGGCTTGCTGTGCTTCCCAAATCTCTTGATCCTTACCTTTTAGCTATTGTAAAAATTCTGTCTTTTCCTCTTTGAATATTTCTTATTCTTTATTCTCTATTCTCTTCTTCTTAAACTCTTATTCTTTCTCATTCTGTCTTCCATATCTTCAGTTACCCTCTCATATGTTTTTATGATGCATTCTGAATTGGAGTTAGATCTCGCTTCCAGTTCACTATTTTTTCTTTTAGCTATGTCTAATCCATTAAAGTTGGTGACTAGAGTTATTCCTTCCAGAAGTTTTGTTTCTTTTTCAAGTCTGTGTTTTCTTTTTTCATGGTACCTTATACAATTATTATGATTTATTATGGTTTCAATTCCTCATTTTATGCCTGTAGTTATTTTAAACATATCGATGGTCTTTAGGCATACATCTATTATCCACAGTTATTGGAGATCTGATCCTAATGTATGTTCTACTGTCAATTCTCTTTCATGGGTGATTGTTTCCTAAAATGTTTTGTAATCTTGGAAGGTGAGATTATCTTCTGTGGGGCTTTATCTATGGGAATCTTGTGTGGCCTGAGTTGAGGGTGTGATTTACTAGAGAGCTTTGTGTTTGGTTCATGATTGCATGGCTTCATGGCCTAGAATCACATTATTATGTTAATAGATCATCTCAGATATTCCTGAACCACATACACAGTATAAATTCAAACCTGAAACCCAAGTAATGCATTAAGTTCTTGGTTGACAGTTGAGAGACATTTTTCCATGTGCAGACCTCTACTTAGGACAAGTACATTTCTTTTTCGTCCCCCTGTCCTGATGGCTTTCTTGACCTGCACTTGGCCTATTGTGAAGACCACAAAATGTAGTTCTCAGCATTCACACCTACTTGTCTTTCCAATTCACATTCCCAAAGCAACTAGTGTAGTTTCTATGTCTTCACAGGGTCAGGAATCATATCCAGTGCAATCAGCTATAGATAGGGACATAGTCTCATAGCACCTAGGAAACTCCCTTTTGGTCTGCGGAGAGAGAACTTTTCTAGCGAGAGAGCCTAGAGGAAGGGAAGAAATGATCACTAGAGAAAATAATTTGTATCTCTCCAACCATTAACTTTCCTCCAACACTTCTCTTGTGTAGAATTCTGCCCTCAGTGATTACATAGCGCCCACTATGGGCAAAAAATTATTAAAAGTAAGAGTCAGCTGTTGTAACCAGGGCTGGTGTTGATAGTGTCTCACAGGAAAGACCAAGGTGAGCATATTTATGCAAAATGGCAGAATTTATTTTAAACTCCAGTCAACTCTGGAAGTTACTCTTCCACACAACACCTAGCCCAGTGACTGGCATTGTAGTTACTGAATAAATACTTATTGGAACAAAATATCAAACACTTCCTCCAATCTGCAGTAAGGGGAAAATGCAGCACACAGAGGCAGCAGGAGGAAAGTGTTCAAAGAGAAACAGAAAGCTGTAAAACCATGCCAAAAGAAAGACCAATCTTTCCCAGAGAAGTAAGTAACTCGAGGCAGGCAGTTAGCAAAGAATGCTGGAGGAAAGCAAACTCTTTTAAAAGTCATCATAAAGTCTTGGAACTTGGAGTGGACTTTGAATTAGTATATCTACCAAGATTGAGAATGTTCTGTAGTTCATAAATAGAAGCCCTGTCACAGGTGGTGACATCCCCTATAGACCCTCACTGCAGGAGGTCATATGTGAACTTGGGTGTTACATTAAGATAAAGTATACCCCACAAAAACAGGACAATTCTCTTAGGCATACCTGCTTAAGGGATTTAAAATAAAGAAACTGAAAATTTTTAAGACATCCACTGTGTTAGTTTTTGCATGTCATAATGCCCATGTTAATTATATATTAAATCACATGTAGTTGAAATCATCTTGTGGATTCTTTCTTAATATGTTCTTTTTGTTTGTTTGTTTTTTTAAGACCCAAGTTAAAGGATCTCTCCAGCTATTATAAATAGATATTTGGATTAGCTGAGAGCTGGAGTCAAAATTTGGGAGCTGAGATAGCAGTTTCCCTTACAAAATGCTGCCTTGCCCAGGTTTTCTGTATTCTAAGTGTATAATTTATTAGATTCAGCCTACTAATGGTATCTCCAAAATTTCTTTAGAATAGTTCTTAGCAGTAGCCATCTGGTTGAAAGATGGAAACTAGCAGACCAGATTTGAAACGGTGTTTGTATATCAAGTATGCTACGTTCTACTCAAATTGTGTATGTCTTACGGTTGGCCTGGGGAAGGGGTAGGGTAGGCCCCACTCTCCAAGCGAACCCTTGATCTCACAGAACTTGAACACTGAATGGAGTGCTTTGCATGTAAAAACTTTGCAGAATAAAACCCACAGCATGAAAACGATGACTGTAGTGCCAACCTGAGAGCCAAGTAAGCTTTGTTAGGCTAAGTTTTAGGCTATTTTGGCTCTTCCAAACACTCAAGCCATCCGTCTCCCAAGGTTGGGGCAGTCTCCATCACAATGGTGAGAACATTGGTCCCTGCCTGTTCTGATGGACAGAACTCACCACAGGAGGTGTCCTTGATGAGTTCCATAGAACTCCACTGCGCCACAGGCCCTGAAGCATCTCATACCAACAATGAGCCCAATGCTGAACCGTGGGTTGCGTTCCCAACAGTAGCTCCTGCAGTTGTTCTCAGATGAAATCAAATTACTGTGGAAAAAATGCATGAGACCTCCCTTCCCACAACGGGGTAAAAAGGGCAGCTTACCACCCGTTGAAAACACCATCTCTCCAGCTTACAGGTGGTGTTATTCAAGCGCAAGTATGTGTGGAATGTGTCAAATGTGTGTCAAATTAGATAGCCTCCCTCCTTAAACCGTTAAATCTTTGCATCTCTTCATAAGCGGGGCTCAGAGACGGGCTGTCAGTGGGAACCCAGCAACGCAGCAACGGAAGCCATGCATCCGCCACGGAGGGGGTGACAGCGCCTTGCACCTGTCGGCACACATCGTACCTTTCTTTCCCCAGGTAGTTCTCTCTGGAAATGCTACTAGGTGGCACATTTCCCCTCTTCCAGCATTCCTGAAAATATCTAATGTATGGGACAAGCATTTGGTCATCAAGCTTACATTAATAAGCTTAGTTAGGTGAAAGAAATTCTCTCGTGTACATCAAGCATTCAGAATTCTGGGCAGCTTCAGGCTGGAAAGCACCATTCCCCCGCCCCCTCCCTCAGCTCCTGTGTGGGCCCCACAGCTGGGTCTTAGCTCAGGGTGATGTGAGAACCTGGACAATTTCCTGAGCCTCTGTCTGTCCTCGGTTTCCTCTCTCTCTCAGGGCGATGGTGAGAAGCAAATGCAGTGACACCCGCCAAGCAGCACTGTCACACTCCCTGCACCCCACCCCTCCATGATTCTGTGGTACCTGCGATGACGCCTGCGGGAGCCACTGTCCCGACCCTGCACAGTGGACTCTGGTGTTCGTGCGTGTCCAGCTCCCGTTCCCTCTTTTTCTCATAGCAGCACCTCAGTTTTCTTCTGGGGAGCGCTCCTCCCATTGCTCATGGTTTGGGTGCCCTCCTCTGGCCAACAGCTGAGAACATGACCCAAGCTAGACCACCTGGAAGTGCACTTCTGAGAACGTGGATCTTGGGAAAGAGCTGTGCGAGGACAGAAAACTCTTAGAGCTAATTACACCTGGAATCCAGGCCCTGGGGAGCCTGCCCACATGTCCCCGTCACCTCCCAAAGCTGCTCCAATTCTCACTCCTTCCTTGGGTTCTGGGAGCCACTTCCTATCCTGACAATAAATTCCCCGTCTGCTTCTTGAAGCCCATGTGGATTTCTGTGCCTTGCCACAATGTGTTTCTGTACCCACTTCCCTGCACAGAGGAAACCAATCCGCGGGTCACAGGAGCCAATGCAGAAGCGGGACAAGATGCCAGGCCTCCAGACTGACAGCCTGTGCTGCCCCCAGCGCACGCTCCCTGCAGCTCTACCCTTGGCCTGTCGCCAAAGACCAGTGGCCTTCTCCTCCCTGTTGGCCTCCACGCTGCTCTCTTGTGTTCCACGTCATCAAGCTTGCAAACCATCATCCATTTCAGTTCTCAGGTCTCTTTTTTTCCCCTCTGGTACTGGGCTATTTTCACAACTCTTTCATTTTAAAGCAAATCTTGGTGTCTTGTTCACCACGACATTTCTAAAGTTCATTCCTCTGCCCCATTCCTCTGCCAACGTGCTCATTCCAGAGCAGGGCCCTTCCCACTTGGATGCTAGCAGCATCCTGTCCTCCTGGCTTCCTCCCCTGCCACCTTCATCTCTCCCAGGGAGAAAATGAGGTTTGGACCTGGGTGGGTTGAAAGCCTATCCATGCATGCCGTGCATAGCATTCCCTTCCTCGGCACGGATGCATTCCTAGACAAAAAGCCTTTGAAAATGCTTCTCTCGGGGCCCATTTGGCGCCCTTGTGCACACTGAGCAACCCTGGCCATGTTCCCCTGCTGCAGAGCAAGCAGTGGTAACAGATGAAGGGCAGATTCAGCCCCGCCCTGCTCGAGGGCTGCCCACACAGCCGAGCCCTGGCGTCCACACAGCCGAGCCCTGGCGTCCACACATCCTCACAGAGCACTGGGTTGAGGACGTGATCATGGCGTGTGGCGTCTCCTCCTGCTCAGCATGTTCCACCTAGTTGAGCCTTATCACAAATGGTCCTGTTTGGCAGCCAGGGATCATACCTACCCCTCAGGAAGTGGCTACATATTAGAATTCAGTATACCACTTGCAGCTGGGAAACATTCTCTGGGCTGTCCTCAGGAGGCCCATGAGGAAGTCACACCCATGATTAACTTAACTGGACATCCAATTTCCCGAAAAACCTCTACAGATCCAGTTGAGAGAACAGCTCTATGGCAATGAACAACTTGGGTCTTTAGAGAGAAAGCAGGTGCGAGAGATTCAGGTAATTTAGCATATCACAGTAAACACTGTGACTGTAGCTCGACTAGGTGATTGCTGGCGCACAGGATGAAGAGTGGGTTTGCTGGTCAGTATGTGTACAACCTAGCACATATTATTAGATTTGCACTGAACATTTTTTAAATGTTTTGGTGTGAAATATTGACATTATTATTCACTAGAAATTTCCCATGCTACTTAAAAATTAGATGAATATTTCGATTTTGTGTGGTACTCAGTAGCATGTTATCCAATATAATGCTTACACATGTGGAACATGCGTTTGTGTTCCAGTTGGGAGAAGTTATTTTTATAAATGCAGGTTAAAAACCTATTTTTAAATGAGGGCTTTTAACCTTAAAATTCACTTTAAAACTGAGCCCACCACCACCATCAAGAAAGAAGAGAATGTGGGCAAAATTCAACATCTAATCTCATGGCCACGTTGCAGAAGGTGAGTTCTCTAAATGATCTCTTAAACTCGGTCTCTGGCCTCAGAACCAGATTTGGCTCTTCTCCTGTCTCCAGTGTGTTCTCGTGCCCCTGAAAGTTGAATCATAGGCAGAGCTTCCAGTATCTGCATTCTCTCCCTGCTTTGAAGTCCATTAATCTTCATGTTGATTTTCCCTCCACCCTATTGGAAAAAATGTCCCCCAGATGGAAAGCCAGGAGCTGGCACCTTGAGAAGAGATCACATGGAGCAGGAGTGGTAGGAAAGGCAAGCTCCTCGCCAGTGTGGCGAGCCACCGCCACAAACCATGGCCTGCAGCTCAGGAAGGGAAGTGAGTCAGGTCCTCTGAATTCTGCGGTAAGGAAGCCAGAGCCTCTGTCACCTTCCTCCCTCCCTGCGGGTGTGCGCCTGACCAAGCATGGGACCTCCTAGTGTGGGGCAGGGCCAGACAGATGTTCTTTTGCCCTTAACACACCATGCAAACTGCTACTCTTGAATATCATGTGAATATCATGTGTTGTTCATATTCTTAATCTAAGCCCACTTTAATTAACACATTCTTTTCCAGTAAAGATAAATTGGATACACACCTATTGCAGACTACACATGGAAATTTTTTGACGTGCTTCAGAACAGATGAAATTACTATACACATTTTTACATATAAAGGACAAACATGTATATAACTAAATATGAATCTGTGAATGACTCAATCAGTTTCCAACACTGCCATGAGTTTTGGAGGGGACAACACATCCAAACTCCATCAGTGCCCTTATAAAAGAGGCCCCAGAGAGCTGCCTTGCCCTTCTGCCATGTGAGGACATATAGAAGGTACTGTCTACGAGAATAGGCCCTCTCCAGACATCAAACTTGCCAGCACCTTGATCTTGGATTCCCAGTCTCCAGAACTGTGACAAATAAATGTCTGTCATTTATAAATTACCTAACCTAAGGTATTCTGGTGTAGAAGCCCACACAAACTAAGACATAGCCCTGGTTGTCAGGGAACTTACGGTCTGATTAGCTGAGCACACACTTCAGTCGCTGCAACCTCAGAGTCTACCTGAGTCTTCCCACTCCTTTACCTTGTGCACCAATTTGGTTCCTAAGTCTTTCCCATTCTAGTTCCAAAACCTCACATTTACCTCCCCGTGCTTTCCTCTCCAATCCTAATGCTTCCGCTGTACTTCAGGCCCTCCTGCTTCTTTCCCAGACTGTAGCAATTGCCTCCTCTCAGGCACGGGATGTCACCTCTGAATCCACAGACATGGGCAGGGCTTACGAATGCAGCACTCATCCTCCCGTCCCCACCCTCATACTAAACAATCCTAGTGCTCTTTTCCCCTGAGACTAGATATGGCCACACAGCTCTTTGCAACACAGCCCCACACCAGGTCATTATCAATTTATCAGAGTTCCCCTTGAAACAAAATCTACTTACCACCCCTGATCTAGATCCTTTAAAACAAGATTTTTCAACCAGGAATGAGCATCAGAATCACAGATGCCTGAACAGTGCCTAAGATCTTTTAATGGATTGTGCATGATTTAGTTGTGCACTCTTCATTGAGGACTGAGTAAAACTAACCTAAACCAGAAAATTTTGCTCCCTCTAAATCCTGTCCCGCCTCTCCTTTTGCCATCTAGTTCCTATTTCAAAGCTAAAAATCTTAAACTTTCTGGACCTAGCCCCTGGACATCTTCCACTTGGACACCAGGTACATTAGTCCACTTTTTCCAAGAAGGAGATACAAGATGGGATTAGACATGCAAGGCTATATGAGGGCAAGTGCCTAGAGAGAAAATGTGGATGGAGCTAGGAGAGGCTGGGAGAGCTGTCAGACAATGCGGGTCTGACCCCACAGAAAGGAGACAGTGAAGGAAGGAAGGTGGGCGGAAGCATCCTAGACTGTGGTGCAATACTAAAGCAAGTTCAGCAAGGCCTTTGGGAAGTCATGGAGCCAAAGTCACCCATCAGGGGAGTCCCATGTTTAGCTTCCCTGCCATGCTGAGACACTGGCATGGAGCAGGCCGTGGGAAGCATGGCTTCAGCACAAATGCAGCAACTTCAGAGTACAACAGCTGAGGCCTTGGTCAATGTATGACCCTCCCTGCAGCTGCAGATCTGAGAGGTGCATTCTCAGAGATGCTGCACCAGGTAATTGACAGCGGCTAGGGCTGCCAGATTTAACAAATAAAGATACAGGATAAGTTTACGTTTGGATTTCAGATAAACAACAAATAATATTTAGTATAAGTATGTTTCAAATATAGGTGTCCTACATTTTATCTGGCAACTCTAAATGTAGTTATCTTGTATTAGGCTTTATCTGTGACAATCTTTTCTCTTTTGAACTGGATCTGCTCTTTGGCTGCCTGTTCTTTAGTACCTGCATTTCTGGGTACCATCTTAAGAGGTCCTTCTCCCAGTTAGTCTCTGTCCTACCTAGTCAACCATCCTCCCTGCTACTCCAGATCAGTCTTCTGGGAACACTGTTGTGGTTATGCCATGCACTCACCACTCAGGAAACTTCCTAGAGCTTCCATGGCTTTTGGAATGAGCCTCAAAGTCTGTCATCCCATTTTATCTTTGCAACACTGATTCTCACTGATTTTACAGTCCCTGAGCTCCCATTAGACCAAAACTCACGGTTATTAAGACACATCCTACAGTTCCAGGAATCCTGCTTTGCTCATGCTGGCCCTCCTCCTGGAATGCCCTTCCCTGAACGAGCCTTCCCCCAGATGCCAGATTTAACTAATGCTTCAAGGCTAGCTCAAATGCTGCTTTCTCCTTGAAGAAATAAGCTATGTATACCACTGCTCTGCCCAGAATCCCTTACACCTAGTGACACAGGAAGAAGCTGAAATAATATAAAAAGACATTATTTGATATGCTCTGAATACCAAGCTTTCCATACAGAGTAGAATTTTAGCAAACAATGTTTTCCAATTCCATATGTGGCATTAATATCAATAGCTTCTTGTACAACCAACAGGGTAAGTCTTGCTTTTAGCCCTGGTGCAGATGCTTAATTAATCAGGGCCGCCATCCTTGTTCGCCCTTGACTGGGTTTCCCTAATGATTACCCACTGGAAAACTCAGCCCTTTAATGTAAACGATGTCCTGATTAATGTTTTGTGCTGTGCACCAGCTTTGGCGAGTGGGCCCTTCATTTGGAATCAGCCTGTACTTGGTGCTCAGTCCCAAACACTCAAACCTGATTTCATACAGAACTGTCTTTCCAGTTTCTCGTGTGTCAAACCTTTCCTTAACTCCCTTTCCTTTTTCCCAAATTTAATGTGCAAGGGGAGTTTGCATCAAGTGACTATAAAATATTAAATTATTCCTACTTCAGCATGATTTTGAGACACTAGAGAGGTAGCAATGTCCTCCATCCAGCCGCATGGCTGCCCCTCCGCAGGCATGAGCTTGGGTGTGCCTTCCTTTGGCTGATGGTCACAGGTATTCAGTCAACTTTTTCTCTCTCGCTCATAGAAAATGGGGTTGGGGGAGGTGGGGGATGAATTCAGATGATGAAATGAAAACCTTTAAATAAAATATCATTCACACAAAGGAAACGAATTTTCCTCTGGGTCATTATCAGTGGAAACCCAGAAAAAGATAATAAGCACAAGATTCCTGATTAATTAAACATTTGTGCTCATTGTATGCAATTATTCTGGGGAAAATCAACTCCGGGACATCTGTTTACTCAACCTTGGGCTGAGAAACCACCAAACTACCTCTGCTCTGTATCTCCAGGCACAGTGTAAAGGCGTAGAACTGATAGCTCATCAGCCCCAGGAACAGGCCCGCTAATTTTCTAGGTTGGAAACAGATGACCACGCCACACGAACAATAAATTATGAAGGCTGAGTAAACTCATAGAGAGTTAACTGGAGAAATCCAAAGTGACAATACATTAATATAACACATATTTACCAATCTACATAATCATTCTATGCTGCAGAGCAGTTAAATGCAGAGGATAAACATTTTCATGAATGCTTCATTTATTATCACTTTTTAACCAGTGAAACCACATTTCCAGTTTTTTCTTTTTTGCCCAGTTAAGTCTCCAATTTCAACGATTTCCTCAATACCACTAGCCCCCGTGTCACACCTGTTTAATCTCCTTCCTCTGGCAGCTGGGGCCCAGGAATGCCCCCATTCAGTTTTGTGGGAGCCCAGGAGTAGGCAGAAGTGGATGCTTCTCCCCTTGTCCGTTGATGAGCAAAACCCACAAGTTGCACATTGAGGAGGATGAGAGTCTAAGAATAGGCTAAACAGAAAGTGAAACTGAGGCCCAGGAGGTCAAATGGGAGGAGAAAGGGCAGTGAAGGAGCACAGGCTGCTGAGGAAGCTTGAAGACCCAGTGGCTGGAATCCAGAGGCCTTCAGAAGCTTCCTGTGAACCTCTCACCCCAAACCCAGAGACCCCAGGGAGGGACAGTCTGGACTCGGCCAGAGAGCCTTCATTAATGGTGATCAAATGAGCACAAGTGTTTGAGGAATTGCTAATGACTGGCCGATTCTCCCCATCTATCCAACACCACATGCATCTATTGAGATCCCCGCTCCAGTGGGGCAGGGTTTGTGTGTCCCCAGATGTACCAAGCAGAGGACTCTACAACCCACACTCACTCTACTGACCCAGGTCCTCTCCAGGAAAACATGGAGTTGCTTGGCTTGGTGTGTCCGGGTATCTGGATCTTCCCTCACCACACAGTTGAGCCTGGCTGCCTGAGCTACAGCGTGGATGCTAGTCATAGGGTAACCAACTCATCCCACTTTGCCTGGGACTGTCCTGGTTTTCAAGATTTTTTAATTATGGTAAAATTCACATAACATAAAATTTATCATTTTAACATGCAAAATTCAGTGGCTTTTAGTACTTTCATAATGTTTTGCAATCATCACCATTATCTAGTTCCAGAATATTTTCATCACCCCTGAAGGAGACCCCATACCCGTTAGCAGTCATTTGCTATTCCTCCTTTCCCCAGATCCCAACAACAACTATTCTGCTTCTGTCTCTATAAATTTTTCCAGTTCTGGATATTACATATAAATGGAATCATACAAGTGGCCATTTGTGTCCAGCTTCTTTCATTTAGCATAATGTGTTCAAGGTTCATCTATGCTGCAGCATGTATCAGTACTTTGTTCTTTTTTATGGTTTAATAATATTCCATTGTATTTATCCTTCAGTTGATGGACATTTGGTTTGCCTCCATCTTTTGGCCATTGTGAGCAATGCTACCATGACCATTCCTGTACAAGCGTTTAGGTAGATGTATGTTTTCAATGCTTTGGGGTATATCCCTAGGAGTGGAATTGCTGGGTCATATGGTAATTCTATGTTTAAGTTATTGAGGAACTGTCAAACCATTTTCCAAAGTGGCTGCACCACTTTACATTCCCACTAGCAATATATGAGCAGACTGCCTTGATTTTAAAACTGAAGGTCCCTCAAATTATACCACAAAACTATAGTAACCAAAACAGCATGGCACTGGCATAAAAACAGAAACAGGGACCAATGGAACAGAATAGAGAACCCCAAAATCAATCCACATACTTACAGCCAACCGATTTTTGACAAAGGCAACAAGAACATACAATGGGGAAATAACAGCCTCTTCAGCAAAGGGTGCTGCGAAAACTGGATCCATATGCAGAACAGTGAAACTAGACCCCTTACATCTTGCCATATACAAAAATCAACTCAAAATTGATTAAAGACTTAAATATAAGACCTGAAACTGTAAAGCTCCCAGAAGAAAACAGGAGAAACACTTCAGAATATAGGACTGGGCAAAGGATTTATGAATAAGACCTCAAAAGTTCAGGCAACAAATGAAAAAATAAACAAATGGGATTATATCAAAGTCAACAGCTTCTGCACAGCACAGGAAAAAACCAACAGAGTGAAAAGACAACCTACAGAATGGGAGAAAATATTTGCAAACTATACATCTGACAATGGATTAATATCCACAAGATACAAGGAACTCAAACAATTTAACAGTAAGAAAACAAATAGTCCAATTAAAAAATGGGCAAAGAGGCTGAATAGACATTTCTCAAAAGAAGATACACAAATGGCTAATAAGTATATGAAAAAATAGTCAACATCACTAAGTATCAGGGAAATGCAAATCAAAACCACACTGAGATATCATCTCATCCCATTTAGACTGGCTATTAAAAAAGACAGAGAATAACAAAAGCTGTTGAGGATGTGGAGAAAAGGGAACCCTCCTACACTGTTGGTAGGACAGTAAACAGTATGGAGATTCCTCAAACAACTATAGATAGAACTGCCATGTAATCCAGCAATCCCACTTCTGGGTATACACCCAAAGGAATGGAAATCATCATGTGCAAGTGATATCCACACTCCCATGTTTATTGTAGCTCTATTCACAACAGCCAAGAGTTGGAACCAACCTAAATGTCCATCAATGGACGACTGGACAAGGAAAATGTGGCATATAGACATGATGGCATACTACTCTGCCATAAAAACGAATGAAATTCTGCCATTTGCAGCAGCATGGATGAACTTGGAGAAAACTGTGTTAGGTGAAACAAGCCGGGCACAGAGAGAGAAATACCACATCCTCACTCATAAGTGGGAGCAACAGAAAGAAAAAGAAAAGAAGGGAGGGCGGGAGGGAAGGTGGGAGGGCGGGAGGGAGGAAGGAAGGAAGACAGATAACCCAAATAGGTTCTCAGCATGCTCAGGCAGTGCAGGAGAGTAAAAATCAAAGTTAGGAAATAGCTCGCATGCGAATGCCACCAGTATAACAGCCTCCAGCTCTGTGCAGGCCCAGGCAGATGTTATCCATCCCCTCCAAGGACAGGATATTCACCTCCCACATGGTTTTCTTTTCCACAACTTGGTCCCAAACCTTCTTATGCCACTGATATGTTTGTGCATTCTTCTAGATCAGTGCTTCTCACACTTTAAAGTGTATACTTGTCATCTGGGAATCTTGTTAAAATCCAGCTTTTCATTCAGCAGATCTGAGATGGGGCCTGAAATTCTACATCTCTTTCAAGCTCCTAAGTGATGCTGATGATGCTGGTCAATAGACCACACTTTGAACAGGAAGAATGTAGATGTCCTTGCAGCTCCCTTAGGGTCTGACCAGCTGCTAAGCCATTAATGTGATAGCAAGAGTCAGGAGGCGGCAGGGCTGGAAGCCACATTGTCGAGCCTCTGTTCTCAGTAAAGGAGGACAACTGTACATCAGAGTGAAATGGGTGAATTAATCATGCTGTCTTAGGAAGCACAGCTGCAAAGACATGATGACTCTAGTACCTGCTCAATACTCTCCATCTGGTCATACTCTGTGGGAGGAGCAGGGTGGACAGGTAAGCATTATTACAAAAGGCTTTGAAAAGCATCTTCTAAAACCAGGATGCCCACCAAGCAATGGAATGAAAAAGAAAACAATGCCCTCTTACCCTCTTCACAAATAAACAAACAAAAAGAAAACAAGAAGTGGTTTGGGAGTCTATGGAGGTAGAAGATCTTCTTTAAAAAGAGTGTAGCTGATATAGACGGAGGGGATAGAAACTAAAATTTCCATGAGGTTGTCTGTGGACTATCATATTCTAAAGGGCAAGACATCCCAACAGGCCACCCAGGACTATCTCTGAGTGGCCCTAAATCTCAGGTGCCATATATGTAAGTATTCCCTCTACATATATGTTCTGGCCATATTGTTTCTGTTTGCTGTGATCAAGATGCATGACCACAACTTCCTGTGGTCACATGATTTCCTTTGGTTACATGATGCTTTCCCCCCAGAATGATACTATCTCTTGATACGTGCTCTAGTTTCTAGGATAAGGGGAAGTGCTTGGGGTGCTGGCTGCATGGTTTGCAGCAGAAGGTAAAAGCACACCCACCAAAGAAAGTAGCCCTCAATCCCTGTTCTGGACCTGCGCTCCTAAGTCTCTCTCCGTCACTCTCACTTTTGGTGGTCTGAGCATGCCTTTGAGTGGTCCTCCAGGCCTTGAGGCAGCCATGCTAACAACCAGTAACTTACTCCCATATGGGGTAATTGCTCTCATAGGTGGCCCAGCTTCTGGAGGTAGTAGACAGAAAGGAGATGTTTGAGGTTGTCTCCTTCTAGATCAGAGTAGCCACCCCTTAGAGTAAATGCTCTAAATTTGATTATTGGGGCCTGGGCCAGTTTGAGATGACAGGATTAAGGCATTGTATTAGTTCCTATTGTCAGTGTAACAAATTATCACAAATTTACTGGCTTAAAGCAACACAAATTTATTACTTTATAGTTCTACAGGTCAGAAGTCCAAAATAAGTCTCGCAAGGCTAAAATTAAGGTGTAGACAGGGCTGCATTCCTTCTGGGGGATTTAGGGGAAAATCTATTTCCTTGCCTTTGCAAGCTTTTAGGGGCAGCCTGCATTTCTTGGTTCACGGCCTCTTCCTCCATCTTCAAAGGTATATCACTCCAACCTCTGCTTCACTCTTCACATCTTGTTTTTCCATCTTTACCTCTTATAAGGACCCTGTGATTACATTAGCCCCACATAGATAATCTAGGATAATCTCCCCATCATAAGATCCTTAATTTAACCATATTAGCCATGTTACCTTTTGCTACATAAGGTAACATATTCACAGGTTCCATAGAATAAGATATGGACATCTTTGGGGGGCCATTATTCTGTCTACCATAGATATATCTGAACACTAGAACACCTCAGTTGTGACAGTGACCAGGTGAATTTCTTACCTATCTTGAGACAATCAGTTACTGGAACATTCAGAGAAAAAAACAGTAACAAAAAATATTGAATAAGCAGTTGGTAATGCACAATCAATCCCAGAAATTCATGAACATCTTTACTTATTCTGGAGGTCTCCAAGTTGAAAGGGGCTTACTCTTTGAGGGACTTCATGCAAACATCATGGCTAGACTGACCATGGTCCATCTCCAAACTCACAAACTTATTTCTCTGGACAGGACCAGAGGTGGTGCTGCCCCAAGTCATGAGGAATAAATTAGGGTGTAACTCTTAAGTCAGTGTGTCAAGACTCATTCTTTCTCAGGATGTTAACCATTTTGCCATACTAAACATGACTTATAGTCAAATTCAAATAAATTTGAGAAAAATGCCGTTCAGGTCCACCTTGACTACATCTGAGTTAAAGGGATTTTTTATTTGAGGACCTGTCACAGCCTTTAATGTGCTAATAAGCAGTTCAAATTGCTGAAGTGGGAATACAGACTACCATGTACCCCCAAATGGTTTGACCTCAGAACCCCTTTGTAGCAGGGCACTTACTTATGTCTTCCAGAACTGGGGTTGTTTGGAACAAAGGTTGGGAAACAATGAATCAGGATATGAACTATTTAGATGATGATGGTCTGTCCAGGTTTGATCAGGGTACCAGTAATTCGATGTATGGAAGGGTAGCTACTGCTTATCAACCTCTTGGATGTGGGTGAAATGCTGACACCCCAAGATTTTGCTCTACAAAGGCCTATGCTGCAGGAGGAGGCAACTGACTCAGCTGGTGGGACTGAGGAGGACCCTGTAGTCTATCGGGAGTAGAACACCCCATCTTTTTTGGGGGGGGTGGCAATCTGGTACAGGGATCTGAACCCATGAACTTGGTGTTACCAGCACCATGCTCTCCCAAGTGAGCTACCTGGCCAGCCCCCCGCATTTCTTCTTCACGGAGAACATAGTGCTCTAGCAAGAGAGAGGAAGGGCCCAAAGAAGCATCACCACAATGCTTATGCATTTCTACTTGCAAAAGATCTCAATATCAGGTTTGGCAGTGGAGTATACCCACTTGCAGGGAATACAGAGCAATTACTTTGTTTTGGAATCTGAAAACACCTCCTGCTACCAGGCTACAGGGGTCTGTCCATCGGAGAGCACAAAACTTCCAAGACCAGGGTAGGAGGAAAAGGCTTCATTACTTACAAATGAGGAGACCACTTTTGCTCCCAAAGTAGTGTGTCCCTGAACAAAGTTCCCAACTAATTTCCCACCCAAGTTCCCACTGAGGTCCTCTTATGTAAATGAAGGATACAAACTTGTTCAATTTGGATTTGTTGACTGTGGGACACAGTTCATTAGTCAGTTCTGAAGACAAAATTGCATTTGGACCCAGGAAGGAACGTGACCTTTGGGCAAGAGCAGGACTTCAGGTAGTTGTCACATGGGTTAAACCTTGAGCCCTCAGCTTATACAGGTTACAGTCCACAGTTGGTGAATGGATACTTCCTGTTGCAGCTAACCCATGACATAAAACAGGGACAGGTAGGTGTGGAGATACCAGCTCCTTCTTGGGTGGAGATCCACCAAAGTTCATCTCTGGGGCCCATATCTCAGCTTCAGCTGACATATTTTGGGGGCAGTTTAGCATTTCATGATTCATGACTTTCTGCCACTTCCTGCAGGAACAGAAACTCAGAACAGAGGGTTATGACAGGTTCGCTTCCTGTTTCAGACCTTTTAGTGGCAGCGAGCACCGGGGCGTTTAGGAGACCCTGGACCCGAGGTTCCGCTTCTGGTAGGCAGCATGTTTGTCCGGGAACCCAGACACAAGACAGCAGTCCTCTTTGAGGATCCCTAACTGAGTCTGAAGAGCAGCATGGAAAAGGGGCCAGGCAGGTTCCACCCGTCACTCGCCTCTCCACAGACCTACTGGGCATGTGCAGTGCATCCCACATGGCAGGCAGGAGGCCTTTTCTGGCCTTCATGGCAGCCACAGTCACCCAACCTATGGTCCCCCATCCACAGACATTAACATGATATTTCCATCCTGTTTTGACAGGGAAAGGAGAAAGCACCTATAAAAATATGAGAGGTCTCTAGTCCCCTTAACCTCCCTTGAGACTTTACTGGAACTGAGCCAGTAAATTCAATACTCTGGGGGAAAAACAAACAAACAATTTTTTCTCCTTTATTCTCAAAACACAGAATACTTCTGTGACCAAGTATGTGGGGGTCTTTCCCCACACTCCAAGCAAGCAAACAATTCTGCAGTGGACACCAGCTGGATATCCTGTAATTCAGCTCAATTCCAACACCATCTACCTGGAGGTAGCATCAGATCCCACAGGTTGAGAGCTCAGTCCCACAAGCCTGTCCTGACATCAGATGCCAGTCACAAGTCCAGGCCTCTGGAACTTCGGACTGACTGGCTATAAGTTGGGGTTTTTCACGGCCCCTCCTTGGATTTGATTAATTTGCTAGCACAGCTCACAGAACTCAGGGAAACACTTACAATGGCTGGTTTAAGGACATAATGAAGATATCGAGAAACACCAATAGAAGAGATGTTCAGGGCAAGGCTCGTGGGAGCTGCCGTGCGCTCCCCAGGCGCACCGCCCTCCAGGACCTCCACACATGCAGCTTTCCCAGAGCTCATCTGAACCCAGTCCTTCTGGGTTGTTATGGAGGCTTCATTACACAGGCATGATTGATTACATCACTGGCCATTGGTGATCAACTTAGCCTTCAGTCCCTCTTCCCTCTCCAGAGGTTGTAAGTGGGACTGAAAGTCTCAGCCCTCTAATCCTGGACCAGTCCCCATCCTGAAGCTACCAAGGGGCTGCCAGCCATCAGTCAACTTGTTAGCATACAAAAAACAGCACTTTGGAAATTCCAAGAATTTTAGGAGCTATATGTCAGGAAATGGGGATGAAAACCAATCTGCATATTTCACCATGTCACAAATACCAGCCCAAATGCATACTATTTTCCTTACTTCAGTGTCAGTTGGGATCTGGGGCTCCATGCATACTCTTCTACTGCCCACTGCTGAAGTGCCAACCGCGTCCCTACAGGGATGACACTCTGTCCTCAGCCCATGTGCCTAATTGTCCCTGGTCCTGTGCATTGTTCTAGTCATCTGTCTCTCCCTGGGTCCCAGATATGCTAGCAGTAGAAGCTGCTGTGTTCACTCCCGCATCAGTCAGGAGGGACTGCTTAGGCTGCAGTCACAAACAGCCCCCATATTTCAGTTTCTTAAAAAAGCAAAAGCACGTTTCTCTCTCATTCCACGTGCTCATCTCTTATGAACTGGGGCTCTATGCTGGCCTCACTCAGGGGTTCAGTCTAACAGATCCTGCACCATCTAGAATATGGCTAGTCTTGCAGTAGAGAGAAGGGGAGAAATGGCAAATTTGTACTGACTCTCAAAGACTTTTGTTCACACTACTTCATTTGTTAGTTTCCACAGCAGCTATCATGTATTGAATACCTGCTCTGGCCCAGACACTTTACAAGCGTTAGCTCATTTAATACTCACAACAACAAACATATTTATTTCTACCATTTTTCAAGTAAGGGACTTGAGTCTTAGGGAGATTAAGCAATTTATTGCAAATCTAGCAAGTGGCAGAAACTGGCTTTGATTCCTAGTTCAGCCAGCTTCCAGATCTTGCTTTTAATTACCTTGCCTTCCTCACTTAAGAACTTTCTCTGATTTCTGAAGTTATTTATGTGAAAAATCTTAGAAAGATAAAAGAATTAAGTCATAGTTATATATTTGAAGAATTATCTTACTAAAAGGGGACATTTTAAATGAAAAATCAAAATATAGCAAGAAGCACATAACCGTGCAATACTTGCATTCATCTTTGTTATTTATCTACTGGTGAAATTACTAGCATATTTTCCTACTTATATTGTGAGAAGAAGTTCATTTGTTCAGTAATTGTTTATCTTCCTTTTTTCCCCAAACATCTCTTGACAAGCCTCTGAATAATTAATCTACATTTTAAAAGAGAATTTTCTGTGCTGGAGCCCATCGATAACTTCTCTGCTGCCCAGAAGCCGCTAATCAGTAACACTGAGTTTTCCATTTGAGATCCTTGAATTCATGCTCAGAAACAACAAAGTGAATTCACACATTTGTAATGCTTAATGCTTGATTTATTCAGTTACCACTTGTCGAAATATTTACATTTCACCAGAATATTGTGATGTTTCATGGAGATAATGAAAGCAAATATTTAAAGTGCAGACTGTCCTGGAAAATTTAGAATACATGGTAATTGTAGATTGCAGTCTTTCCAAAACTGCCCTTAGTGCTTAAAAAAAAAAAAAAAAAAGGTGAAATTTCTCTATGTCTTTCTGTTTCTCTGTCTCTCTCAATCCCTCTCACTCTCACCACCCCTCACACAAACCCAGATTTTCCCTTGCAACTCAACTCTTGCTCTTGCCTATGCAAAGACCAGAAACAATGGTTGTTGAAAACACCTAAAGTCTGATAGTCTTCCTAACAACAGAATTCAAAGTCCCTTCCATAAGGAATTAGGCTCTACTCAAAATGGTCCCTCATCCATTCACCCACAGAGGTCAGCCATTTACTTCTAGCAAATACTTGATGGGAACCAACACCTCATCTAAATTTGTCCCCACAAGTCATGAATGAAGAGGAACTGGGGTTCTCAGCAGCATCTGCATGATATTAATTCCAGAGACCTGCCTCTGGTTCTTACACAGGAGCAGCTGGAGAGAAGAGGTAAGAGCTCAGAATCCTTTCTCTCTGGATTCCTCAATTCCATTAAAAATTCCACAAAAGTCATATGTTAAGAGTCAACTCCCATATCAAAGGCTTTGGAAAGGGACTTTGAAAGAAAACTGTTAATGTTTTGCCTTTGCAACATTTGTTCCCATTTTCTAAATTAATCCATTAATTCTTTAGATTTAGTCAGTCTTCCAAATAGCCCTCAAAGTAAAAGCCTTTTTATCTGTAGGCAGAATTGTTTAATCCTGACTGCTAACTCAAATGACAAAATGGCATGACCAGAAAGAGATTTCTTTGGAGAGAAATGGTGGGCCTGGTTGATGCCCTCTGAGTTTGCGCCATCTCTGAAAAAAGGCTGTTCTGGGTTTTCTAAGGGCTCAGTTCCTCATAAACTTCTCTAGTTTCCCTCGGTAACAGCATGCTTCTAAAAAGAATTCCAAGAAGAAAAAGTAGAATTAGTTCTTCAATGAATTAAGGGAATTGTCAGGGCCTCTGCACTGGAACACAGCTCACATTATATTCCATGTGAACAGTGATCCCTAGAATGATGCAACACAGCAGCCCAAGGAGGTGAGTGAAGGGTAATGAAGAATTTTTTTATTTATTACTGACCATGCTTAGATGAACATAATTTATTCCATGAAGAAACAAGTTTCTTAAGAAGTTAATGAATGAATAAGGTCCAGGTAATATTGAGAAGGGAAAATAATAATATTTGAATCCCTATGCTGCTATATTAGATACAACAAAAAGTTATCTCTTTTTAATGCTTAAATATTGATATATGTACAAAGAAACTCACCTTGGATTGTTGGAATCCTGTACAGTATGGGAACCAATGGAATCATCTCCTGTCCTTTCTCACTTTCACCGGGCCTCCAGTTTTACTAAGGATAATGCTATAAGCTTCTTAGAAATAATGACATTGTGTCTTTCTCATTCACTGGCAGCTTCCTTTATATGTTAGGCCAGAAAAGGTTAAAAATGAATAATTCATTTAAGAGGCAGTAGAACAGGTTAACAAACATCACAAACATATGAACAATGCTATGGTAGAGATGAGAGATTAGGACCTAACATCACTTCCACTTGCCTTCTCATGGGTCTTCCTGTAGTGTAGAAGCTGAAAATCTCAAAACTTCATTTATTGGACTCCCTTGCAGCTAGAATACTGGATATTATTTAAATTGGCCATGTTTTGTGCTGCTTTTGCCATTTCTACCAGCAACCACTGTGATGGACTCTGGTTCTATAAAGGCTTACCAATTGTGGTGGCTTCCTGAGGCAGGAGCTGTTCTTTCTGTGACCCAGTTCTGTGGTGCTGCTCTCAAAGTCACATCTCAAAGTTCAACCTAGGCCTGTTTCTTCTGCAAAGCATGTAATGAAATAAATCTCCATAAACTAGATCAGATGAATCCTATTCCTTGCCACTGAACCAGTCTGATTCCCTTGATTATAGTTTTAGATTATTTCCTCAAAGTAAAAGCCTTTTTATCCATAGGCATAAATTCCAAGTTGACCCAATCTCAGTTACAATCAAAGAAATGAAAATTGCCTCTTAAGCTAGCAAAATGCTTTAATGATACTAATTAATACTGGTAGTGTTGCAATGAAACAGATATTCTCAACACTACAGGTTGAAAAACAAAAAAGTATAAGCTCTTTGGAAAGCAATTATATAATAAGAATCAAGAACCTTGAAAAGTTTGTTTCCTGTGACCCAAAAATCCTTCTTAGAATACTAATTTTAAAATATAGAAAAAAAGTTATATACACTACGAAGTCGACTGCTGTATTACTTATAATAATCAAAAAGTGGAAACAATCTAAAACTACAATCACAGGGAATGTAAAATAATTATGTGTTGTCTATGTGACTTGGTCATAGTAATACTGAGTTACGTTTACATAATTCTAATAAATTTTAAAATCAAAATGGTAAATTTTTTGAGTAGTGTGATAAAAAAGTATGAAAAATAAACATATAAACATGCATAGAAAGTATAAAGTCGATAAACCAAAATGATAAAATAGTATTCCCTGGTGGAGAGTCTAGGCAGCATTTTTGTTTATTTCTTTCACTTTTCTGGTTTTCCCCACTTAATTTCTTCAATTAAAATGTATATTTTTAAGTAGAAAAATTAATTTTTCAAAAAAAGTTATGTCTAACTCACCAGCATGAAAACTTCTGTGGTTAAGCTTCCACTGCTCAAATTCATCATCCCCCATCCCCCACCAACATCCAGTATTTATTGAGCAGGCCCTTTAATGTCAGAAGAGTCCACTGCCATGCACTGATTTCTATGATCTTACTGAAAAACTGCTAGGTGCATAGAAAGGCATTTGTGCATGGTGTCTGCATGCACATCATACATCATTTTGGATTGCTAGACAGCAAAGGAAGAACATCATAAACACTAATTTTACTCCTAGATGGTTTAGTAATTTGCTAAATTTCCTTGTAATTGCTTCTAATTATTCATTACAATAGAGTAGAAAGTGGTGGCTATAAATTTTCGATGAAAACAAAATTTAAATACAATGCATCTAAAATGTCTCCGCAGACCCAAGTGGCAACCTGTTTTCTGTATCTGGGAAATCCAACAGATGCTGCAACACATGCTGCTTCTTAATGTGACAGAGGAGAGTAAGCCAAGTAAGCAACACTAAGAGTTTGATGCTAGCTTTGTGAGGAGACTGCAGAAGTAGCTCACCGACTTCATGCATGTACCAAAGCATTTTAGGACCTGACCTCTCCTGTGGTGAGGAGTTTTCACTAATTCCCTATATTCTCTTCTGAGAGGCATCAGTATCTCCTGGTGATTCAGAACTAGGCTGGCCATTACTCCATCCATTCATTTATTCTTTCTTTCTTTCATTTACTACATATTTATTGAGCACCTGCTTCTGAGTGAGGCAGTGTGGGAAATGAAGATTCTCCTAAAGGGGGCTAAAAGAAGGTGATCAACAAGTAAAACACCATAACTGGAGACAGCAGATTGTGCCTCCAGTGGTACCATCATGATGCCACTAGAGATCTGAGAGAGACTTCTATCTAGAAGGAGATCTAAAAAGCAACAGAAGAGGTGGCAATAGATGTTGAAAGACATTGAAAATTTGACAATGAATGCAGCCACTGCGAAAAACAGTATGGCAGCTCCTCAAAAAGCTGAACACAGAATTAGCATACGATCCAGCAATCTCACTTCTCATTATATACCAAAGGAAGTGAAAGCAAGGACACAAACAGATGTATTTGTACATCCATGTTCATAGCAGCACTATTCACAATAACCAAAGGTGAAACAGCCCACATGTCCATCTACAGATGAATGGATAAAGAAAATGTGGTATTTACATACAACAGAATATTATTCAGCCTTAAAAATAAGTGGAACTGGGTAATTTATAAAAAAATGAAATTTATTGCTTACAGTTTCAGAGGCTCAGAAGTCCAGAGTCCAAAGCCTTCACCTGGTGAAGGCTTTCTTTGGTGGTCGCTTCAGTTATGGCAGAGTATCACATCGCAAAATGGTGGAGCAGAGAGAGCAGAGAGAGAGAAAGACAGACTCTCTTCTTTCAAAGCCCTCAGAACCACGCCCTCATCATCATTTTTAATCCCTTCACTACTGCATAATCCTACAAGCCAATTACATTTTCAAGGCTCCACCTTTCAATTACCATAATAGGATTTCCCACCCTCTTAACAGTCACAGTGGGGGCTAAGTTTCTAAAACATAAACCATGGGGGACATAATTCAATCCACTACAGTCAGTGATAAATTGAAAATTGCCCTAGCACCAATACCTGAGATCAGCTAGATTCCCAAGACCTCGGGCTGTAGTCACTGACCCCACATCCTGTAACACTGCTAAACAGTTTACTTCAGGCCTAGACTCCAAACATGGTGTCAGCTCATAGAGCTATATATGAACTTAAAGAATGTTGAAATGGATGATGTGATCCTTAAGAATTTAGCAATTGTTTAAAGAGCAAGATGCCACCAGGAACCGATCGCTAACTCATGTCATGCTACATAACCAATGTAAAGCCTGATCAAGGGGCTGTCCCTTCTCTTCCCTGCTTGGCTCCCCTTTTAGTGATTATAAAAATACTGAAGCTCTGTTTGTACCTCGGAGCACTTTCCAAGGTAACTTGGAAGTGTTTTCCCAGGCTGCGGTCACTCCTATTGGCTCAAATAAACTCCTTGTCATTTAAGCCATGCCTCAGTTTCCTTCCTAAGGTCAACAACATGGAGTAGAATGGTGGTTGCCAGGAGCTGGGAAGAGGGGAGGATGCCTCGTTAGTGCTTAATGGGTACAGAGTTTCGATTGAGGAAGATAAAAAAGTTCTAGAAGTGGATGGTGATGATGGTTGTACAACAACGTAAATATACTTAATGCCTCTGAACTGCACACTTAAAAATGGTTAAAACCGTCAATTACATGTTATGGATATATTACCACAATAAAAAAATATATTAAAAAATTGACAGAAACAGCATGAGTCAGAGCACAGAGGTGGGAAATCATGGGCTCTAGTCAGGAAAGAGGGAGGAGACGAATCTGGCTGGAAGACATTGGATGTGTGACGCGAACGAGAACAATGACAACAGTGGAAGTTACCGAAAATACGACCTCTGCAGGGTGTTTTTTACAAAAGACGTAGCACCGTGCCTAGTATGTAAGTATTATCTCTTTAAGACTTCTCGATAATCCATGAAGTAGGTAATTTATTCTCCCAAAGCTAGAGCTGAGAAATCTATGGGTCGGGGAGGGTAAAGAACCTGCCCTTCTGCGTCAGAGCCTGGCCCTGTGTCTCTCCGTCCCCAGAGCCCCCACCTCATGCTCCTGCCGCCCATAGGCAAGGTGGGGGGAGAAGTGAGTTGGACCCTTGGATACCAGATTGGGAAGGTGGGCCTTCATGAGTGAATAGAAGAGATCCAGGCAAGAATTTTGTGCAGCAGAATGATACAAAGAGAACTATGTTTGGGGAACATTAATCTGGCAGCTGAGTGAAGGAGGCGTGAGAGGCGGGAAGTTGGAAGGAAACTTGAGATTCTTCCAGGGAATAAATAATGGGTGTCCTGACTGGAGATGCTTCCATGTGATGGGAGGAGGAAGGATGGACAGAGACAGGAGGGGTCCTCAAGGGCTCAGGAACAGACTAAAGAGAATATGAGCCATTCAGATATTATGTTGTGGTTTTTAATACTGGGAAGATGGTGTAGCTTCCAGAAGCAGGAAGCCAAGGAAGGCAAACAGGTTTGTGAAGGAAAAGAGTATATTGTGTTGGGAGCATGTGGAGTTACAATGCTGGCAGATCTGATTGATGAAGATGTTCTTTAGGCCATTGGAAAAATGAAGGTGTCAGACTTCAGCTTGAAAAGTTCAAACACCCAGTCAGGAAAACCATGGCCACTAGCTTGATGGTTGGGATCCTGGGATCCTGGGATCCTGGAAGCTTTCAGGAGTTCTCAAGATGCTGGCTGCCCACCTGCTCACCAGCCAGGCAACACTCGCCACCCATACACACCAATCCTCCCAGTCATCCATGAGCCGATAACAAAAGAAGAGAAGGCATATGAGGATATCTCAAACATGAGTGAGAAAGACTAAGATGAACAAACACAAAAAATGACCCCAGAGGAACTGGAGATAATTCAGTGAACCAAAATGATTCTCATTCATATTCTGCAAGAGTTTGAGACAAAATTGTGTCCATGAAAGGAGAGCATGTTGCTGTTATAAAAGAACGACCAGCAATCCATAAAGAATTCTTTGAAATAAAAGTTATCAGTGTCATAATAACAAACTTTCAATAGAAAATTTGTAGATAAAGTTAAGAACACATCCCAGAAAGCAGACCAACTAGTTTACAAGATCTAAGGCACAATAAGAAAAAAGATGAGAGACCCAGATAACAAATCCAGGAGGGCCAACCTCTGACCAACCAAAGAAATAATACAAGAACAAGAGTTCATGAGTTTGCATGTCAAATGACCTCATCAGTTTCCTAGCACAAGGAACAGAAGAACCCTTCCTAGATATATCCCTGTAAGACTTCCGTGCCAAGAATAAGGAGATCCTAAAATCTCCCAGTTCTAAAAGAACAGGCCACCTTGATGGATGCTGTGGCCATGGAAGCAAAGTGGACAGCAAGAGCCACACGTGAGAGCCCTCCATGGAAAGGTTCAGTCTTCAAGGACCTTCCTCGAGCAGCACAGAGCAAAGTCCCAGCCAGAATTTAATTCCCTTCTGTTTGCCCTAACCTTCAGGAAAGAACTTCCCATTTGCAGATCAGCCCACAAGTGGGTCTAAAGCCATCAGAGTGGGTGAGAAGGAAAGGGGCATCTCCTCCCTATCATCATGGCCTCAGGCTCCACCGACAAGGAATGGACACAGCTCACTGAGGAAACGCTGAGTCTCCAGGGTGTCTTGTGTCAGTGACACAGGGGAGCAACACTTGAGACGATAAGGGACCAAGACAACCTTCTGTCTGATGGGTGGGAGGGGAGAACCCCCTCTAAGGGCAACACTGGAGTTTCTTCTGAGCTTCTCGCATTCTATTGTAATTTCCTGTTTATGTGTCTCCTCAATTAACTGTAAGCTTTGGGAGAGCAAGGCTCGTATCTTATTTAACATTTTCACCCTGCAGTTAACCAGTCCTAGAGCACAATAGGAGCTCAGCAAATGCTGAAGGACTGTACGGAGAGATGGAGGAATGGATCAATTTCCACTTTTGTTACACAGAAAAGGTGACAGTGGCTGCCAGCCCTGCCTCTGAAAAGTATGCACATTCTGCTCCGTTATTAAAAGAAACTCTGCATAATTGGGCCCTGCTGTCACTCCTAACAACTGAGAAGACTATTTTGCCTGTCATTCTTCAAAAAAAATTGTGAATAATAAGTTCATACGGATTATTAAAACTTCATCTCTAAGAGAATTACACTGCAAAAAATGTAAAACACAGCTTTTTTCATAACATTACTATTGCTCAGATTTCATCTTTCATTCCTGCTTCCAGGACTGTCTTCCTGCAGCTGTTCCTCAATGTCTTTGCTAAAATTTATCTTCTTTGCCTGCTGCTTTTAAAATACATTGGCTGCGCTCAGGTTCAGGGTAGATACCCCTGCTTTGAAGCCCCATATCCAACGTCTCTGGATAACTCCCCTCCGCCTTGTTTCCCAGGGACCTGACAAGAAACTCACCCATTACTAATGTGATCTGTTTCCAGCCTCAAAACACTTCTGACACCAAATGTATAGGGGTTTTCCTCACACCAACAAGCAGTTCTCCAACTCTCCAGATACTAGCTGGGTGTCCTTCAATTCAATTCTGACACTATCTAGGAGTTAATAGTCAAATCCCACAAGTTAAGAAGGGCTCAGTCATATGAGTGTACTTCAAAAAGCTCGTGGCAAGATACGTATTGTCTTTGGACTCTATTTCTCCATGGACTTTCTGAAGTACCCTCATACAAGACTGCCCTCACCCAGATGCCAATTGGAAATCCCAGGTTGCCTCCCTGGGCTTTTGACCAACCAAATATAAATCGGGGGTTCACATGACCTCCTGTTCAGGTTTAATAGTTTGCTAGAATGACTCATAAAGCCATTATTATAAAACTTAAGAGCAGTCAAATGAAAGAGATACAATAGGGTGAGGCTGGGGAAGGGGCATGGAGCTTCCACGCCCTCTCCAGGTGGCCACACTCCCAGCATCTTGATGTGTTGTTCATCAACTCGGATGCTTTCCGAAGCCCATTATTCAAGGTCTTCCTGGAGAATCCACCACACAGGCACAATTGATTAAATCACTGGCCATTGGTGATTAACTCAATCTCCAGCCCCTCTCCCCTCCCAACACTCTGATCACATGGTTGGCTCTTCTGGTAATCAGACTCCATCCTGAAAAGATCTAGGGGCCCAGAAAGAGTAACCGTACCAGATAAACTAGGGTTTGGTTGAAACGGGATTATGATGAATAACAAAATATGCTACTCTCACCCTTATCACTCAGGAAATTACAAGGTTTTAGGATGTCTGTGCCAGAAACTGGGAACAAAGAGCAAATATGTATTTTTTATTATATCATGATATTACACCCATCCTTATTTCAAGTCCAAATTCCATCTATGAGCCATCACCTAAAGAGGCTCATATGCTTGGAAGGCCAGTGCCCTTCAGCCCACAGGCAGATGTGTACCTCACATGACTTATACCATTCACCTCTCGTAGGAGCTCAAGTTTTCTCATCTCCTCGCCTTCCCTTCTTCTAAGCGTGGATCCAGACGGAGGCACTCTGTACCACAGCTGGTGTTGCTCACTTGCACCCACAACCCCCGTGCTTCCTGAAATACTGCTCAAGGTCAATGGCATTTGGGTTATGATGCTGAGGGCAGAGTAGAGCGCCTATCTCTTGGGAATTTCCTTCCTTGCCCAACACCTAGAGTACTAAGGTGGTGCACGTGAATGAAGCCAGCTCTACTCTTAGGGAAAAATTCCTCCTGTCTTGCTCTTCCTGTTGTCACTAGCTTGAGCAAAGGATATCCTTCCTAGGGTCCACCCTGGCTCACTGGACTTTTAGATTAGGCTTCGAAACCAGAGCCATAGTCAATAGCAGCTCTTATTTGTCTTCATTTATCTTCTTTTCTTACACAAGCATTCGCCTTCAGGGACCTGGGAAGGAATAAAAGCTGAAGGTCTAGACTGAATCTGAGTTTTTGTCCCATGTCCTGCTTACCTATGTGTATCTATAGATATCTTCTGACTCCCTATCTCCTTGTGACTTACTAAACCACTCTGGAAATTTAATCTCCTCCTTGTAAGAAAAGACTCTCCCTTGCTTCACCTACTGTGTGCATGAACCTGCCACAACTACTCTCTCTATGGCACAACAAATGTTATCTTCTCTGCTAAAATCTTTTCCCTGCTAAAATCTACTAATCCTTATGTATAATTTTAGCAATTATAAGAGACAAAGAGGCTTTCTCCAGCTGGGCCTCACAGAGTTACACCTTTTGGTGGGGAAGGAGGAAGGAATAGAGTGGGAAAGGAGGATCATCCTGGTTCAGTCTCTGGTCCTAACTTTTGCGTAGTCTGAGATGATAACTGGCTCATCCAGAAATGGCTGGCTGATTCACAGTAACCAAACTTGTAAGAGACTGATGTATAAATCAGAAAGCCAGGGCATTAATTTATAATTGCTTATAGAGCTTGCTAGTGACTCAAAAAGCATATCGATCTTGAGGAACTCGCCTTTTCAGGACTCAGTTGCCTAGAGAATCAAGGAAGGGATCAGACAGTTGACAAGCAATCATGTAATCAGAGTGAAAAGAGTTGAACAATCTTGTGGAATATTTTGTTCAATTTCTCAAAGTCCTGATGGATTATCCCTGTTCTTCTGAAAAAGCTTATCCAATCAATGGCCAAATGACTTGAGTCTATTAAATGCACAACCTCCCTCTCGAAGAAAACTAGATAGCACTTTAAAACTCAGGCTGCCCAGCTTGATTTTCTCTACACTCTGCCCATATCTCTGCCACCCTGATTAACCTAAATCAAATGAATTTTTAGAGGGTTTTCTCTTTAATATACAATGTGTATATATAGTGTTGTGTGTATGGGTGTCTGCGGCAGGGGGGGTGACGGTGGTCTTCTATTTAGGCGCCTTGATTCAAATGTTTGCTGATGACTTTGTATTTCTTTGTATTTCATTATAATGCTCATACTTCCTATTCACCATGTTGCTAACCACTGGCACAATTTCTGCATCTCTGTTAGCGGTTGTCAGAAAAGCAAAAAAGAAAACTTCCTAACTTCCCACATCCAGAGTTCCTGTTTCTGTCATCATCTCATTATGTGACCTTGAAAAAGTCATATAGCCTCGCAGTGTCTCCCGAATAATATCTACATTGCAGGGGATGAACTAGATGATTTTTAAGGTCCTTTCCAGCTCTGCAATTCAAGGATTGAGGAGAAGCATAAGTGTCAAGAAAAGCCCTCTGGGAATACAAGTTTCTGGGCTCAGCTGCACATTTTACTTAGATTCTGAACCAATAACATTTACCTACCAGATAAACTGCTGAGGGCAGGGTGTAGAGGGATACATTTTAGCAACATCAAAAAGGGCTTTTAAATATTTGGATGAAATGTACCACATAAGGACTAAATACTCTAGTTGGGCCTTTTCTGTCTGTCTCATTATCTGACAGTGAGACTTTAGTGCTGCTGATTTTAGATAACAGGTAGATTTAGAAATACAGTTACAGTCTCAGATAAAATCCCAAGTATTCACCCTTGACCATTAAGCGAGATTATATGTACGAGGATTGGGGTGTCCTACTTTCCCTTAACTACAAAGTGTCCCTTTGTTATTCATATTTCAACCTCCAAAATGCACTTTGCTGAAATGTTTGCTATGGAGCCAAGTCCTATGGAAGGGAGCTGCAGAGGTGAGGCTGTGTGCAAACACCCAGCGGGGAGTCTGGATGCGTTTACAGTAAGCACAAGTGCCCCGCTGGGACTGCAGCCTTTTACCTCTCTCTGGAGGGTGGAGGCAATGGGCATTGACCGGGTGATGCAGCCTCAGAAATCAATCCAACACTAATGAGAGCTGCAGCTGGGGACAGACAGGAGCAAGTGGGAGTTTGTAGATGATGTAGACAGGCTATCTGAAGATACGATGGAAACACAAGAAATGGCTAGCCACTGCATCTGTCCCTTTTGCAGAACACTGCAAACTTAAGGTTGGGGTAGCACGAGCCAGTAGTGAAGTCCCAAAGCAGAGACTGAGACATAGGAGGCTCTCCAATGGAGATTTTAACTAACTTGTTAGCCCAGAAGCATAACCAGCACCAGAGGTGACAAATAAGTGAACAAAGATGATTTTTTTAAGACTACATGTCCTTGAGAAAGTTGAAAAATTCAGCCAGGAAAAGAAAAGTAACAAACTTACAGCTATTGCTCTTCTCTTCTAGACCCAAGATCATGAAGTGGTGACCCATGAGAGAAATGTTGCCCAGTGATACGCTTTCCTTGCTTGACCTTGGTTTGTGCTCATTTGTTCTCTTTTGTTTTAATTTTGAGTGTGTTTGGTGAGCTGTTCAGTGCCTGTTCACAGCTGCAGGGCTGTGACGTAGTCCCCAGTTCACCAAATGCCCCATCACTCCCTTGTACTGAGTCATAGCCATACATTTTACTACCTGTACCTACAGGTGTCTAAATTTGAGACCTCTGATGTAGAATAGATGTAGAATATGAAGATTACTTAGTGACATTAGCAAAGGATCTATGGACTAAAGAATTGATATTTCTAGTCCTAAAGGTCAGTGTTCTGCCCTTGTTTGAAGCTAGGAGTCTCAGAAGGTGATAGATCTCATTTCCCTGGATCCCTTAACATTGTGCAAGAGTCTGGCCTTGGAAGGATGAGTTGTCTGACTGCATCTAAAGTGAAAGGCAAACCAGGTGTATTACATATATGTATACACACACATACATACATACACACACAGCAGTACTTTTAAATGTTTTTGGAAAGATTCATATTATCTATTAATTCTATTATTCCTTGAACATTTTGAAATACCTTCATATATCACATTATATATATGTCACATATATATCATATACATTTCATATATTACATTACACATTACATATATGATATATATCAGCTTAATGAGATATTAATCACATACCATATAATTCACCCATTTAAAGTGTGAATATACATTGTGAATATACTAAACACAGTGTGTGCAGCCATTACCATAGTCAATTTTAGAACTTTCTTTTCAACTCAAAAAAAAAAAAATCCTGTATTCTTTAGGAGCCACTCCCCCTCTGCCCGTCCTAGGCAACCATTAACCTACATTCTGTCTCTATCGATTTGTCTATTCTGAACATCTTATATAAGTAGAATTACATAATATGTGGTCTTCTGTGAGTGGCTTCTTTCACGTAGCATAATGTTTTCAAGGTTCTTCCACATTGTAGCATAATTCAGTTTTTCATTCCTTTTTATGGCCAAATAATATTTCATTGAATGGATATACCACATTTTGTTTCTCTCTTTGTCAGCTGGTGGACCTTTGGGTTGCTTCTACCTTTTGGTCATTGTGAATAGTTGCTACTATGAACATTCCTGTGCAAGCTTTTGTGTGAACTTATGTTTTCATTTCTCTTGAGGATGTACCTAATAGTGGAATGACTGGGTCATATGGTAATCCCACATTTAACCACTACAGACCTTTTTAATTCTGCAAATTTAAAGCCTGATCATTTTCTGGGACAGAGTTTAAGATAAAGGGGGGGGGGGGACTTAAACTGCTCTCCATAATAATATAAAAAGCATCCTTGTTATCAGCAGAGTTACATCTTTGCAAGATTATAGTGATGGCGACTTGGGAGAAGAAAAAGGAGACTTGGGGCCCAAACTTGTCAAGGGTGAACATATCTGGAGGAGGTCTACCGACACTGCAATTAGGGTAATGACCTGAGGACTAAGGTGGGAGTTATCCAGGAGATGCCTTGTGGATGGGCATGGTGGGTGGAACCCAGGGCAGCCATATCCAATATCAGCTGTGTGTCATAGTCTCCTGTACTGTAATTCCATTCTGCTTACCCCATGCCTTCAGCAAAATTGTGTTAGATGTTACTGCACAGTCTTAGCTGTCAAGTCAAAAGAGCTTTCTGTCCTTAGGTAGGAAGTCAGTGTCCACTTCTAGCTTAAAAAAAAAAAAAAAAAAAAAAAAAAAAAAACCACCTCTGGCCACTTTGAACTAACAGATACTCACCCTCCTATCCTTGGTCTGGACATCAAATACTGGGGTGTAGAGTCTGTGGGAACCCTGTTACTGAACCTAGTGTATCACGGCTGTTTTTCCTTAGCTCTATTGTTGATTTGCCAATTAGAAATATTCTTACTTAAATAATTTTTTTTCTGAAAAAAGAAGGGTTATGTCTTATTTCCAATTTGAGCTTCAAGAAAATACATTATCTTAGATGTGTCATCTTTCAGCTTTTTAATCATTTCCCTTATGGTTCTTTCTGGTAAGTAAATGAGAATCACTTAGTAGTTGTAATATTGTCCTATCAAAGCAGTAAGATACCACATATGTCAACAGTCAAATTGGTAGAGAATTGAGAACAAACAAATGCCTTTAACAAGAATGATGTGAATGTAAGTGACATGTAGTAGGGTTTTTTTTAAATCCAGGTAAACTTCTGAGTTATTTAGCCCAATATTATTTGGAAGCGAAATGGAACTAATTTTTAACAAAACATATTTTATTTGGGCTACTATAAAAATAAATTTGAGGAAAAAAATAAATCTGAAAATAGACAGTTAAAGGTAATAATCTCTGAGATCTAAAAAATGCATTACAGGCAAATTGAATGCTGGCAACTCTGTTAAAAATAAATAATGTTCTTTTTATTCCAAAACAAGAATTGATCCTCTTCAATTCTCTATTATTAAATTCAGAAAAAACAGAACTATTTCCTAGTCTGAGTAATTTATATCTTTGCATCCCAAGTGCCTTAACAGACTACCCAACATAGAGTGGAATCTTAAACAAGAAATTGTTGAATTAAGTGGAGTGGAAATGCGTTCTCAAGTCTGAGTGTGTGCGCTTCGTGGAGGTGAGGCTTTTGCCTCCCACAGTACCCAGTCCAGCCCCTCCACAGCACAGCCTTCACCCTCGTCCTGCAGATTTTATGTGAATGGCTCTAATTACCCAAACTTTATAACAATTCTATAATGTTCAATAAAATAAAAACTTCTTGGACTCAATATTTTTAATGTGCAGATTGCTTGCAACAAACTATGGGCTAGCCAGGATTTGCAGGGACATACGTGCAGATGTGTCACTAGGGGACACCTGGGGAATGGACAAGTAGCCAAGCGTGTCTCCCTGGAATCGTGAAGGAGGGGAAGCGGGCAGCTCAGCACATGTACCCCCCTCAGCGCTTCCAGAACCCCCAGCACAGAAGCTGCATCACAACAAAACGGCCCGCTCAGCCCTTTCCTTTTCCACACTCCTTCCACTCCTCACTGCCAACAGTGCTGATTCCAACATTATTTCCTAAACCCTAGCTCCATCCTACGTGATGGGCACACCTGGGTCTAACACAAGATCGCTGTAGAGTTCATTCAGGATTCCAAGGCCAACTGTCTATACATTAAAACAAGCAAACAAACAAACAAAAAAACCTCTGGTCAAGGGGGCACGGAGTACAAATACAGATGGGTTTGTAATCGGTGGTACGGCGTGGTATTAAAAGCCATGGACATGGGCTAGTTTGCCCTAACAGGGTATAGAATGAGAAAGAGAGGGCTTTAGGATGAGGCCCCCAGGAATAGCCCTATCTGACTGAAGAGCTCCCCCGTTTCCACCTTCCCCTTCTTCTTTAGCAATAGGTGTCCGGTTTAGTCAAAAGACACTATTTCCCAGCACGGGTTACAGCTGGGAGCCAACGGAATGTAAAGCAAGGCCTTGCGTGGGTCTTACGAGTGGCCTCTTTCAGGACTTGTGTGGAATGAGCAACATCTCGCCCTTTCTCCCTTCCTCTTGATGCCTCCTGGCTGCCATCTTGGGCCATAAAGTGGCCCTGAGGTGACCTTGAGGATGCCAGGATACTGAAACAAAAGACAGATATGGATCTGGACAGACTACCTTCAGACATTCTTTGTCCATGAGCAAATGAACTATTCTGTCTACTTTAAGCTACTGTTATTTTTTTTTTTTTTTTTGCTGTTAAATGCATCCAAACTCAATCGTAACTGAAAAAGGAAGGTGGAAAACACTTAGCCGAGAATGAAGAAAATGAGGGAACAGTCACTAAGGTAGGGAGGAAAACTAAGAGAATGGTTATGTCACAGAAGCCAAGGGGGAAAACTAGTTCATGAAAGAGTGAACAGTCAAAATTGCCAAATTCTCTTGAGACATCAAATAAGGTAACAACAAAAATTGTCACCAAATATCCATTGGCCTTAGTGGCCTAGAAGTCACAGGTGACTTTCATGAGACTGTACAGGTTGTGACCAAGGCAGGATCCAGTTTGAAGTGGGTTGAGTGGTGAGAGGTGAGCAAGTGGAGACCACAGGTAGAGACGAACCTTTTGAGAAGTTTGTCTGTGAAGGAGAGACTAGAGAGAGTAGAAACTGGAGGGGATGTGAGTGGGGTCAAGAGAGGACGTTTGTAAGACTAGAATGACTTGAGCCAGTCTTCAGAGAACTAGACGGCAGTGAGACATTACATACATGGGGGGGCAGCTGTCAATCCTTGTCCAGATCATGTGCCGTGGCCCCTCATTAGAACCACCCCCTCACAAGTACTTGCTGCTCCCTTTCCTGTCTGTCCCTTTTCCCAGTGTCTGGGGCAAACCTCATTCTGGAAGGAATTTTGGGGACTTCTTCTCCCGCAGCCCGCTGGAGACAGACACCCAGCTGAGCTGATGGCTCCTGTGACAAGTGCTCCTCCAGCTCTCTGACATGCGTGGCTCGCGTCTTCCTAACTCTCCTCCAACCCCCGCAATTCCTTCCCCACCCTCCGTCCGATGACACCTCCAGCAACTTGCAGGAGAATGGGAAGAATTCAAGACGAGTTCAAAAGGCTCGAGGTGCAACCGCTTTGGAAGCGTGTGGCAGCTTCTTGCCCACACTTCCTTGTCCCTGAGATCCATCTCATTTAGGCCACTCAGGAGACACACGTTGCCTCGAGGGGACCTGGAGCAAACCACCACCAGCTAAAAAAGGCAATCCCTTGTTTTTGAAACTTACAGAAAATAATCAGGAGAGAAAAGGCTTTTGGTTTGTAGGTTTACAAACTTTTTGGGATTCATAGATTTTAGGCAGAAGACATGGAATTGCGTGTGCATGTTTTGGGTTTCACGGTGGGGAGGGCTGGGGTAGGAACAAGGCAGGGTATGCAACGTGACTCTCACAATGAAGAATTGTCCTACCCCTAAGCCAACAGTGTCCAGCTAAGAAACACCTCTTTAAAGTCTTGAAGGTCCCAGGGCATTATGCCTTTGCCATAAATGTTAGATTTTGGCAGAATAGTTGCAGATCCTGGCTACCTTACCTCAAAATTACATAAAAAACTCATAGATGGATGGACAGAGAAGAGTCAGAGAGGAGAAGAGATCTTAAATATCAGTGTGCTCCTGAGAAAAAGCCTGAGACCTTGCTCCCAGGCTGAGTCTCAGGAGCCAGGGGACATGCTTAACTTCCTCGCCCTTACCCCCAGATAAATTGTGGGATCCAAGAACAGCAAAGAACTCTGTCTCAACCCAGAGAGGAGCTCAAGAGTGGGGTGGGAAGGGACATAAAGAAGACAGTGCAGGAACAGTAGACTTGGCAATGGCTCATGGAGTGCCCAGATGGAGGGACCAGTGGAGCCTCACAGAGGGAGTCTTTGCAGCCCTGGTTTTGGGTGCAACAGCTGAATGCTTTCCTGTGCGGTGAGAACAGTGCAGACCCTGCGCTGAGGGCTGGCAGATCTGGGGAGGGCTTGGATGAAGACAAGGACTGCTCAGCAGGGACACCTGCTCTACCCTGTTCTAATGGCACCTCGTGAGGCTCTGTGGGTTTTAAACACCAGCCTGGGGAAGGCAGAGAACGCTGAATGATAAAGACTAAGTTTACAACTCATGTTGAAATAGGGTGTCAAAATGGAATTTAGTTCACTTTTGCACACATGGCTTGGAGGAATGAGAAATTCAAGTTGCTACAGTATAGAGCTATCTAATCCGCACCTTTTCTTTTTCCTGTTTAAGTGAAGGAAGAGTTTTGCCCAGCAGTAGGGGGCACTAAATAGCTCCCTCTTCAAGTTTTCAGAGGGGAAAGGGAGTTCTGCTCCACTGCCTAGGAAGGAACACTACTGGGTGGCAGGTAAGGCAGGGGACCTTTCAGTACTTCCAGCCTCTTCACTTGCTCCTCCCCATGACAGGGCTCTTCCAATTGGTGAAACAGGGGCCTCATGACAGTGTCTCTCTCTGTCTCTCCCTCTCTCTTTCCCCTGCCTGCCTCCATATCTTCAAGCAGCTCAAGATCTATTCTTAACTCTCTCCTGTCATACAGGTAGCTTTCCAGGGTGGGCTTTCTGCAGCAGGAGGCCAGTTGGCAGTTCTCCAATTGTGACATCTATGACTTCAGGGGGAGGAATGGAGGGGAAGGACTTTAGGTTAAGAGGAGGACTGTGAAGTCCTATCTTGGGTACGAATGGCACTTTCCAAACCAGCTTTATCACTAGCAAAGGTAATAATTTTACTTCATTGCTACTAGTTCTTTCTATATCCCTATTGGCCTGGGCTTTGGAGAGGGTGATTCTAAAACCTCCCTTTCGTTTTAGAGGCTAAGTCCTCACTTGCACTCTGCATCTATTTCCCACACCTTCCGGAAGATGCTGCTCCTTCAGCCAAGCTCTCTCTCCTAGATCACAGTTTGCAAACACACTCAGTTCCTCCCATCCTGATACAGTCACAGTCATCTTTCACTGGGTCTACTGGCCCTGCTGAAAAGCCTTCTGTGTCTCCAGACTCAATTAAAGTCAAGTCTAAACTCTGTGCCCTGCCTGGTAAACCCTGCTCGGTCTCTCAGGACACTGTCCCCACCCCTTACCTGATTCCCAGCCCCTCTAGTCCTCCGGGCCTCTTATCGAACCTGCACCTGCGGTTTCCTTCACTCTTCACACTACTAGGACCTCCTAACCATTCAGGTCTCAGCTGAAACGTGACTCTCAACCACCCTGTCTGAAAAAAGTCCCCTCTACCACTTCTGTTTCCTTTGTTTCTGTACCAACATATAATTATTTACATGTTTTTTGTTTGTCTCCTCTACCAGAAGGCAATATCCCTGAGGGTTGGGTCCTTGTTTGGTCACTGCGTTATCCTCATGTGCCTCTTAAATGGTAGGCCCTCAATAAACATCTGACAAGTAAATAAATAAATCAATGGACGATGGACACTCCATGGACAAGCACTGCTTGGACTGTCCTTCTGTGAAGAATACCATTAGCTGACAGCCTCCAGCTGCAGCACCCTTGCACACTGAACTGAAAAGTGCCCTTTGGGGACAGCTCCCACCCAGTGAGTGACGGAGCATGGTGCAGGCAGCAGGGCCTAACCATGTCTGCCCCTTGTAGGACTCCTCTAATAGGCAGTTTTGCTCAGGTGCTTCCCACTATGTTGAGGAAGATGTAGTTAGATCTTGTCTGAGGCTCATCCTGTCCCTTGTATCCATTCTCCTAGACTCACCTCATCATAAGAGTTGGACAGGCCCAGCAATAAAATGGAAATCATATATGCAGGACTGAGCATAAGACCGCAGGGTAAGGGCAAGGTGAATGAGGAGGTAGCCTGGTCCTAATGACACCGAGCACAATTGTCTTGTGGGCCTGGTTCGTACCTATACATATAACAGGTACACATATGATTACGTGGAGGAGTAAAGGCCAGAGCTTGGTTTATCTATGGGTCAGCTCAGTATATGGGTACAAGCCAAAAATGAATGGTGGTCAATTTCAGTTGTGGACTTGAGAGACAATAGTGAGGGAAAATCTTCCCAAGAGGTGGAGCTTCAAGCAGGGCACCTGCCTAACCACCTTGTGCAGAAGGGAAGTGGCTTGAAATGAGAATAAACATGGATTCTTGGATAGTGGTGAATGGCCTGGCTGCACGGTCAGAGGCCTGAAAGGGGAAAGCCTGGAAGATGAGAGACAAGGAGACTGGGGTAACACCATGGATGGATATATGGGACATATGGCATGTGAAGATTTTGTATCACATGATAAAACCCACCAGAAACCATCCATCATGGAGAGAGCACTGAACAAACAAACAGATGAAATAACTTGGCCGGTTGACATTAGCCTATCTTTATCATTGGCCACTATGGAACTGGCACAGTGGCACACAAATAGCATGGCCATAGTAACAGACATGAAGTCTATGCTGGGTTCAATGGCATGAACTACCATTTTCCAAGCCTGCTCTAGCTACCTTCTGAAGGTCCAATCTATGAGCAATAGAAACTAACAATGAGAGTCCAATCAGTCACTTGGTGACAAATTAACAAGTTGACTATATTGGTCTCCTGCTATCCTGGAAAGACTAATGGTTTGGTCTCAAAGGA
The DNA here is from genome assembly GCF_027409185.1 of Cynocephalus volans. Lineage (NCBI taxonomy): Eukaryota > Metazoa > Chordata > Mammalia > Dermoptera > Cynocephalidae > Cynocephalus > Cynocephalus volans. Next base: position 57,725,903 of record NC_084475.1, on the reverse strand, counting down.
ATGGACACTTAATCTGGGTAAAGATTTGCCTTTCCTGCCCAAAGCCTCAGCCACCATCACTATGTGGGGACTTATGAAATGCCCGATCCACAGACATGGAACTCCAACAACATAGCCTCTGACCAGGAAACCCACTTCCCAGTGAAGGAGGAGTGGGGTCCACTGGTCATATCTCATACTGTACCATCCAAAAGCAGCCAGCCTGATAGAGTGACAGAATGACCTGATGAAGACTCAGCTGCGAGGAGATACTCTGCAAAGATGGAGTACCATACTCCAGGATGCAGTATACACACTGAATCAGGGAACTCTGTAGGGCACCATGTCACAAAAAGGAAGAACACATGAGTCTGGGAACCACGGGGTGAAGCAGGTGTGGCTCTTTTTATCATCATTCTGATAACCCACTCGGACATTGTGTGTCCCATTCCCACAGTTCTGGGCTCTGAAATGTTAGAGGTACTGATCTCCAACAAGGGCACACTCCTGCCAAGGGATATAATAAGGATCCAAACGAACTACAAGCTACAGCCACCACCTGAGCACTTTGAATTCTTTGTGTCAGACACTAGCAGGCAAGAGGAGTCACAATCTTAGCAGGGGCAATCAATGCTGATCAGCAGAGGGAGGTATAGACTGTGTTACACAGTGGGGCAAGCATGGTTATGTGTCCAACTCAGGTGATTCACTTGGGCATACCTTGGTCCTTCCTTGCCTGGTTTTAACAATGAATAAACAAGGGCCTGAGAAGGGTATGGTTATCAGGGACTCAAATCCCTCAGGAATGACGATTTAAGTAGAGCCACCAGGTAAGCCCCTGAGACCAGCAGAGGTACTAGCTGAGGGCTAGAGGAATTTTAAATGTATAGTGGAGCAGAAAGAAAATGGGTACCATTTATAGCAGCAACAGGAGCTATAGTTTGTCCCCCAACCTCTCTTTCCCACATTTCCTTTAAGAGAGGCCCCCTGGAGCCCTGGAAGAGCTACTTCCCGAACCTATATGGAAAAGTGAATCTGGACTCTGGCAACCAAAGAGATGAACCACCCTGACTTCCCTTCAGAAAAGAAGTTGCTTCAGGGTGTATATTTAAATCCTTAATCCATTTTGAGTTGACTTTAGTATACGGTGAGAGGTATGGGTCTAGTTTCATTCTCCTGCATATGGATATCCAGTTATCCCAGCACCATTTGCTGAAGAGGCAGTCCCTTCCCCAGTGAATAGGCTTGGTGCCTTTGTCAAAGATCAGATGGCAGTAAGTGTGTGGGTTGATTTCTGGATTCTCTATTCTATTCCATTGGTCAGTGTGTCTGTTTTTATGCCAGTACCATACTGTTTTGGTTATTATAGCTTTGTAGTATAGCTTAAAGTCAGGTAGTGTTATGCCTCCAGCTTTATTTTTTTTGCTGAGCATTGCTTTGGCTATTCGTGGTCTTTTATTGTTCCATATAAATGTCTGGATAGTTTTTTCCATTTCTGAGAAAAATGTCTTTGGAATTTTGATGGGGATTGCATTGAATTTGTATATCACTTTGGGTAGTATGGACATTTTCACTATGTTGATTCTTCCAATCCAAGAACATGGAATATCTTTCCATCTTCTTGTATCCTCTCTAATTTCTCTCAGCAGTGGTTTGTAGTTCTCATTATAGAGATTTTTCACATCCTTGGTTAACTCAATTCCTAAGTATTTTATTTTTTTGGTGGCTATTGTAAATGGGCAGGCTTTCTTGATTTCTCCTTCTGCATGTTCACTATTGGAGAAAAGAAATGCTACTGATTTTTGTGTGTTGATTTTGTATCCTGCTACTGTGCTGAAATCATTTATCAATTCCAAGAGTTTTTTTGTAGAGGTTTTAGGCTGTTCGATATATAGGATCATGTCATCTGCAAACAGGGACAGTCTGACTTCATCTTTTCATGGGAGAAACACTTCAGGAAATAGGACTGGGCACAGACTTCATGAACACGACCCCAAAAGCACGGGCAACCAAAGGAAAAATAAACAAATGGGATTATATCAAACTAAAAAGCTTCTGCACAGCAAAAGAAACAATTAACAGAGTTAAAAGACAACCAACAGAGTGGGAGAAAATATTTGCAAAATATACATCTGACAAAGGATTAATATCCAGAATATACAAGGAACTCAAACAACTTTACAAGAAGAAAACAAGCAACCCAATTAAAAAATGGGCAAAAGAGCTAAGCAGGCATTTCTCTAAGGAAGATATACAAATGGCCAACAGACATATGAAAAAATGCTCAACATCACTCAGCATCCGGGAAATGCAAATCAAAACCACACTGAGATACCACCTAACCCCAGTTAGGATGGCTAAAATCCAAAAGACTATGAACGATAAATGCTGGCGAGGTTGCGGAGAAAAAGGAACTCTCATACATTGTTGGTGGGACTGCAAAATGGTGCAGCCTCTATGGAAAATGGTATGGAGGTTCCTCAAACAACTGCAGATAGATCTACCATATGACCCAGCTATCCCACTGTTGGGAATATACCCAGAGGAATGGAAATCATCAAGTCGAAGGTATACCTGTTCCCCAATGTTCATCGCAGCACTCTTTACAATAGCCAAGAGTTGGAACCAGCCCAAATGTCCATCATCAGATGAGTGGATACGGAAAATGTGGTACATCTACACAATGGAATACTACTCAGCTAGAAAAACGAATGAAATACTGCCATTTGCAACAACATGGATGGACCTCGAGAGAATTATATTAAGTGAAACAAGTCAGGCACAGAAAGAGAAATACCACATGTTCTCACTTATTGGCGGGAGCTAAAAATTAATATATAAATTCACACACACACACACACACACACACACACACACACAAAAAAAAAAAAACTGGGGGGGGGAGAAGATATAACAACCACAATTACTTGAAGTTGATACGACAAGCAAACAGAAAGGACATTGTTGGGGGGGAGGGGGGGAGGGAGAAGGGAGGGAGGTTTTGGTGATGGGGAGCATTAATCAGCCACAATGTATATCGAGAAAAAATAAATAAATTTTAAAAAAAAAGAAACAAAGACGGAAATGAAAAAAAAAAAAAAAGTTGTTATTCAGCTGCAAGCAGAACAGTTAAGTAACAGCCTCTAGCTGCAATCCCTTTGGGATCCACAACAGTGTAGGAACCGAGGCCATGCTCCTCTGGGCAGTCACTGGACAACTGCTGAGCATGGTGGGCCACCAGGGTCTGGCCATTTCTGCACCAAACAGGATTCCTCTAATAGGCGATCTTCGATCTCGATCTCCATGTTGCATGGGCTTTGTCTCATCTGCATTGTGGTTTGAGGATTGACCACCTGTCCAATCCTTCTTCCTTTCTTTGCCTTTTATAGGTTTCAGATCAGCACCATAATCTAAAGGCTTTTCCTCCCCAATCCTCTTTCCTCCACCTTTATCTTTCACAGGTATTACTCTTCAGTGAATTTCTTGCACTCCTAAATCTCTCAGCATCTGCTTCCTCAAAAACCCAAACTGACTCAGACGGTAAAAGAATATGAGATCCAGCGCACAAGTGAAAAACCCCTCACCCTACACCAATACCAAGCCCTGTTCATTACTCTTTCTCAGTACGTGATGTCTATTTTCATGACCTGGTTTGAGCCTTTACTACAATTTGTCTTCATATTTATTTAGTTAAGTAGTGTTTTAAATACTTATAAAAATAATACACTGTAGAATTCAAACAGTACAGAACTAAAATTATCCTTTGATAGTTCAGTCCTAATTCCCAGAGCTATAATTAATTCCTATTAATAATAGCTACTTGTACAAGGGTATTTCAAAAAGTTCATGGAAAAATTGGATTTAAAGATAATATGAATCTTCCTATGAACTTTTTGAATACTTCCTCGTATATCCCAGGTTGAAATACATTTCTATAGGCAAATGGGATTACAGTAAACATTATTATGCGATTTGGTGCGTATTTTTAACTTAAAAGTATTATTTTGGATATATAAATACCTTTCCGTATCAATATATGTAACTTCACCCCATTCTTTCTAACAGCTGTTATCATAATTTAATTAATAAGTCATGTCATGATGAACATTTATTTCCAGGATTTGGCTATTAGGTCTTATAAGGCTGCAATGAATCTCTTTGTATTTATTTTTCCGGGAACTGATGCTCCATGTTTTTGTTCATTTTTTATTAGAATGTTTATCTTTTTCATATTGATTTTTAAGAGTTCTTTAAATGTTAAAGAAATTTGCTCATTTTCTGATATGTTACAAATATTTTTCTCTACTTTGTTGTTTACCTTTTGACATTGCTTGTTTAATGTTTTTCTCTATAAAAGTTTCAAATTTGTACATAGTCAAATTTATCAGTATTTTCTGTTACAGATTTTAGGTTTGTAATCTTGCCTAGAAAGGTCTTCTCTATGCCAATAGTATGATAAACAAATCGCCTCCGTACACAAGGATACTTTCAAAAGTTTGTGGAAAAGCAGAATTAAAAGATAATCTGAATCTTTCCACGAACTTTTGAAGATTCCTCATACTTCTAGTACATTCATAGTTTTTACATTTAAGGATTTGACTCTGTTATTTTCTGAAGTTTATTACAGCATAAGCAATCTAGTTTTCTTTCTTTCCAAATGGCTGCCAATAATTCTAATACCACGTATTAAATGATACATCTTTAACCACTGATTTGAAATACCACACTCTACATTCCCATAGTATTTGATTACTGTGTTTCTCAGTCCCTTAGGATCCTTACACAGACTGTGTTAATCAGCTATATGTGGAAAAACAAATGAGATAAATAACACGATGGAAATATTCACCTAAGTGTAAATCAGCAGGAAAATTCTTCAAGGTCTTAGTCACTTTAAAGAGTGCTGTGTCTAAAAGTTCAATAAGATGGTCTGCATCTCCAGCAGGTGCTGGGCAAACAAACGAGAGGGCGAGTATCTGGGGCAATCTGGGGTTTTGTTGCCCTTTTAATATAAAATCCTTCCCATTAGAGTTCTTGGATTTTATGAGAGCATGGGAGTTTTTAATGAGTGCATAAGTGAAGGGAGGCTTTGCACTTCAAAGCCTGTTGCTATTATGCCCACCGCATTAGTCAAGTAAGTAGGGGGATCAGTTGCAACAAGAACTTTAAGAGTCTCGTGGCATCCCTCTGCAGCAAGACAGCTTTTCTGAAGGTGATTGCAGACAGACATGGTCCCGCATCTTTGAAGTATACTCAATGCAGAATCAATTCAGGAACTCACAGATACTAGTTATCAGCTCGTGTTTGTTCACATTGCAGAGAAGGGTTTAATTAAAGTAATACATATTGGTCAATTCCTTGCTTTTAAACTTTACCTTCTGCCCATCAGCAGATCAATATGTATTTTAATCTTCTTCTGTTTTAGAACTAGTTTTAAGACTCACAGCAAAGAGGCCCAGATTCCACAATCATTAATTGCTATTATCAGCCCCTTTCATTTCCTAAACATCAGCAATTTCTTAAAATTCTGCTTTCATTCTTTTACTAAGTTATCCCTTCTTGTTCATCACTTGGTTCAGTTGTGTCTTTCAACCAAGTACATAGTTTATAACCAGCCAATAATGGGAAGAAAAAGAATGACCTGAAATTCTCCGTTGATTAACCAGTCCATTTAACTTCATCAGCAGCTGCACACAATACTCAAGTAGTATGATCACTGCTTGATGGGTGCTATTACATACTTCCAAACCTCCAGGTAGGTCTGCCAAAGGATAGAGTACTCATATTCTTTTTCTCTCTCTTTTAAATAAGTACGGAATTATCATCTTTGGATGGTCAATTATTCTACATATTACAGTACAACTTGTTCCTTCCTAAATTATCAGGATTTTCTAGTATATCAAAAGTTGGAGAGTCAGGGGAATCTGCTATTTCTTCACTGACAAATTCATGCAAGCTACTTAATCTGTCTGGGTCTTAATATCATCATCTATAAAATGGAATAGCAATAGGACTTTTTCGGAAATTATGAGATAATCTGAATAATGTATTTTACTCAGAGCTTGGCTACAAGGACAAATTAGGGACTCAAAGCCCAAATGAGGAACTGTTCTGTTAGCAGTGCTAACAGTTATCACTGCTGTCTTACAGACTAAATAAAGGGCAGTAACTGAATGGAGTAATCTGATGAAATTGTCAGGTGTGTTCACACCTGCGAATGCATCTCTCACTTTCAACTTAAAGAATTGGTATAATCAGTCAAAAAACTAGTCTTTTCACTTGGTGAAAATTATTATTTCCTGCAAGACTATTTCCATTTTGTCACATAACTGAGTCTTCTTTCTTGTGCTGCTCTTTGCATCCACAATGCAATGCTCCTGTGCTATCTTTATAGGGTTTATTTTAATTCTAAACATAAAATTATAAATGTTCATTGTAGAAAATTTAGAAATGTATAAAAATATGATGAAGTAAATAAAATTAATAATTCTACTATTGGTAATAGTTTGGTGTGTTTTCTCCCAAATACGTACCAATATAGATATTTACATTATGTATACATGTAGAACCAAATCAAAATTTGCATACAGAAGCATTTCTACTTACAAATAGGCTTGGTTCTGAAACGCAAATCCATCTGTTCAAAAGTCCATAGTGACTTTAAAGTTAGCACATTTGTTGCGGTTGAGCAAAATCGATCCCTTCTTGTTCTGTTGTGTGGCTTAGTTCACATCTATGAAAATCTGAGTGGAAAATTACAAATAGAGTAGATTTTGCATCCTACCTTTTTCATCGAACATCAGATCATGAGAACTTTGCAATGTCTATAAATATTCTATAAAACCATAATTCTCAATATTGCATAATATTTCATTGTACGAATATAAAATTTGACAACTCCTTATTTTGCTTTTATACAACCCCATGATGTACATCATACAAAGTAATCTTAGGCTATATCTCTAGCTATTTACTTGGGAAAGATTCCTAGAAGTTGGATCAAAGGTAATGAACTTATTTAAGGATTATGATACATATATGGGTGGCCAAATGCTTTCCAGAAAGATTGCACTTATTTGCATACCTGGCAATAGGGGTATTATTACTGGCACAAAATTATCATTTTTAAGTCCTCTCTAATTAGATATGCATGAAGTTATATCCGTCCACTGTAGTTTGCTTTCTGAGACATAGAAGTCTGTACTTTCTCATTGACCATGGTAGGCCTTCAAGCTCCACATTACCTGTAGTACCTCACATTTGGCCCAGGGCCCATGGCTTCACTGGCTTTGCCTTCTTTCTTGTCTCATTGCCTACCTAGTTCTACTATTCCAAAGCCACATTGACCAGTTTTGCTTGATGTGAAAATATGGTGCAGTCCATTCTGATACAGAGGACTATGGATGTCCCTGACTGCTATTCTACAGCATATTGAAAAGGCATGTTTATGCTGCCTCGGTGTTTCTAGATGGGAAGATGGTTCCTGAACAGAGTTACTGGTTTCCCTACTTCAAATTTCCTCCTTATTTTGCAGTTGGAGGTAAAGTTGGCACAGTAGTGGCTTGCTTCCAAATGCCAACACACACACACACACACACACACACACACACACATTTTAGTTTTTTCTTCCCTACTTTGATATGAATAAACACAAATAAAGTGCTTATTACAGACAGTTCCCGTTGCAGGTAATCACATCAGTCCCAATTGGCAGATTATTATAACTCCTTACACAATTATTTGGCATTGGTCAAAGAGAATTCTCAAACAGTATTAAACACAACTGTTTATCCAGGAACAATTGCCTGTGGGACTTTGGGAGCAGAACTGAGGATCCCTTTAAAAGGTGTTAAGAACCTACTAGCTGCTTTCCGAGATATTCTATATATTCCTCAGAGATTCTTTCTCTTGCACACACCCACTCCCACACATATAGTTACACACATACTCCAAAACTGATCACAAAATCCGCAATACAAACCGCGTAAAATATAGGAAATATTGCATATTGCTAGGTGTGAAAACATGAAGAAGAGAGTTTGAAAAATAAACTAAAATAGTAATAATATCATGTTTTCAAGAAAGAAAAGACAGGTTTTACTAGACAGTTAAAGATACAAGAAAAAAAGGGGAATGAAAAGGACTCCCACACTTGGCAACTGTCCCAAGTACTCTGTGATTGAGTTCACGAAGGCATAGAGAACTGGGGAAAAGAGAGCAGACAGGAAGATGCAACCTTAAAAAGGGTTTGTTATTTAAGAGGAAGGAGGAAGCGGAGTCAGAAAAGATCTGGAGTAGAATCTATCCAAGAATAAGAAGACAACTAGAATCATGTATTTTTTTAGAAGCTACAATAAGAGCTTCAAGAAGCAGAAACAGGTCCACAGTTAAGTCCTGGACAAGAAATCAAGAATAAGAACTGATATGATTTATTTTTTACTACTGTTGGGATTTATTTGTAGGTGGTGACCTTTAAGAGAGAATGGAATTTAATGTTTTTTGAGTGACTTTTCTGGTGATGCCAATTATTTCCACCTCATCCCCATGTCACCTTCTTATAAGGTCTACCCATGTTCCCCTCGGCCTCTCCCATTGTGTCTGCTGAGTAGGTAACAGCCCATAGGCCCCTTTCTTTCTGGACACAGATGATTGCAGGGAAGTGGACCATGCAGACTCAAAAGTCTCAAGCTAAGCTCTTTTAGGTTCTAAACTGGAAAATTGTGTGTCAGAGCTATAGTGGCCACGTGGAAATGGAGCTAAGGGGGCCAATCAGTAGAGAGAGAGGAAAGGAAGCAGAAGCACAGAGAGCAACAGCCATGAGAGAGCAGCAGCCTCAGAAACAGAGAAGGACACATCATTGCAAGAAAGAGACCCTGTGCTTCCTCTGGAGGCTGGGCTGCACTCCTTGGCCTGGGGTTCCATGAATTATCCCTCTTTTCTTCCAATAATTTTTGAGTGGGATTCAGCACCTCTTAATCAAATTGCCCTTGAGACAGTGACTACTGTGTACCATTTAGCTGTGGGTTAAATACTCCCTCACATAATGTTCACAAGAGCTCAGCAAAGAAGGTATCTTTATCTCGCTTTTTCCTGAGAGGAATCTGAGGTTCATGAGGTTAAACAACTTGCCTAAAGTCACAGCTAGTGAGTGAATTTGGCTCTAAATTCTCATACCACTACCCTGGCCCTTTAACACTAAACAAGCTCAATTACTGCTGATTGATAAGAAGTCCTCAGAAGTGCATGAAAGCTATGTCTGTGCTATGATCTCTTCTTTCATATTAAATTATAAATGTAACACCTTAATTTGCATTACTCATTCATCAGCATTTGGTATGCTCCATGAGACAGGAAGTGTGTCAAGAAAGCCAGAACCTTCTCAAAAGAAGTTTGCATTCTCCCAGTTCTTAGAATAAACTACAACTCCAATATGAACTTTATCACAAGTTCTTAGAGACTCTAACAGAAGTATAAGCCTTTTCAGTTATTAAAAGAATTGAGAACTTTTTATTTTTCATGAAAAAGACAAACTCCTCCCTTTCAAATTATTCTACTTTATAGTACAATTCCTTCTGGCTGGGAGGAGAACTTCAGACACTTTTTCAAATAACCCCAACCATTTAATCTGTACCTTTAGGAAGTCATGCTGAGAATGTATGGAAAAGAGACAGACAGAGCCAGAAAAGTGGGGTGGGAAAGGTAAGGGGTTAGAGAGAAGAAAAAGCAAGATTCGCTTCTGAAGTAGTAAGAATCTCCCGGGTTTTCTGGCCTACTTTAAACTGAGCTGGGTATTTCTATCCATAAAGAACACCTAACACTGTTCAGGTAACTATACCATAAAAACCTTATCTTCCCTACTCTTTTTAGGATTTACAGTATGGTTATATTGTCTGGACTCTGAGTAAAGGAATACTACTATAGAGCACACCCCTTGTGGAGAGAGAAGCTGGTCTCTGAAACATGGCAGCAGACCAGAGAGACACTGTGGAAAGGCTTTGCCTAAGAACATTAGGAGTCTTTATATCTATTTCCAGTTTCAAGATTTTTATTTTCTATGATAAATTTACCTTCAGTTATTCTCAACTCTTCAGTCAGTTTTGCTAAACACTACAGCCTGATCTTAGTAAAGACAATTAATAATCAAAAACTGTTCAAATGGTAAATTTTATGATACGTATATTTTACCACAATTAAAAAAAAATTTTAATCATTAAATTCCCACAAAGGAAAGCCCAGGCCAAGACGGCTCCACTAGTGAATTCTACTAAATGTATACAAAAAAAATTAACATCAATCTTTGTCAAATTCTTGCAAAAAATAGAAGAGGAGGGAGAATTTCCCAGTTCATTCTATGAGCCCAGTGTTATCCTGATACTAGATGAAGACATCACAAGAAAATAAAACTTCAAACCCTCTTTTTAATAGAGATGCAAAATCATCAACAAATCCTAGCAAACTAAATCCAGCAACATTAAAAAAAAAAAAGATTATACACCACTCCATGATCAAATGTGATTTATTCTAGGAATGCAAAATTGGTTTAATGTGTGAAAATCAATGTAATACATCATATCAATATAATAAAGGACGAAAACCACATGATCATCTCAATAGATGCAGAAGTATTTGACAAAAGCAAACACACTTACATGTTAAAAACACCCAACAAATTGGGAATGGAAGGAAACATCTTTAATTTGATAAAAAGCATCTATGAAAACCCCATTGCTAGCATCATCCTTAATAGTGCAAGACTTAATGCTTTCACACTAAGATCAGGGACAAGACAAGTATGTCCACTCTCACCACTGCTATTCGACCTTGTACTAGAGGTTGTAACTAAGACAATTTGGGAAGACAATTTGGCAAGAAGAAGTAAAAAACATTCATACTGGAAAAGAAGTAAAACTATCTCTATCTGCAGATGATACCACCTTGTATATAGAAAAGTCTTAAGGAATTCACACACAGAAAAACTATTAGAACTAGAAAACATGTTCAGCAAGGTTGCAGGATACAAGATCAATACATGAAAATCAATTATATTTCTATACACTAGCAATAAACAACCCAACAATGAAATTAAGAAAACAATTCCATTTATAATGGTATCAAAAAGAATAAAATACTTAGGAATAAATTTAATAAAGCAAGTATAAGACTGGTACATTGAAAAGTAAAAAAATCATTGAAAAAAATTAAAGAAGACCTAAATAAATGTAATGACATCCTATGTTCATGGATTGAAAGACAGTATTTATTGTTAAGATGGCAATACTCCCCAAACTGATCTACTATTCAAAATAGTTCCTATCAAAATCTCAGTAGCATTTTTTTTTACAGAAATTGACAAGCTGATCCTAAATCCATAGGGAAAAATGCAAGGGATCCAGAATAGCCAAAACAATCTTGAACAGAAAAAGAAAAAATTGGGTTAAAGGACTCATACTTCTCAATTTCAAAATTTACTGCAAACCTAAAATAATCCAGTTAGTAAGTTACTGTCTAAGGATAGACATATAGATCAAAAGAACAGAACTAAGAGTCCAAAAATTAGCCCTTACACTTATAGTCAATTGATTTTGAAAATGGCCCCAAGACAACTTAATGGGGAAAGAACAGTCTTTTAACAAATGGTGTTGGGACAAGATATCCACATGAAAAAGAATGAAGTTGGACTCCTACCTCACATTATATACACAAATTAACTCAAAATGGATCATAGACCTAAACATAAAACTATAAAACTATTATAGGAAATCACAGAGTAAATCTTTGTGATCTTGGGTTAGGAAATGGTTTCTTAGATATGACACCAAAAGCATAAGTGACTAAAGAAAAAAATAGATAAATTGTATTCATCAAAATTAAAAAATTTTTGTGCTTCAAAGGACATAATTAAATAAGTGAAAAGACAACCCACAGAATGGGAGAAAATATTTGCAAATCATATATATGGTAAGGGTCTTGTATCCAGAATATATACAGAATGTTCACAACTCAAGAATAAAAAAAAACCCAATTAAAAAAACAAGCAGAGGACTTGAATAGACATTTCTCCAAAGAAGATATACAAATGCCAATAAGCACATGCAAAGATGCATCATTAGTTATTAGTAAAATGCCAATCAAACCATAATGAAATACCACTTCACACCTACTAGGATGGCTATTATCAAAAAGATGGACAATAACAAGTACTTCCAAGGATATGGAGAAATTGGAAACCTCAGACATTGCTGGTGGCAATGTAAAAAGGTGCAGTCATATTGGAAACAGTCTACAACCTCCTTAAAAACATAAACTTGGAGTTAAGTATGGTAATGTAGTAGTATGGCAATATTTATCCAGCAATTCCACTCCTAGGTATATACCCAAGAGAAATGAAAACATAAGCCCTCCCAAAAACATATATGAATGTTCACATCAGAATTCTTTAAAATAACTCCCCAAAATGGAAACAAACTAAATGTCAATCAACTGATGAATGGATAAACAAAATGTGGTATATCCACACAATGGAATATTATTTCACTTAAAAAGAGATGAAGCCCAGGCAGCCCTCCCTCATCTGAACAAAAGGCATGAGCATGCCACAAACACCGCTTCCATGCAGGTGGTCCACCACAGCCACTGCAACAGCTACTGCCACTGCAAGGATGTCTCACCCCCACAGCAGCAGTGAGGACCACCCTGCAGGCAACCCACCACACATTTGACTACACTGACACAATGAGAGTCACCAGTGGAGCCTGCAAAAAGAGGAGTAAGTCTTTCTCCTCAAAGCCCACTCCAGAGTAACAGAAGAAGCAACTGTTCTATGAGATGACCAGATATCAACACAGAGATACTAGAAATAAGAATAAACAAGAAAATATGACACCACCAAAGGAAGACAGTAATTCTCAAGTACCAGACCCCATAAAGCCGGAAACCCTTGCAATGACTGAAAAGGAATACTGAGCAACAATCTTAAGAAAACACAAAGAGATAAGAGAAAACTCAATAAGAGAACATAATGAAGTGAGAAAAAATATCCAGAATATGTAGGAGGAAATTTACAAAGAGATTAATATGAAAAAAGAATGTTGCAGAACTCCTATAACTGAAGGATTCATTTAATGAAATAAAAAACACAACTGAGAGTTTATGCAGCAGTTAGAGCAAGCAGAAGAGAGAACTTCAGATCTAGGAGATGGTCTTTTTGAAATGACCCGGGCAGACAAAAAAAGAAAAAAGAAAAAAGAATTTTAAAATGAAAGAAATCTAAGAGAGTTAGCAGACAACCTTAAGTGTACAAACATCCAGATCACAGGTATTCCTGAAGGAGAAGAGAAAGGAAAGGGCATTGAAAATCTATTCATTGAAATAATAACTAGGTATAGACAGAGACACAAACCTTCAGATACAGACAGTTCAAAGATTCCCAAACAGATTCAATGCAAAATTATCCTCTCCAGGACACAGTATAGTCAAACTGGCAAAGCTCCAAGACAAAGAGAGAATTCTAAAAGCAGGAAGAGAAAAGTATCAAGTCACCTATAAAGGAGCCTCCATTAGACTAACAGCAGACTCTCTCAACTGAAAGTCCACAGGCTAGAAGAAAATGGGATGATATGTTCAAAATACTAAAAGAAAAAAATTGCCAGCAAAGAATACTATACCCAGGAAGACTATGAGGGAGAAATCATGTATTTCCCAGACAAACAAAAACTGCAGGGGTTCACCACCACACAACCAGCCCTGCAAGAACTTCTCAAGGGAATCCTGCAATTGGAATCTGAAGAAAGATAATCACTACCATGCATACATAAGAAAGAACAAAACCCACTGGTAAAACAAAAGTGCAAATGAGAAAGAGAAAGAAACTAAATATTACCACCTCAAAAAACAAAAAAATATTGAAGACAAATAATAAAAGGGGAAGAAACAAAAGATATTTAAAACATCTAAACAAAAAGCAATAAAATGACAGGAGTAATACAATATCTTTCAATAACAACCCCAAGTTTAAACATATAAAACTCCGCACTGAAAAGACACAGACTGACTGATGGGATTAAAAAGCCAGACTACATGCTGTCTATAAGAGATTCACCTCACTTGTAATGACACACATAGACAAAAAATGAAGTCAAACTGTCCCTGTTTGCAGATGACATGATCCTATAATATAGAAAAACCTAATGACTCTACAAAAAATCTCTTGGAGCTGATACTTTCAGTAATGTTCCAGGATACAAAACCAACATGCAAAAGTCAGTAGTCTGTTATTGGAGTATAAAAATGCTAACAGGAAAATAAAAGAAAACAATCCCATTTACAACACTTACCACAAAAAAACAAAAAACCTAGGAATCAATTTAACCAAGCAGGTGAAAAATCTCTACAATGAGAACTACACATCACTATTGGAAGAAATTAAACACTACATAAAAAGATGAAAAGACATTCCATGCTCTTGGACTGTTAAGAATTAACACTGGGAAAACGTCCACACTACACAAAGTGATCTACCGATTCAATGCAATCCTTGTCAAAATACCAATGGCAGTCTCTACAGAAATAGAAGAAAACAATCCTAACATTCATATAGAACAACAAAAAAACCCAAACAGCCAAGCAATCCTGAGCAAAACAAATAAAGACAGAGGTATAACACCACTTGACTTCAAATTATACTACAAAGCTATAGTAACCAAAACAGCACAGTACTGGCACAAAAACGGACTCTCGGACCAATGGAACAGAAAACAGAACCCAGAAATCAACCCACATACTTATAGCCAACTGATCTTTGACAAAGGCAACAAGATCCTACATTAGGGAAAGGACAGCCTCTTCAATAAATGGTGCTGGGAAAATTGGACATCCATATGCAGAAGAATGAAACTAGACCTGTACCTCTCACCATATACCAAAATCAACTCAAAATGGATTAATGCTTTAAGTATAAGACTGAAACAATAAAACTACTAAAAGAAAAGATAGGGGAAACACTTCAGGAAGTAAAATTGGGCAAAGACTTTATGAATAAGACCCCAAAAGTACAAGCAACAAAAGAAAAAATAAACGAATGAGATTATATCAAACTAAAAACCTTCTGTATAGCAAAGGAAACAATCAACAGAGTGAAAAGACAACTTACAGAATGTAAGAAAATATTTGCAAACTATACATCTGACAAGGGATTAATATCCAAAATATACAAGGAACTCAAACAACTTCACAGTAAAAAACCAAAGAATTCAGTTTAAAAATGGGCCAAGGAGCTAAATAGACATTTTTTTCAAAGGAAGACAGACATACAAATAAATGGCCAACCGGTAACCCAAAAATGTGCTTGATATCACTATTCGTCAGGGAAATGTAAATAAAATCACATTCAGATACCATCTCACCCCAGTTAGACTGGCCATTATTTTAAAAGACAGAGAAGAACAAATGCTGGTGAGGATGTGGAGAAAGGGGATCCCTCCTCCACTGTTGGTGGGACTGTAAATTAATGCGGCCATTATGGAAAACAGTATGGAGTTCTCTCAAACAACTATAGATATAACTACCATACAATCCATCAATCCCAATCCTGAGTATATATACCCAAAGGAATGGAAATTCTCATATTCACTGCAGCTCTATTTACAATAGCCAAGATATGTAACCAACCTAAATGTCTATCAATGGGTGACGGGATAAGGAAAATGTGATGTATATATACAATAGAATACTACTCAACCATAAAAAAGAATGAAATTCTGCCATTTGCAGCAGCATGGATGAGCTTGAAGAAAGTGAAATAAGCCAGGCACAGAAAGACATACTGCACGATGTCACACATAAGAGGGAGAAAGAAAGAAAGGGAAGGAGGGAGGGAGGGAGGGAAGGAGGGACGGAAGGAGGGAGGGAGGGAGGGAGGGAGGGAGGGAGGGAAGGAAGGAAGGAAGGAAGGAAGGAAGGAAGGAAGGAAGGAAGGAAGGAAGGAAGGAAGGAAGGGACAGACCACAATAATTGAAGTTTCAGAAGAAGAGAATACACCTACTGTTAAAAGTGTGAAAGTGAAAAAAGGGGGAGAGAGAGGGGGGTTAGGGAGAAATTGGGTAAGAGACACAAAGAATAATTACAATTAGTAATAATGAACATGCTAATATTGATTTGATCATCACATATGGTACACAAAAAGTGATAGTGAACACTGTACCTCAAGAATATGTATAATTAACTATGCTTCAATTAAAAAAAAGAATGCCTTGATATGTCAGGTATTTTTGGTTTTATTTATCCAGTGTAAACCTCTGTACACAGGCTATTTATAATTTCATGGATTATTTTTTGTTGTTGTTTGTTCGTTTTGTCTCCAGTTTGATTCATTTACAGCAGAGGTCAGAATAGTTTATTCATTCTTCATTTTAGACCTAAGGGAATTCTCCATGTATTTCTGTGGTTTGAGATATAATGTATCTTTTCCAACATGAACTGCCAAAGCTCAGGCATAGTCTCTCTTCCTTTTGCCAGATTGGACACACATTTCCTTACATATGTCACTCTTTTTTAGAACCTTCCCATTCCCTTGTTTGCATTCATTTTCCACATGGCTCTGCCTCATGGCCCACTATTCTTTTCCTCACTGTCTCATTCATGGTAACATTTGTGCCCACTTTAATGCCTCTTGTAGCTTTTACCTCATTAACCCCCATGAGCTTTTCTGCCTTACTGATCTCAACATTTTCTGCTGAGTCTCCTTTACCTGCACATCTCTACCCAAATCCTCATTCTCAATTCATTTAATTGGCTTCTAATTTCCTAGCCCATTTTAGGTATCATCGTCAACCAACCCCAATACCTAAAAAGCATTAAGATCTCTGAAATGTTTATTTTCATTTAATAACTTTACTTTCTTGTTAGAGATGGAAAGTCATGGTGCAGTCTACAATAAATGAGACAAAATGGATATTTTGAGCAATGTAATAGTGTTGGCTAGCACTTAAGGATGTATTAAAAACAACTTCTAAGTTATTAAATTATTCTTCATGACACACACACAAAAGAAATGAAGTATTAATACATGCTACAATATGAATAAACCCTGAAAACATCACGCTCAATGAAGGAAGCCAGATACAAAAGAAATATATATGATCCTATTTATATCTATTTATATAAAATATACAGAAAAGGCAAATCCATAGAGACAGGAAGTAGATTATAGTCACCAGAAGATGGGGAATGGAAAGTGACTGTCAATGAGTAGAGTTTCTCTTTGGGGTAATAAAAATGTTCTGGAATTAGACAGTGGTGATGTCATCCTTGTGAGTATACTAAAAATTATGGATTGTACACTTTAAAAGGGTGAATTGTGTGTTATGTGAATTATATCTCAATAAAGCTATAATAAAAAAAGATATATGTGCACTCTAGGTGTCTGAACTCTTATTTGAATTGTGAAGTAGATAAACCTAGTCGATGGGTGCTTGTCAACTGCAAAAGCTATTGAGAGATAAAGTGACACAGGGTTTCTACTCTGATAAACTGGACATTCAGGAAAGGCTGTGTTGGACTTATTCGGCAGTATCTCTTAGAAGAAAGGATTCTGCCTCCCCACAGACTCAAGACAGTAAGAAGCCCCACAGGTTACTAAATGACTTCGAAGCTGAAAATCGCGTCCACGTGCCAGGACTGTTCTGAGCAGCCCTCCGCGTTGGTGCACCAGCCACACACAGCATGATGCAGATACTGCCCTCTTGGACCCATGCACAGTTCAGTAATACCAGCATCATTCTTATCAGAAAGCATGATAATGGTGACTGTGAATGTGAACCCTGCTTCATAAGAATCTCTCTATATGGTCTTCAGGGCACATACTTAGAATATTTCTCCTTGGCCCAGAGGAAAACTGAAGTGTATTCACAGGTGGTTCTTCTGGAACCATAGAAGCATTTAAAGTGAGTTCAATAGTCAGCTGTACATCAAGGTCACTAGAATGAAAAGGTATCTTTAAACCTCAGGTACTAAACTATTTACAGGGAGTGTCCATGTTCCAGAGCTTTCCATTTGCTGTTTTATTGTGGAGGCCTCTTACTTTCAGGCCATAAGTGAGTTTAGAAAAAGTAAAGAAAAACATATTTTGCTTATTGTTTGACAAAAAAAAGGGCAAAAATGAGATGTCCTATTATATATCTTATATTTATTTCTTTTATAATTCTTTTTAGTAAGCATCCAAAATGATTCCGTTCATTCTGGAATTACATTTAAGATTTTTCCCTCATGTGGTTGCCCAAAACATAGAAGAGATCTATGGAGACAGATAGCTCACCTTATATTCTTGTCATTAGTGAATATTTATAAATATATGATAGCTCTTACCCTGTCAGCTGAGTCTTCTTCCAAACTAAATAAGACTTTTTATTTCATGCCGTTTCCTGTAGCAGCACAGCATTTCTGGAGCCGCTTCACTGGGAGGAGGACTCTGTCAACAATCAGCGCATTTCACTGGCATTAACATGTAATAAAAGACAATGAAGCATGACTCAATTAAACCACAAACAAAAAACCATCTTCAGATAACATTAACCCAGTACTTTTAAAGCCTTATGTGTGGCTTCTGCTGTGTGGCTTCTGCTGCATGACTAACATTAAGGTCAGTGCTTTGAAAACATATGCCTAAGTATCTAACACACCTATATAGAAGATGATTTAGAGGAAAGAGCAAAACTCTATTTTTATTTATCTCTTGCCCATATTGTATCCATAGATTTTACAACTTACAGAATGTAATATCAATTAGGTATCACTACTGCAAAGATTAAGAACAAATTTTCCCATTGCTATGTCAATGGAAATGTATTTGCACAAAAGATACAGTCTGGGAGACCTTTAGAATCTTCTTAAAAATCTTCTTAAAACAACTAAAAAAAGATTATGCAGGGGGGTGGTTCAGAAAGAATATGTAAGCATCCATAGTATGAACTCCCAGGACATCATATACCTGGGTATGCCAATCAACACATCCCACAGCCAGAAAAGAGTCTTATAATAAAATTACTAAGGTTCAAGAGAAAAGATGAAACTCTTCTACCAATATGGAAATTTACACATTTATGTCTCATTTAACCAGCAGTAATGAATGTGTTCCTTATAGAACCGGAGGCTTTTTTCTTTTCTTTTTGGCAGCGCGCGCAGGGGGAGGGGTGTGTGTGACTGTACCTGAAATATTTAACACTCTGGGTTTAAACCTTCAGTATTTTATACTTTATTATATTGAACATTTAGTCATTTTGGTTAAAATTCCTCTGATTTTTCTCATTAAACTAAACCATTAGAGGAAAACTAATTTGATTTCACCAAACTAGAGACAAAATGAATTCAAGTATTACACAACAAAAATTTTAGGTTTCATTGTTGGGGGATACTACTAAAATTCTTTCACTTTAATTGTAATAAAAAGCATGGATAAATGGCCAGGGATGTGTTGAAGTCCTGAGTAAATAGCAACAGAAAATGTTCTGGCACATTTAAGATATGATTTACAAGTTTAAATTCCACATCATTATTAAAATAAACTATGATTAATATGAACTCTTTCAAGACTGAATTTCTTTTGTAAGAAAGTTATAAAAAATATTCCAACAAAAATGAAATCAAATAAAAACAAATCACTTAATGTGATCTTTAAGACAAACTTAACATATTTTACTTAAAGCATACCTTTTTAAAACTGGAGAAATTAAAATACATACTGTAATCAGAGTTTAACTGAAAAATTATCAAAAATGATGGCAGTAGAGTGTGACTATATACTGGCCCAATATAGACAATCACTGATTATTATATTCAGAAGCCAGGAATATAAAATGGAAACCTAAAAATAATTTTGGAAGTTCAAGTTATGAAGGAACTGATCAGGATAATTTAAAAGAAGAAACTATTTTTCAGTTTGCTAATATTAAAGGATTCATGTACTAACCTTTTTTTAAAAAAAACAAACACTAAAAGTTTACTGATTATATCAGTTTCCTATGGTTGTTGTAACAAATTTTCACAAACTTGCGGTTTAAAACACAACAACTGTATTCTCTTACAGTTCTGGAGCCTCTGAGAGGAGAATCCTTTCCTTGCCTGTGTTCCTTAGGTCTGGCCCATCCTCCAACTTCAAAGCACATCCCTCCATCCCTGCTTCCACCATCACATCACCTTCTCTTCCTTGTAGTCAAACCAACCTCTGCCGCCCTCTCTTATAAAGACTCTTTTTATAGCATTCACCCAGAGAATCCAGGATAATTTCCCCATGTCAAGATCCTTAACTTAATTACATCCACAAAGCCTCTTTTGCCATATAAGGTAACATTCACAGTTCCAGGGATTAGTGGTTATCTCTTGGGACCATTCTTCAGTCTACCACACTAGTCCAGAAAATATATTTTAAAATCTTCATCCTAGCACTTACACAAGTAAATGCTTTCTTGGTCAGTGTTACTCAGTTTATGTCATTATTTTTGCTTGGGAAGTAATAGCTTAGTCAGGCTGGCTCACTATCAGTACATTTCAATAGAGGTTCTGTTCCTGAGAGTATCTATGTGGTCTCTCAGGTCAAGCTAGACACACTGGGCAACACAGTAAGGGTGTTGGTTCCTTCAAAACATAGGTACAAACTTCACTATTCTTTCAGTTACCAGTTACATATATACTACTAGTGTGTAAGCATTTTGTTTTGTTTGTTCTAATCAATGGATAAAAAATCTGGATTCAAATCAAAACATACTTATCAAAATTATTCCTAACTGGTCAGGACAATTATTTTTTTTATTTCTCTCCTCTTTAAAAAGTGTTAATTATTTCTGGAAGACAGGCCTGGCAAAGTGGAAATAATGTGGGCTTTGAGGTTACAGCTCTGGGCTTACTAATCACTAGGTTATATGTGATCTTAGGTAGTCAAATGTTTAACATTTTAGATCCTCAGTTATTCATATATGAAATGGTGATGCAAATACCTACTCCAGAAGTCTGTTCTGAGAACATTAGAATTTTGCTATAATGGCTGGCATAAAACAGTTGCTCAATAAATATTACTTTCCACCTTCTAAATTAGAAAACTTGTCTATAAAAAGTACACACTGAAATAGGATTGACTTACCATTGTTCCGTATGGTCTATAGAATGAATTCAAATATATATGGTAAATAAAGTAACCTGAAAATAGTAATAATCTGATTAAGCATTCAGTAATAGTATATATGATAAAAGTGAAATAAGAAATAGAGTTGCTAAGTTTAAAAAGAGCCAGACATTTGGTAAAATAAAGTGATCATTCTATTTAAAAGATTATCTACCTATGTCATTAAATTATCACTGAATTGGCAGTTCTTGCAATTTCCTAAACCTCTTTGTGTTTGCGTTATGTCATTTCACAATAGTTATATTAAAAATACTGGAAAATCCTCGGCCAAACAAGTGTGACTTATGTATCAGAAAAATAACTTTAAGAATCCCTTCGATAGTGATGCACGATATAGGTATTTTTCTAGATCACAGAAGGTTAGTACGAAAATGCACATACTGAGATGTAAAATAAAACTTCCTTTCCCCTACAAAAATATTTGAAGTCATTCTCCTGAGAAATGTCTATTCTATATATCATTCTTAAGGAGGTAAAGAAGAGGATAGAGCAACTGTCCTTGCCAGCACAACACAGATCTCAAATATGCAGCAATTGGTCACTAAGGTGCTCAGAAGCAGTCTAGAGTTTCTCAGATCTCCATAGGATATGTCATTAAATCTTCTCTTCCTGCTGGGTCTGACTTCAGGGAAAAAAGCATATGGTATAAATATTACTATATTTGGTGGTGAATACTAATGATTGCTCAGGAGGCTTATCCTTCAGTTTCTATGGCCTTCAGCATCTAGTTTCCTATAAATGTGACATGCTTTGATTTGACTTGATAATCTTTTTGAATTTATAGTTCAGAATTCACCATATAAAATGTATCTGTATATATGCAGAGACATACACATTTATTTTTGGAGTTATCCCATTAACAGATTACAAAATTAAGGCAAGAAGACCAAGGCTTGTTCAAGGCACATTTTACAAAGGTGTTTGTTCCTCTTAAATTAGTAGAATCTGGAAACAGATTCAACACAAACATATATATACAAACACAAACACACAGACATATAAATTATATAGGTTAACATTGTTTTTCTACAGTGTGAGAATTGGAAGCTCAATGATATCACATGAACTAAAAAATGATATATCAATTTCTATATGGACAATATCCTGATCATTGTACAGATGGCAGAAGAAAGTGTTTTGAAATGTACAGAAATTATCCTGTAATTTATATAAAAAACAATAAATAGCATTTTCAGTGTTATAATAACTTTGCAAGTTGAATTTCACACAGGTTTCATTACACAGGGCACATTAAAAAGAATTCCAAGGAAAGAGCGAAGAGAAATTTGGTTAAAGATATAATTTTACTCTACATGAAAAGCTTTCTGAAGTTTTATA
The DNA here is from genome assembly GCF_027409185.1 of Cynocephalus volans. NCBI lineage: Eukaryota > Metazoa > Chordata > Mammalia > Dermoptera > Cynocephalidae > Cynocephalus > Cynocephalus volans. The sequence goes on along the minus strand of NC_084475.1, from coordinate 57,703,417 downwards.
TAAAGCTAATTATACTGGCTCAATATTATAAGAAACAGCACTGTATTACATAGTATGATAGGAATAGTGCTATGTTACCTGAGATGGCATTAATCATCAGTTGGCTAATTTGGCTAATAACATAAATAGTTGGTATACAAATTTTACTTCCCACCAATGAAAAATTCTCAGAAGTTCGGTATATTTGAATCAAATGCCACCGTGAAGATAAGACAATATAGATTCCGTAATACATACTGTTATTTTCTAATGTATCCCTAATGAAAAACTCCATAATGACTCATATAGATTTTGTATCAAAACTCTTCATCAAAGACCACAGTTCATCAGAAGTTAATATCACTGGGAGTTAAATGATTAATACAAAAACAAATACATATTACAAATATTCTTTTGTTCTTCACTTACCATGATGCAAACTGCAAGGATTTAACCTTTAAGGGTTAAAGAGTTTAATCAATGTCAGTGTCTGCTCTTCTGAAGGCGATAAAGAACAGTCTGTCTAGCGATACCCAACAGAACATCACTTTGTCAAGCCACAAAGCGCCCAAAAGCTTGTCAAGTAAGTTACCAGAAACCTCTTTGTGGTTAGAACTCAGCTCCTTCCTGCTTGACCTATTATTTGATATTTGACCACTTGGTTGCAAGACACTTGCTCTTTCTAGCTGAAATGTCACTGGGGCATCTTGTCAGCTCCCCGACATCTCGGCCTGACATACAATTTTACTTTTGTGTGCTACAAGGCAGAAAATGCAGGGCAATGGCCTTGTTTTAAATTCTGTCAGCATCAAAGATGGGCGTCACTCTTGGGTCCTACCAACAACAAAAACAAAAAAGGAGTCTATTTTGAAGGTCAAAACAGCTATTACCTTGAAGTTTTTCAGCTTATACTAAATATATCACCTGCTAAACTGGTGTGAGAACTGTCCTTATAAAGTGCCTAGACATACCACAGAAATCCTCCCAGCACAAGTGCTCTACTTTCTTATCAAATGCAGACTTGATAAAAGGATGAGTTTTCAATGCCTGCAGGGACCAGATTCTGCAGTTAACTTAACTTGTTCAAATGGGCAAGTGGTATCATGTAACTTTACAAGGAGCAACCTGACCTTCTCACATTGACCAGGAGTGACATTATTGTGCAGGAAGAGAAGCAGTCACATCATTTCTGTTTTGCACAACCTGCTTAAAGTTTGCAACTAAATGCTTGTCTTCAGTTGAGCTGACAAGAGAGAAGAGGGGGCTCAGTGAACCATGGCAGGGCTGCCATGAAATGACAGGAATCATTGGCATACATTTCAAATAGCTCTCTCAATCCTATTAAAGTATTGCAGTCCTGCTTTAAAATAGACAAGTATGAAACAACTTTGATAGATAGAGACTAAAATGGCTTATTGATTTTTTTAAGTCCGAAAGAAATTACCCAAAAGGTGTCATTCTTTAACATTTAAAAATATGTTACATAAAAATGAGCAACTGTGATAATAAATAAATCTTAGAGAGGAAAAGAATTGGTTATTTCCTTATTCAAGGAGACAGAGATACCAGCACACATCCAGATATCACATAATTTTTAAAACCCCACTGCCACTTGGGTTGAAACAAAATTCAACTGATAAGAAAATCCCCCCTCAAAACAATTTTAATTGTACTGTTAACTTTTCCATTGTTTTTATTTCATACAGTCATAATCCAATCTGAGTTGGTCTTTTGACATTAGCAGACATAGTCACTGGAGAGGAGTGAGATGATGTCAGAGCATGGGGTGCAGTATTTATAAATGTCTCCTTTAAGAAACTGTAAGTCGTATCAAGTTCAGCTTTCAATGGCAAAAAATCCCCAACACCAATTGTGTCAGTAGGGAGAGCAGCTCTCGAAGGAACGGAGATATTCGAATGGTCTCGTGATCCTGTCTGTGACATACAAAAGAAAAAAATAATAAATACAGAGCTGAAAACTCTTAAACAGAGCCTAAAACCATAAACAGGGAAGTGGACTAATAATCACTGTAATATGAAATGGGATATAAATTCCATTTAAATAACCTATATAATATATAAATATTAAATTATTTTCTAAGTGTGACTGAATCTCTTATTTGCTCTGTGTCATAAACCTTTCAAGACAACAGGAGTCTTTCTCAACACCAAAACTTTGTACAAAACTTTTTATACAAGTTATTGTATGAAAGAGTCAATATTATCATGTATTTTTACCTCTGCTTCAATCCACTGGCAATTTACAGAAATCAATGTTAACAGTATTTATTTCATTATGCTATATAATATATGCTATAGAATACGAAAGATTAGACTGCTTAAAATGAACCGTGGGAATTTACATTTTTTAAATCTATCAGCCTGACTTATTTAACATACCACAAATAAAAATAAGTCAATCCGAGTGATCTCTAGAAAATAGCACACTGAGACATAAAATTGTAGTGAGAACTTTTTGCCTTTACTTTTAATAACAGTGCTACAACCCTACTTTGATAAAGATTGTTCTATTATAAGTATTTGGAAATCATGTATCAAAATAAGGGACTGCAACATGAAAACAATTTGTCATATATTTTAAAACACTGCTGGTTTGATTGGAAATAAAACTTAAGAAATGTCAAATACTCAACGAAGTACTTGAAAACAGTATTAACATTTTAATAAATGTTATGTATTTAAGCCTTACATAACATCCATGATTAGTAGTTAATGTTTAATATGAACAAAGTCTTATGGCAGTAAAGCACATAAATATAATCTTACGACATTTAAAGATAGTAAAAAAATAGGGATCAACTGTATATCAGAATTTTCCAGATTCCCAGCATATACATGTTGCTAAGTCTAGTCGTAAGTATCTCCACTAAAAACCATATTCTATATAGTAAAATTTTTTTTAAAAAAAACAAACACCTTTTAGCGGATCCTCTTACAGTTTTGATAACAAAATACAGTTTTGATAACAAAATAATCTAAAGTATAAGGGTCTGTTTTATTATATCATGTTATACAAAACTGTTTCTACAAGTGAAAACAAGAAGGAAGCTATCACAGGCTATAGTAAAGTATTAGAAATTCAACTGTTGTATGTGGTACCATTTTTGTGGATTTTTTTAAAACTACAACTGGAGAAAAATCAATGTCTGCATCTAACACCTAGTTCAGCAATTTTCTTTGATCTCTGTTCTTTTGATTTCTTGATACTCCACTGCAAGCCTATAGCTGACAGAAATCATCTCTTTTTATGCTGGAAGTTAAAAAACACCTAAAATGGCCACTTGAATAGCTCTATGAAGGAGAGGGTTTAGCTTATCCCCATGGAAGAAGAGTTTTCGAAATCATGTATTGACACTGATTAGCAGCATTGATGAGGTTTTACTTAATACTGGGCCTGAGCATGTTGGTTCAGAATTCAAACAGAGGCATCTCATTACATCAGAGGCTAGAGGTGTAGACTCTTGCACTTTTACGGCTACTTAAAACCACCTTCTCTGATTTTTTTTCCAGTTGTGTGTCTGAACTGGCAGTGTCATCACCTGATTGATTTTGCTGCTATAAACACTATAGTTCCACCTACTAATTCTGATTCTGACAGACCTGAAGGTAAGGGGAATGCTGGAGGAACAGGAGATGGTGGGGTCTGATTTTCTTCTTAAAAAAGCCTTAGTTATAACAAAAGTATTCTTTATTAGGGTAAAAAAAAAATATTGTCAGGCAAGGATTCAAAAGTTTGTCTTGATACATCTTTATGCTTCATGTTCTGGTCTGAGAAAACTATGTATGAAAAGAGAAGAGTGTGCAGAATCAGACCAAAGGTCAAGTATTCTCTGAGGTATTCTTCTTGATGTTTTAGACTAGAGGAAGGTAACTGTGCCAAACTGACCAGCCACTCCCATTTTGTCAATATTAGACATATACATAATTTACTCAAACCTGTACTTAAAGTTTCCCTTTTGGTTCTCCTGAGTCCATCACCCTAACAGACTACAAAATTAGGAAGCCAGTCCTTAAGGTAAGGTCTCTACTAACTGCTCATTTCTCTTTAATATACTATGGATTCAGGCACTCTACAAAGGGGCCTCTCTTTTGCTTTTTTTCTGTCTTACTTTTTAATATGACTATTTTTCACTATGTTGTTTTTCATTTAATGTAACATTTTTTTTTTGCTAAATAACCTTGAAATGGGTTGCTGAGCATTTCTCTAGTATTTCAGGTCAGTCGTCACTATTTGCACACTATCTGCTGACCTTATGTCCTAAACATGAAAAATAACCTAAAAACTTCAGGAGATGAAAAAAGGGAGAGAGAATTACCTTAAAGACTTGCACCCCCAAAAGGTATACCCTCCAGCAAGTAAATAGGCTTACTTTTTTGTTAATGAAAACAAATAACTGCTTTTGCTACTGGGATCATCCACTGCACTGCTAGAAAATAACTTTTTCCATGAAATGAGACAAAATCTGATTTTAAGTTACTTAATAGCTTAAGAAACCAGCAAAAATTCTGGTGAAATTTTGATTTGAGAATGTGATGTTGAAGTAAGTAAATATGAACTATTCTTCATGTTACAAATAATATACAGAAATATATCATAATACTTTATAATACAACACAGAGAGTAAAAGACAGTTAAATAATTTTTGTCAGACCATTTAAAGCTAATATTCACCACCTAATCTTACATTCTAAATCTGTAACATCCACAGTCATTTAAACTACTTTTTAAACTGATGAGGTGTTCTGTCTCTTACGTAAATTTAAATTTAGGCAATTTTTGAAAAGGAAATTAGTTACCTGAAATAAAAGCTAGGTGTCATGTGAATCTTTATGGAAGCACTTTTATTTACTCAATAAGCTGTAAATGATTCTATCTGAACTGTTAGAGACCATCAGCTAGATACATATTCACAATACAAAATGTGTCTACTAAATTCTGCATTTAAAAAATCTTATGAAATATAATAATTGGACACATCCAATAGCCATTTTTCAAGGCTTTAATATCTTAATTTTCTAAGAATGTTTTTCCAAACAAAAAATAAATAAAGCATCAATCTAATAATAAAAATAATAACTCAAATTGCCTATAAATCAAAGCCTTTTTGCCAACCAAAGCTTCTGAAACAATGACACTAAGCCATTTGTCTCCTGTGTAGCATTTATAATCAAGTTAAGTCTTCTAGAATTTAGTATTATAAAAAGTGAGGGAAAATGTGATTTAGTGAGCCTGAGGAGTATTGCATTGAGATTATGCTAAGTGCATAGTGTGGTGAAAAGAATACTAGACTGGAAATCAACAGACTATCGTTTCTCCTCCCAGTTCTATCACAATCGAACTAGGTCATTTTGGACAGGTGAATTAGTCTTTTCAAGTCTCACCTCCCTCGCCTATAAAATGAGGGGCTGGTCTTTGCCAGCCCAGAAATTCTACAGTTCCATCATAATCCTATGTGTGATGGCATATGATATAATATTAAAATCTAACATTTGTGGGTGACATTAACCCAGAAGTAAGAGTTTCCCAAATATAATACTTAAGATTTTGAGAGGATGGAGATAGGCCATTCTTAAGGGGAAGAAACATGTATTGCCTATGTTTCTAAAAAAAAGCCAAATAGCAAGATTAGCCACAGTTTAGATGATGTAGCTTCATTCAATTAAGTTCTGTAGTACACTTTATTACTCCAACTTCCATGACAATGTTTTAAGACCTGTAAATTATTGGCTGCTTTTAAGTGGAGAGCACGGCTCCACATAAACTGATGAAGAAATCAAAGCACCACAGAAGGGCCTTACAATGAGGCTCCTTTGCCATTTCTACTTTAGTTCCTAATGTGTTCTTCTTACTACAGTCTCAATACTCAGTATCACAAAGTTTTCTTCCTTCCAAATACTTCAAGTTAGTTAACCAAATTCTACCTGTCCGTTTTCCAGTTCTGCAGTTTACCCAGACAATCAAAGTGGCAACAATCATATACAGTTTTCTCTTGTGAAATACCTAATTATATACCTGAGATATATACATGCACGTACATATACATTCACCTTATAAATATATGGAGATATACTTGATATATGCATTCATACATACACATGCACACACACACATACACACACACACACACCTGCTATCACACCATTAAATATTTATTCCTTGTAGTTACCAATTCTAACTTTTACTTACCAATTCTAAATATTATAGGGACATTTTATTCATTCTTCTCCCCTAAAAGTCATTAAACCTTGGTACAGACCAGTTTGGCTCTTTAGCTCACTGACATCAAGGCATAGGGGGAAGTGTCAGTCAATAGAGCATTTTATAAAGGAGTCTCTAGATAGGAAACATCCTAAGAACCCCCCATGAACCTAGAGATAAAGAAAAAAGAACAATCATAGAGGTAAGATGAAGTCAGAAAAGAAAAGTAGAAGATATTAACAACAAAGCTGATTCACATCACAATAATTCTGTCCTCAAGCATTCAGCATTGATTCAGGAATTCTAACACTTGAGTCAATCTATCTGGCACAAATTCAGCCTCAACTACTTGGTTGATGTGCAAGATTGATTGGATTAATGTCTTCGATCTTCAGGCTTTTCTATAGCCATTTCCTTTGCCATGTGACTTTGCAGCTCTCTGCAGCCTGGCTCACAAGCTCTTTGCTTCCCTGTCCAGCCTCATCTACCATTTCCTCACTTGTACTGCGCGCAATCCAGTTACATGGAACTTGTGAATCCCTAAATATGACATCACATAGGTCACACAGGCCTCCTGTCTGTCTACTTCTGCCCTTTGATGGGCGAATTCTCCACCTTTCAAACTCTACTGAAGGTTTACCTCTTTTGTAAGGCAGAACCTTTTTTCCACTCTTCCCCAACTACAGTTAACTGCAACATCCAATCATACTTTTACATTCCTTCATAAACATTTATTTTACTGTATTAACTTATCTGTATACCCTTACATTTCCCCTATAAATATATGAGTATCTAGTGTGATAGAATCATGACTTTGTATTCCTAGCACTTAGCAGAACATATAACAGTAAATAAGATTCCTAATTGATGAGTGGCTGAATGAACAAACCACTCATGTTATTACTTCTTGGTTTTGTTCTTACATCACTATTTGGTTATTTCATGCATATATGAGGGTACTTCAAAAGTTCATGGAAAGACTCGTATGATCTTTGAATTCTATTTTTCCATGAACTTATATCTCAATTAGAAGTATCATAGTATAGTGGAAAGGATATGGGCTTTGAAGTTGGAGAGACCTCAGGTTCCAAATATTATTTTGCTATTTGTTAACTATGTGATCCTTGATAATTTATTTAACCTGTGTGAACCTGTATCCTTATCTGTAAAGAAGAAAGAATAATTCCTCATAGGGTTGTTATAAGGATTAAATCAAGCAATATACACAAAAAGCATAGCATACAGTAGCTCCTCTTCTTCCTTTCTCTTTCTGCTCTTCTCAAGTGATATTAAATTCCAAGTTTATAATTACAGCTAACATGTATTGAGCATATATGTAAGGCACTGTGCAAGGCTTAATTTTATAGGCATTATACGAATTCTCTCAACAACTCAATGAGAAAGTACTACTATTATTCTCATTTTACAGTTGAAGAAGAAACTAGGGCTCAGAAGAGTAGAATAAATTACCCTAGGTTGCACAGCTTTGTAGTAGTATGAAAGGATATGAATCCTGATTCATAGGCCACTACCTTGACCACTATCTTAACATGCAGCCCAAGGATTAGACAAAGCCTCAAGCTTATTTTATACCTGGAACCATTTTATAAACAAAGCAAGCATTCAACAAATCTCTTTGAAACTGGAAAATAAAAGTGCATAGATTGTACTAAGGCTAAAAGTAAATGTTTATGTTTTTGATAGCATATTTTACTATTGTCTAACATTTGAATACCCATGGTACTAAAGTAAATAGATTTTATGACATTTACACAAAATGAAAGTTCTAGCCCTTTCACCAAAGGAGCTTATATATTGTTATAGTCAGAGGTAAAATTCAGCACTGAAGTTTTAATTATACTAGAACATTTAAACTTTAATTTTAAATTACTTTAAAGACGTCTTGTGCCTGACAAGATAACCATTCTCATTTTCTTCTCTTGGATGTTCAGATTTCCTGACATGGTTGAGGTTAAAAGAAGAGTTGAAAATTTTTCCCAAACGGCTTTTGTTCTTTCTTTTCCTAGTTTCCTTCACAACCCTGTGCTTCCACTTTGCTCCTGTTCCTGCCAATCCCGACACACCTGACAGTACAGAGTGCCAGAAATGGCCAGAAAATGCAATGGAGTCTTTTTTTCCCGTGTCTTAGAAACATATATACTCCCAAACAACTCAGAGAGAATTTAAAATGTAAATATGTCTATAGACTCAAATATATTAAAAGGTACAAAAATTGAATAAATAAAAACAAGTATACTATATAGGAAAATGTCATTGAAAAACTGAAATGACAAACTGGTAAAAATATGTGCAACACACATGATAGCCATAGGTGTGACTTTCTTAATTACAAAAGGTGCATGCAAATCAATTAAAAGAAAAACCTAATTAGGAAATAAGCTAAGGGTAGCATTTTATTAAGATTGAGTTCAGTTGTAACATAAAACCCAAAATGTCATGGGCTTAAATAAAAGTTTATTTCTCTCCAATAGGACTATATGAAGCTCAATAGGGCTATATGCAGCTATTGGAAATCCAGGCTGCTTCTGTCTCTGGCTCCAAAGCTCAGTTTGTGGCTTCCATCTCACGGTCAACAGTGGCTCCTCAAGTTCCAGCTCATGTCTGCATTCTAACCAGAAGACAGGAGGAGAGAGTGAAGGAGGAGGCACTGCTTCCATTTAAAGACACTTCCTAAAATCAAACACTTCTGCTACAGCTTAGGTAATATGACTAACTTAGCTTTGGGGGAGTCTGGGAAATATAGCTTTTTTTTTTTTTTTTTTTTTTTCCCTGAACAGCCTGGGAAATAATCAGAGGCTCTATTACTAAGAAAGAGATAGAAAACAAATATCACGAAAATACTGGCAGCCTCTGCTTCAGGTACAAATTGGCTGTTTAGTTGGGAGGAGGAGAAGTACAATAACCAATAAACATGAAAATATGCTAAACTTCATTCATAATTAAAGAAATGCAACACAAAATGTACCAATGAAAGATCATTTTTCACCTATCAGATAGGCAAAAATGTAGATGTCTTATGATACCCACCATTGACAATAAAACAGGCAAACTCATGCCATATAGTTAGGGATGTAAGCTGGTGCAACCTTTCTAGAAGACAAAATTTTAAATGTTCCTACCTGTGACCCAGTAGTTCCACTGCTAGGCATTTCTTTTATGGCTACACTCACAAAAGTTCACCAAGATGAGCATGCAGATGTGTTCACTGAAGCATTTTTAAATAGAAAAACATTTTTAAATGAAACTAAAGTGTCCATCAACAGAGGGCTATTTAATTGAACTATGACATAAGCATATAATATAACCATTCAAAAAATAAAGTAAATGTGAAAATGCTGATATAGAAGTATGTCTAAAGGAAAAAAGAAGGTTCAAAACTGTGTATACACATAAATATACATACATAATATACATACATATATATAATATATAGTAATATGTATATATAGTACTCTTTTATATTTAAAAATAAGCATAAACACACATGCATGCATATGTAGCCATTTTTTTTCTGAGAAAAGGAATCACAAGACAACTATCTTTGGGAAAAGGGACTAAACTGGAGTGTGGGTTGGAGAAAAAAGCTGTGAAAGTTTAAAATTTCTTTCTATAGTTTTTTATCTTTAAAATTATTTGACTCACGAGCAAAAGTTATGAACTGGCAGTTCACAAAAGTAAAAATACAGCTGATTAACAAATAAATGGGAAAAAATGGTAATCCCTACTAGCAATCAAAAATGGAAAGTAAAACGAGATATTGCCAATGAAAATGAATTTTAAAAATTATGATACTAAATGTTAGTGAAAGCATTGTGAAATAGGAATTCATAAATAGCTAGTAATTGTATAAATTCATAGGAGCATTTAGACTATAATTGGGCAACTGTCTTAAATGATTAATGCCATTTGATAAAACAATTCCATTTATGATTATAAGTTCCTTATATTAATGATAACAGGCAAAAATTGGAAATAATCCCATTTCAGCCACAGTACGGTTAAGTAGGCTACAGCCACTTGGTAGAATATTATGTAGCTATAAAATTTATGATTATAAACTTTTGGATAACATAGACAAATGCTTGCTTGACCAAAGGTCAGCAAACTTTTTCTATAAAGAGCCAGATAAAATTCTATGCTTTGCAGGCTATATGTCTTCTGTTACAACTACTAAACCCTGGTGTTGTAGCTTAAAAGCCATAGACAATATGCAAATGAATTAGCATGGTTGTGTTCTAATAAAATTTTATTCATGGACACTGAAATTTAAATTTCACATAATTTTCATGTGTCATGAAATATTATTAATCTTTTGTTTTTTTTCCACAACCATTTAAAATGTAAAAACCATTCTTAGCTCACAAACTATACAAAAACAGGTGGCAGGTGGATTTGGCTCATAGGCTCATACTTTGCCAACTCGGGCTAGACTATATAAGTGAAAAAGCGGTACACAAAATTACATATGGTACTTGTCTTGAGGTGGTGGAATTATTGGGATTTTTTTCTCCATTCTTCCGTATTTTCCAAATTATCTACATTTTATAACTAAAACCCCTTTATTAAAAAATACTAAATTTATATATACTGAAACTATATATGTATTTTTATATATATATTGAAATATATATGTATATTTTACTGTAAGTACGACTATGAAATATGTAGTCAAAATGAAAATGTAACTGGTTAAAGGTTTCAGAGAGTTGGTCTTAACCAAGCGTTCTCCAAGTTTCGAAAAGATTTTGATTTAGCAGAGCACACTTTTATTTCAGTACATTGTTATCTAACTTACATTCACAATTTGACGTTGAGTAAACACATACACAAGTCATTATACAGAGTAACTTCTACCTCTGCTCTGCACAAATGCAACTCCTTATTCAGAGTGGCTCCTCACAACTTGTGTGCCTTCATTTTACTCCACATAACACTTCCAGCTGCCAAATTACGCCTTCTGTGGTTAAAATGTACACATGTCATACTCTCTCTGGGAACTATTAGGCAAAAGTTTTCTGACCACTTTTTCATTACTGAAGAATTTCCTCTTAAAGTTATAAACCTTTTTTATTCAATGTAAAAAATTTAGTAATAATCTGGAAGCTATAAAATTAGACCTTTTAGCAGTATAGCTTTCTCTGAGTGGAATTACTCACTATGCACGCAGGTAAAGAGGAATAGGGAAAGGGAAGAATCACCTAGGATTTAAAGTTCTTTTGAAAGAGATGACTTTCCTAAACCTTACTAACAATTTACTTATCTGTCAATCACACACGTTAATAAAATTAGCAATAAATTCACATTTTACAATTTGAAACCCATTTTTTCATGACCCTCCCTTCCTCTGTTGTTTTAGGCCATGTTCTCTCATTATTGCATTATTATCACACCAAAAATCCCTAGCAAGTCTTTATTAGATGCTGCAAACAGTCTTTAATCCCCCCAACTATCAGCGCTATAAGTTCTATATTCCCCAGGACTGTGGATCCTTTGATCAGCTCCATGGCTGAGCCTTTCTGGAGGGACTGGCTATCTTCAGTTCAAAGAATGTGGTGTCTTTATTTCTCAGTGAGAGAGGGGCACTTCAGATGTAAGACAAATCATGTGATTGAGGGTCATGTCCGTGGAATGCCTTCAAATCACAACAAGCACTGGAGAACACGTTCCAAAACAAATCACTTAGCTGGCAATGACATTTCCTTTACATGATAGGCAGAAATGTTATTTCTGATAGGACCAGGCCATTTCCAGTGGTCTCAAACCAAATCTATCTCTAGGGAGAACATCCTATAGAACTGTGAAAATAACATAGCAGCCACAAAATTCCAAAATAATATACCTTGAGGTCAGATTTCAAGAATCTACTCTGTACATTATCAAACCCATATGATAGACTTCTCTAATGCATAAAGTATATCTAAACCCACATCTACTCTCAGTATCCCAAATTAGCTCTGTTCATTAATTCTTTCAATGGATGGTCTATTGAGTATCTATAATGTGCCAGATACTCTTCTAGGTACTGGGATACAGCAGTGAATTAAACACATAAAAGTTCACTGTCCTCAGGATTAGTTATTACTCCTCAACTAATCTGTATTCCAAGCCAGTTCTCCTTAAATTATAATTTGCTGAAATTCTATGAAACTACACAACTCCTCTTTTCATATTCTAAGCTTTGATGCACAATGGCACTGGAAATTTCTCAGCCTCGTTGTTCTGTGGATACAGACAAGGCCCCAGTAATGAGTCATATTTCCCCGGTTCTTCTCTGACCTGCTCACACAAGACCTCAAACACCTCTGCACGGTCCCATTCAAAACTTACTGGGGGTTGCAATCTCTCCATCCAGTCCTGCCTCCAATGTTCTAGAAGGTTCCCTGTGCCATATGGGTGATTTGCCAGATTTTACACAGATTTGGCCGTATGCCTATCCTTCCCTCTTTGTCATCTGAAAACCATGGCAACTAACTAGACCCCCATGTCTTGCAGTGTGTGTCACAAGACATTTCTTTCAGCTTCCACCTGTAGCCCCTTTTTTGAAAAGACCAGATGCCAATCCCTAGGCCTGCATGGAGGAAAGGCACTAGGCAGTTACTTCCACCTCCCACCTTCTTCTCTGGGTATCCCCTCATAAAACCTCCTCTAGTCCTTCTTCACTAATCGCCATTTAACTAAGACCCTGCACATCGATTTTTCTAAAAGGCCTAGACTTGTTTGAAATTTACGTTGGGCTCAGAGTAGAGAGTCAACTGATTTTGACACAGGTTTCAGTTCTTTACTGAAAATCTTTCATCAGTTACTTAAATGTATCTTCACTTTCTCTAGCCTAGATGTACTTTTAATTTTTGTAAATAAATCATCCCTTCAAACTTTTATTTACCATTTCATCTCTTCTTTATTGTATATTTGCTTATTATTTGAGAATATTCAAATTTGCTACTGAAGATAGGAAAAAAACAGAATAGATGAAACTCAGAAAAAGTAGTAAGCACAATCAATCAGCAAGAATCCACATTAAGAACACAGGCAAGAATCCACATTAAGAATAGAGAGAGAGTTAGTACCCTATGAGACATGTTACTTCATAGATAGAAAGGGATGGAAAGACCACATCATAAGGTAGAGATATGCCACCTCTAGGTCTGAATTGGTCCTAGAACTGCAGATAAAACCCAAAGCTGTTCAGCAGCCTAAGTGGCAAACTATAGCTATTGGCCAGGCATGTTTGTCTTTACATCTCTCCTAGAAAGCCAGTGTGTGTAAGTGGTCCCAGGCACCTTCTGTCTCCCAAGCCCCCTTTTGCAAACCTCAAGCCTCATCCTCACAACCTCACAAAGAGTAGAGAAGGCTGATGAGGCAGAGAGAGACAGGCATAGGAACACTGCATAACCAAGCAGTCGGGTACCATGGTCCTCCTCCTGCTTGCTCCCTACCACACAACTCTTCTTGCTTTTTATTATGTGTTTAATTCATTCGACAAACCATGTGATTGATTTGAGTATTTTAACTTGGTCTGTGAGAACTTCTGCCTCTCGTAGTGTACTCAGAAGCTACCACTGCAAGCAAGGTAATTTCCCATAAAACACCTTTGCTCTCCAGTACTATCAAAACACTGATCCTAAGGCTTGCCCTGCTTTCTTCTACCTTGGAGCCTCTTTTGCAGGTTGCTCTTTCTGTTTGGAGGGCGGCTTCCTCATCAGGTTAACTCCTACTGTTTTTCAAGACTCACCTCAGGAATCACCTTTCCCCTGAACTTTCCCTGTCATTTGTCACCTCACATTTGGGTCAGATGCCCCTCTTCTGTGTTCGTAATTCCAACACCCCCCCCCCCACACACACACACACTTTTATAATAGCGAAGTATCACAGTCCTCTGCTTGCTCGGGACTGTGCTATTCAGTATGGTAGCCACTGATAGCTATTTAATTTTAAATTAATTAAAATTTAATTTAATATATTAAATTAAACATTAATGGTCAGTACCCCAGTCACACTAGCTACATTGCAAGTATTCAAAAGCCACATTTCTCTCATCGCAGTAAGTTCTAATGGACAATGCTGGCTTAGAATGTTCATTCATTGAAGGCACAGGCCTTCTATTAGTTTCTGTATTGCCAGTGGCTCGTATAGTGACAGGTACAAAGCAGGTACTATATATGCCTGCCTACTGTTGAATGAATGAATGAATGGACTTCTTCTAATCCATATTCTAAGGAAAGCCAACAGTAGAGTATGTTTTGATATCAAAATCTTCTCTTTCTGAAAACATTTTCATTTCATGGAGTTTAATCTCATTTTATTTAATTCCAACTTTCTTCAATTCCTCCTTTCTGAGAGTCTAAAGTTTCAGAAGAGATCTCACTGTTCCTTTCTATATTTATCTTTCTTGACTTTCTGGTAGCTATCATTCTGGCATTTTTACCTAGGGCCACTCAGAAAAAGAAGGAAAGAAGCCTAAGACAAAAGAGGAAAGTTACTTGGCAAGTGCCCATTTTTAAGGCACAGGAATCCTAGCTCCCTAAAGCTAGATTTTCTATGAGAGAGAAAAATGCATTTCTTATTCTACTAATTTAATTGTCAATTTTCATACTCTCTTGAGAAAAAGATTCTATTATAAGCTAAATTTGGAGGCAATCTTAATTGTTTGATGTAAACCTTCAAAGTCTCCTTTGAGCTGAATGTCTATCTGCTTGGGCAGAAAAGGGGAAAAGAGGGAATTTACATTCACTTTGCTAAACATTAGCATCTTTTGTTCAATCATTTGAATGCAGGACAGTTAGGGGGAAACAGTTTAGAGAACAAGAGTTGACACATACAGTGTAAAATCTTTTAAGGTGCTTGGATTCAATGAGGGAGAAAGTGAGACGGAACCATATTTCAGCTTCCTAACTGTTCCAGTCTGCAGGAACTTTGTGACAGGTCTCTGTCTCTCAGCTACACTTGACTGGCTTTTGCTGACATTCAGCTGTCAGACAGCAACCCTTTACCAGGCCCCTAACATGCTCCACAGCTTCACCCAATTAACTTGCTTTCACTTGACACGGCAGCAAAAAGCTTCATAATAGGTGGTCAAGGTGCATGGTGTCTGCCTGCCCTCGAACTGCTCACACACAGCAAGATGTTTAACTACTTTTCTTCTTGCCAGTGTGCTCAGAACTAGTACGACTACAATTTCATCATTCCATATATCGAATTGGACAGGAATCTCGGAAATATTATAGTGATACATTAAGCAGCTCAAAAACAGACCTCCAGATGACTAAAGTTAAATTTCAAGTCAGTTCTTTAGGCCCTACAGAGAGGAAGATTTGATTTTTAGTTACTGAAATTATATATTGACTAACAATCAATTTATAGTTAGTTCTCCCACTATAGCATTAATCATAGTATTGTATAAAGATTACCTGGCATAGAAAAAGAACATTTGACAAGTAAGGGCAGAAAGGTCTAGGCACAATTCAAGAGTACAGAATTCAGCCTTTGCTCATAAAAAATCACTTTTGACAAACTCGACAATAATTTTTCTGTACAATTTTGTCATGCTATTTATTTAGCCTTTCAGATGAAATATATTGTACTGAAAATATGTTTGGCTAAGAAATAAAAACTTTTATATATATTCTGAAAAATAATATAAGCAATTTGTACATTTTCTCTCACTTCCCAATATGTTCAGACCTAAGCATATAATCAGTTTTCATTTATTTGCATTCTGAAAATTATTTTTTAAAATTATTGCTAGAGAAATCAGTGTTAAAGAAAAAGAAAAGTAATATAAACAGTACTGCCTTCAGAAACTACATTTGTAAAGTTATGTGATGAAGAGGCCACACAAAAAGTTTCTTTAAGATAAGGCTCCTCATTATTGACATCTAAATGCAGGTCCTTATAGTGATTATCAAGGCAGAGTTATGATTTCAGTTCCAAGTAGCCTATCAGTAAACAAAGCTGAAAATCTAATTATGGGATGGGAAATTCTAGCCTCCACAACTATGAATTAATCCCAGCAAAGATTTACCACTACTTTACACTAAGCAAAGCAGAGTTTGACCATAACTCATCATTCTCTGAGTCTGAGAAGACTCTCTAAGCTTTTGGACTCAGATCTTCAAGTAGTAGTGTTCTTGTGACATGCCTTCAAATGGAAGGAAATCTTTCCCTACATAAAATGCAAATGTGTTGTACTGAATACTGCTCACTTTTTTACCAGAAGCTCAAGGCAGGGGGAGATCTTGTGTAAATTACTAAGCAATTAAGAAACTACCCTGCATCTATTTTATTCATTAAGTCCAGCCAAATTTTCCATCTAAATCTATCTAAAATCTAATCCTTCTCCATCTCCACTGTTACTATCCTCATACAGATAATTCTCACTTCTCACTTGCACTTCTATAATATTACACATCATAATTTGTTATAAATATTCATATATATGTCTGTCTCTTCACAAATACTATCAGATTTCCAAGAGAAAGCATTTCATCTCATCTTATTAAGGAAGCAACATAATGCAGTGCTTACAAGTAAGAACTTGAGGGGATTCTCAATGGTAGAGTAGTAAACACTAGGAATGACCTAGACAACATCTGCACTGGCAAAATTTGTCTGATATAACTATTTTGGAACTCTGGAGTCTACCAAAGGCTTGCAACTTCCAGGGAAAGGTTTGTACAATAAACTGTGGTTCATTTCAGTCAATTTCAGCTCTTAGTACAGTAGCAGTTACCAATCAATTAACCCCAGCCCCCCAAGACAGAGACAGACCTGTGCCATATTCCTAAAGCAGCTTGCACACAGCTCGTAGGAACCAGAATGGGCAAAAAGGACCCTATGCTCCAAATATCAAGAACTGTGCTCTGATGCTTCTGATCACAGAGGTGCAGACAAAGAGGTATGTGACCGTGACCGTTGTTGTTATACCCCCCACACACACATTGTTGCTAGCCCCTCCCTCTTGGCTGAAGTGACAATCAGGGGACTTAAAGAGCTGGCATTCTTTCCTCTTCCCACCCCATGAATTTTTTTCTTTCTTCCCTTTTTGGAGCTATACATTAAAGACTAGGACATTCAAAAGCAACTGCATACGTAGAGGAAAACAGAAAGTGACTGTGTAAGCCCAGGAAAAGGTACAGGCTAAGAAAAAACCTGAGAAGATGTTAAGTTTAAACCTCAGGCTGATCCTTGACACAGAGACAGCTAAAACAAAACAAAATAAAAGTGAAAAACAGCAACCCCAGGAAAGAAAGAAAACCTGATTTCCAGAGTTACCACATTATTAGTTTTGAATACCCAGTTTTCAACAAAAAAATCACAAGGCATACAAAAAAAAACAGGACAGTTTGGTCCATTCAAAGGAAAACAATCAATGAACAGAAAAAGAATGATGGCATGTCTATGAGACAAAGACTTTAAAACAACTGTCTTAAAGATGCTCAAAGAACTAAAGGAAGATATGGAGAAAGTAAAAAACAAACAAACAAAACAAAATGATGCCTGCACAAATGGAAATATCAATAGATAGAAAACCAAAAAAAGAAATTCTGGAGCTGAAAAGTACAATAACTGAAGTGAAAAATTCACTATAGAGATTCAAACACAAATTTGAGCAGGCAGAAGAAAGAATGAGCAAATATGAAGATATGAAGACAGAACAATGGAAATTATTGAGTCTGAGGGACAAAAAGAAAGACTGAAGAAAAGTGAACAGAGCCTAAGGAAACTGTGTTATAAATCAAGCAGACCAACATATTCACTGTGGGAATACCGGAAGGAGGAGAGAAAGAGAAAGGGGAAAAAACAGTATTTGAAAAAATAATGGCTAAAAACTTCCCAAATTTAATGAAATAAATGAATATAAATATCCAAGAAGCTCAATGATCTCCAAGTAGAATAAACTCAAAGAGACCCACACTAAGACATATAATCAAACTGGCAAAAGACAAAAAGAAAGAGAGAATCTTGATAGCAGCAAGAGAGAAGTGGCTTTCACATACAAGGGATCCTAAATAAGACCATAGGCAGATTTTTCATCAGAAACTCTGGAGGCCAGCAAGCAGTGGTTTGATACATTCAAAGTCCCAAAAGAAAAAATTGTCAGCCACATATCTTGTATCTGGCAAAATCGTCCTTCAAAAGTGAGAAAGAAATTAAGACAGTCCCAGATAAACAAAAGCTGAGAGAGTTTGTTACCACTCAACCCTCCCTGTAAGAAATGCTCAAGGGAGTCCTGCAGGGTCCAATGAAAGGACAAGGACACTAGACAGTAACTCAAGCCTATGTGAAAAAATATAGATCTCAATAAAGGTAAATTACATGGGCAATTATAAAATCCAGTATCATTATAACAACAGCTTGTAACTGTACTTTTTTTTTCTACATGACTTAAGGGACTAATACGTTTTTTAAAAAGCAATTATTAGTCTGAAAGCTATTATTATTGTAATTTTGGTTCGTAAATCCACATTTTGCTTTCTACATAATTTAAGAGATTAATACATTCAAAAGAATCATATGTTACTTGGGCATAAAATGTATAAAGATACAATTTTGTGACGTCAGCAACTGGAAAGGGTGGGAACAGAGATGCTAAAGGAGCAGAGTTTTTGTATGTTATTATAGTTAAGCTGCTATAAATTCAAATTGAGTGTTATAACTTTAGGATGTTAAATGTAATCCCCATGGTAAGCACAAAGAAAACAGCTATAGAATATATACAAAAGGAAATGATAAAGAAATTTAAATGTTTCACTATGAAAAAAATCAACTAAACACAAAAGAAGGTAGTAATGCAGGAAACAAGGGACAAAAAAGCTATAAGGCATACAAAAAACAAAGAGCAAAATGACAGAAGTAAGTCCCTCCTTATCAGTAATTATTTTAAATGTAAGTTGTTTAAACTCCCCAACAAAAGACAAAGATTGGTAGAATGGTTTTAAAAAACATGATTAAACAATAGGCTGTCTCCAAGAGACTCACTTTAGATCCAAAGACACGAACAGATTGAAAGTGAAAGGATGGGAAAAAAAGATGTTTCATGCAAATAACCAAAGGAGAGCAGGAGTAGCTATACTAATATTACAAAAGATAGACTTTAAATCAGAAAAGGTTACAAGAGACAAAGGACACTATATATTAATAAAAGGTTCAATTCAGCAGGAAGATAACAATTATAAACATTTATACACTCTAATGACAGACCATCAAAATATATGAAGCAAAAACTGACAGAACTGAAAGAAGAAATAAACAGTTTTACAATAATAGTCGGAGACTCCATTACCCCTCTCACAATACTAAATAGAACAATGAGACAGAAGACAAGTAAGAAAATAGAGGATGTAATAAAATAAACCAAGTATATTTAACAGATATATAGAGAACACTCTTGCCAAAAACAATAGCACACATATTCTTCTCAAGTGCATATGGGATATTTCCTAGGATAGACGACGTTAGACCACAAATTAAGTCACAATAGATTTTAAAAGATAGATATTATACCAAGTATCTTCTCTGACCACAACAGGATGTAGTTAGACATCAGTAACAGAAGTAAAACTGGAAAATTCACCAAACTGTGGAAATAACACATTTTTAAACAATCAATGGACCAAAAAAGAAATCACAAGAGAAATTAGAAAATAGGGATGAATGAGAAGGAAAACACAGAATACCATGAGATGCAGTGAAAGCAGTACTGTGGGAGAAATTTATAGCTATAAATGCTTATATTAAAAAAGAAGACATATCTCAAATCAACAACATAACTTTGCAATTTAAGGAACTAGATAAAGAAGAACAAACTAAACCCAAAGCTAGCAGAAGAAAGAAAATAATAAAGATTAGAGCAAAGCGAAAGAAAACAGAGAACAGAAAAACAATAGAGAAAATGAATGAAACCCAAAGTTAGTTCTTTGAAAAGATCAACAAATTGACAAACCTTTAGCTAGATGGCCTAGGGAAAAAAAGAGAAAACTCAAATTACTAAAATCAGAAAAGAAAGCAGAGACATTACTACCAATTCTACAGAAATAAAAAGGATTATAACAGAATACTATGAACAACTGTACACCAAAAAATTGGATAACCTAAATGAAATGGACAAATTCCTAGAAACACAAAGCCTACCAACACTGAGTGACAAAGATTAGAAAATGTGAATACACCTGTAACTAGTAAGGAGAATAAATCAGTAATCAAAAATCTTCAAACAAAGAAAAGCCCAGGACCAGATGGGTTTACTGGTGAATTCTACCAAACATTTAAAGAAGAATTAACATCAATCCTTCTCAAATTCTTCCAAAAACTGAAGAGGCAGGAATACTTACAAACTCATATTATGAGGCCACCATTATCCTTATATCAAAGCCAGACAAAGACATTACAAGAAAAGAAAACTACAGGCCAACATCCCTAATGAATATAGATGCAAAAATCCTTAACAAAATACTAGCAACTGAATTCAACAGCACAATAAAAGTATCACACACCATGACTGAGTGGGATTTATGCCTGGAACACAAAGATGGTTCAAGATATGAAAAACAATCCATGTGATACACCACATAAACAGAATGAAGGATAAAAATCACATGATAATCTCAATACATGCATTAAAAGCCTTTGACAAAATTCAATACCCTTTCATGAAAAAAAACTCTCAATAAACTAAGACTAGAAGGAAAATACCCTAATACAATAAAGGCAATATATGAAAAGCCCACAGCAAACATCATACTCAAAGGTGAAAGATGGGGGCTTTTTCTCTAAGATCAGGAAGAAGGTTTTCTCCATTTGTATTCAACAAAGTACTGGAAGTGCCAGCAAGAGCAATCAGGCAAGAAAAGTAAATAAAAGTCATCAAAATTGGAAAGAAAGTAGTAAAACTGTCCCTGTTTTGCAGATGACATGATCTTCTATATAGAAATCCTGTAGAATATAGAAGAGTATTCTCCAAAGAAGATATTCAAATGACCAATAAGCACATGAAATGATGCTCAACATTACTAATCATTAGGGAAATGCAAATCAAAACTATAATGAGATACCTCACATCCTTTTATTTATTAGACAGTAGGATAGTTACTGTCAAATGAATAGAAAATCACAAGTGTTGACAAGGATGTGGAGAAACTGGAATACTCGTGCACTGATAGTGGCAATGTAAAAGGTATAACCACTATGGAAAACAGTACGGTGGTTCACCAAAAAATTACAAATAAGATGACCATATGATCCAGAAATTCTGCTTCTGGGTATATACCAAAAAAAATCGAAAGCAGATATTTATACACAGATGTTCACAGCAGCATTATTCACAATAGGTAAAACAGGGAAACAACCCAAGTCTATCGAAAGAAGAACAGATAAGAAAAACGTGGTATATACATACAATGAATATATTATTCAGACCTAAAAAAAATACTTTTTAAAATTAATTTATTTTTTAATTGACACATAATAATTGTATGTATTTATGGGGTACAGTGTGAAATTTCTCTCTTTTTTTGAGTTTACTTATTTTAAATTTATTTTTATTACTGTTAGCATATTCATCATTACAAATCATAATTTTTCCCCATGTGATATTTCAATACATGCATACAATGTGTTAGTGTATCACCTTAAATATTTATCATGTCTTTGTGCTGATACCATTCAAAATGCTCTCTTCTGGCTATTTGAAAAAACATAATAATTATTTACTATTGTTACCCTATAGGGCTATGGAATACTATAACTCACTCCTAAAAAGGAAAAAAGTCCTGTCACACGCTACAACATGGATGAACCCTGATGATACATGCTATGTGAAATATGCCAGTCACAAAAAGACAAATACTGCATGGTTCTACTTATATGAGGTACTTAGTCAAAATCACAGAGACAGAAAGTAGAACGGTGGCTTCCAGGGGCTTGGGGAAGAGGCAAATGGGAAGTTATTGGTTACTGAGTGTAGAGTTTCAGTTTTACAAGATGAGAAGAGACACGGAGATAGATGCTGGTGAGAGGTGCACAACATTATGAATGTATTTAATAGCACTGAACTGTAAACTTAAAAATAGTTGAGATAGCAAATTTTATGTTATGTGTACTTTATCACAATAAAAAAATTGGAGGAAAAAAAGAGTAAGGACTCTGGGTTCATACTGCCTAGGTTCAAATTCTAGACTCTACATTTGATAGTTTCTTTATCTGAAAGTTGGAAGTAATTACCTACCTTAGGTAAGATCAGTGAAGATTAAATAAGTTAATATATATAAAGTGCTCAGCATAGTACTTAGTATCTAGCATGTATTCAATAAATATTGGTGGTGGTGGTGATTTTTCTTATTATTACATCCTTACCACTTGCCAAAGGACATTATACATTGCAGGAACTCAATAAATGCTTGGTGAAGAAATAATTCAGTACATTTTTCATTAGTGCTTCATTTCAGGATGATATAAAGAACAAAAATTGTTCAACAAGAATATGAGTGATGGATTAAAAACCTTGAGTTCTGATGGCATCACTTTTATAGAAATAAATAAGATGAATTGAAGGCTTCCAGTCAAGATGGCAGAATAGACAGTCCCCAGCTTCACTCTCTCCCAGAAATCAACAAATTTACAACTATTAAAAAGCAATGAGGGCCGACCACGTGGTGCACTCGGGAGAGTGCGGCGCTGGGAGCACAGCGGCATTCCCACTGCGCAGGTTCGGATCCTACATAGGGCTGGCCGGTGCGCTCACTGGCTGAGCATGGTGCGGGCGACACCAAGCCAAGGGTTGCGATCCCCTTACTGGTCACAAAAAGGACAAAAAAAAAAAAAGAAAAGAAAAAGCAATGACAGCCAGGCTGGGGCCACTAGAGCTCAAGGAAAGAGGAGAAACCTATGGAGTTCATGAAGGCAGGAGAAGCTATGATGAGAGAAAGAAAGGATTGCTAACACCATTTCAAGCCCTGGCCACTTTAAGGCTGGAGCTGGTGAACTCATGGAGCTAGAGCTGGCAATAGCCACAGCTGTGCCCTTCATATAAAGTAGTTTGGAGGCAGCAGGGGAGAAGAGGGTCTTGGTGGCCCCCAGGCCAGCAAGACCACTAACTGGGTTCCCATAGACCAACATAGGACCAAGGAGCCACAGACAAATAATAAAAGGAGTCACTCAGAGGCCGGTGAGTCGTCACAAGGGACCAGCGCATGGCCCATCCTATGGGAAGTGTTTGGAGTGTGGGGGATGGGGGAGACAGGCCACCAGAGAAACATTGGGTCACAGCATGGACAGCTAATCTGCCCTCCAGTAAGCACAGGACCACTCAGTGGAGACTGGTCAGGAATATAGAACTGCAGGGGATACAGTTTGCTGAAAAGGCTCAGGCCCAGATGAGAGTTTCCACACAACCCAGGTGTACCTGTCCTCACGAGACCCAGAAGTGCTTACAAGTTCAACAACTAAAACTTGAGCTGCACAAAAAGCCTTCCCCAGAGAATTAGCAGCAATGAAGCAATTTAGATCAACCACAGGGCTCAAGTGCTATTCTCCATGGGAAGTTCCCCCATTTTAGAAGTAACCAAAGGAGGAGCAAAAAGTTGAGTTCTGGTCAAGATAGTGGAATAGACGGTCCCCAGCGTCACTCTCTCTCACAAATCAACCAATTTACAACTCTAAAAATGTAACATCAGCCAAGCTGGGGCCGCTGGAACTCAGGGGAAGAGGAGGAGAGACCTATGGAGTTCATGAAGGCGGAAGAAACCACAATGAGAGAAAGAAAAAACTGCTCTGAGTGTTTCAGGCTGTGGCCACTTTAAGGCTCCAGCTGCTGAGCACATGGAGCAGGAGCTGGCACAAACTATAGCTGTGCCCTTTGTAGAGAGCCTTGGTGGCCCCCAGGACAGCAAGACCACTAATAGGGTTACCATGGAGCCACACAGGAACAAGGAGCCAGAACAGCAGTAAAAGGGGAGCCATTCAGAGGCCTGTGAGTCATCACAAGGGACCAGGGCAGGGCCCACCTCATGGGAAGTGTTTGGAGCACAGGCAGCGAGGGAGACGGGCCCACCAGGAGAACACTAGGACACAGCAAGGACAGCTGATCTGCCAACCACTCAGAGGAGACTAATCAGGAATGCAGAATTGCATGGGGTGCAGTTTGATGAAAAAACTCAGGCCCAGATCAGTTTCTACATTACCCAGATCCACCAGGTCTCTGGAGAGCCAGAAGTACCTATAAGGTCAACCATTAAACCCTTAGCTACACAAAAAGCCTTCCCTAGGGAAACACCAGCAAAACAGCAATTTAGCTCAACCACACAGCTTACTGGTTCCCAAAGAAAGTTCCCCCACGTTAGAAGTAAGCAAAGGACAAAAAATTAGTTCTGGCCCAGGCACACCACCAGCACCTTGGGGCCCACCAGGGAACATGAGGTATGGAGTCAGAGACTGGACCACACTCCCATATCCAGGCATACCCCCAGTGCCTCAGGGCTCACCCAGAGGCCCAGGGCATGCAGCCAGAGACTGGACCCCCATCCCACAACCAGGCACCAGGCACACCACACTAGCACCTTGGGGCCCACCCACCTGAGGCATGGAGAAGTGGACTGGATCCCCCTCCTACAACCAGGCACACTGTGCCAGCATCTCGGGGCCAGCCCGGGGAACTGAGGCATGGAGAAGGGGACCAGACTCCCCCCCTCCCACAACCAGGCACACTGTGCCAGTGCCTCAGGGCCTGCCCAGGGACCCAAGTAATGGAGCTGGGGACCAGACCCCTCTCCCACAACCAGGCACACCATTCCAGTGCCTCAGGGCCCACCCACAGACCCAGGGCATGGAGAAGGGGACCGGACGTCCCCCCCCCCCCCCGGCCCACAACCAGGCACACCACCAGCACCTTGGGGCCCTGCCCGGGGTATGGAGCCAGGGACTGGACCCCTCTCCTACAACCAGGCACACTGAGCCAGCACCTCAGGGCTCGCCCCAGGACCTGAGGCATGGAGAAGGGGACCAGACCCCCCCTCCCACAACCAGGCACACTACCAGCACCAAGGAGCATGCAAAAACATCACCTCCATGTGGATGGCCCACCATAGCCACCACAATAACCATGGCTGCCACAAAAGCGGCTAGATGCCACAACCACCATGCAGATGGTCCTCCAGCCATTGGAGTGCATTGACACAAGAAGAGTCACCAACAGAGATAAAGAAAAGAGGATGTCTCTCCCCACAAAGCCCATTTCAGAGTGACAGAAGAAGCATCTGCTCTATAATAATATTGGGGGACCTGATCACACCTCTTAGCATTGGACAGATCATCTAGGCAACAAATCGACAGAGTAACCATTTTTCTTTCAGAAGGAAAGAAGAAATCTAGGGTAGAGGGGGGAGGGAGAGGGGGATGGGGAGAGATTAGACAAAGGGCATAAAGAATACGATTTGTAACAATATATATGCTAGTAATATTGATTTGATCAACATATCTCAATGTTGAACCCCCAAAATATGTATAATCAATTTTGATTCAATAAAAATTAAAGTAACCAAAGGACAACAAATTAGTTCCAGTGCAGAATTTAAGTGGTAGAAACAGCAAATAATCCAACACAGAACTGAAAGAAAAAACAAAATACCCACAGATCAGAGAAAATGTTTGATATTCATCAGTAAAGGTCTAACACCACCAAAGAACACCTATAAAACCTAGAAGGACTGGAAGCCCCCTGGGCTCCCACACCAGGGAGAGCAGAGGGCCGTGGGCCTCAGCAATGCCCTTCCCCAACAACTGCACCCAGCCCAGCAACAACCTCTGATCTGCCGTCGGAAGCAGTGGGGGGCTGAGGGACTCAGCGATGCCCACACCATGTCCACACCATGCCCAGTGATGACCACCGAGTTACCATCGTAAAAACCCTTGGCTCCTGAGCCAGGGCAGTGAGGGGCCGAGAGCCTTATATAGCCACACCCCCTGACATCTGCAACCAGCCAAGTGATAACCACCAAGCCACCACCGGTAACACCCTGGGCTACCAAGCCAGGACAGGGGTGCTGAGGGCTTCAGCCACACCCCTCTAACATCTGCATCCAGCCCAGCAATGACAGAGCAACCACTGGAAGTCCCCTGGTCTCCCCTACCAGAATAAGGGGGGTGCCAGGGTCTCAACCATGCCACCCCTCCCCCCTCTTCCTCCCACCCTGTTTTCCTCTCCCTTTCTCTCTCCCCCTCCCCGTCAGCTGCTCTGCAACATTTTAGAATATAAAAAAATATTAGTAAATAAGTTTTTTTTAAAAAGATGAATTGAAAATACCATTGACAGATGAACGGATAAAAAAATTACTATATGGCAGGATTTCCTTCTTTTTTAAGGCTGATATTAAGTATATATTAAATCATATCAGCCTTAACTTAAAAAAAAAAAGGAAATCCTGCCATTTATTACAACATTGATGAACCTGTAGGACATTATGCTAAGCCAGACACAGAAAGATAAATACTGCCTCATCTCTCTTACACAAAGAATCTAAAAAAGTTAAAATCACAGAAACAGAGAGTAGGAGAGTGATCATCAAGGGGTCACAGGGTGGGGGAAATGGGGAGATGCTGGTCAAAGGGTACAAACTTGCACTTATAAAATGAATAAGTTCTGGAGACCTAATGTATAGCATGGTGACTATTGTTAATAATAATGTATAACATCCTTGAAATTTGCTAAGAGAGTAGATCTTAAGTATTCTCTCCACATAAAAAAATGTAATTATGTGAAGTGGTAGGTATGCTCATTAGCTTGATTGTGGAAGTCATTTTGCAATGTATACATATATCAAAACATGCTATACACCTTAAATATATACAATTTTTGTCAATTGTATCTTCAATAAAGCTGAAAAGAAGAAAATACCTACATAAAAAAATATCAGTCATAATTTGGGAAGTTTCTTAGATTTTTTTTTTTTTCTGAACAGAAAACAGAATAAGCATTTTTTTAAAAGTTCATTATTGCCTCATAGACATTTTTATGTACCCTCCCATTTCAAGGATTTAATGGCTTCCTTAATCTAACTTGAGGAATATCATTTTTTTTACAGAATTTTTAAGTAATGTGAATAAACGGTTTATTTGAAATGAAGATCCTACTTAAATACCATTTAAACACTCTTTTACTTTTTTTCCCTGAAAATAGCTTTACATCTTTCTATCCCAAAACTACTGAACATCTTAATGAGACCAAGAATTTGAATTATTAAAATACAGGAGTGTTCCTTGGCTGAAATGCACCCAAAGGCGGACCTTGTTGAGTTAATATGTTATATGTCCTTCAAGTAAAGATAAATCAGAAAATAAAATGATCCTTTGGAATTAAAAAAAAAGACTAATGAATATTTGGAATATAAACAAAAATCTGTCAAACTTAATTTCAGTTTATAGTAATAATGCTTTTGTAAAAGTAAATCCCACAATAAACTTACCAACTATATTAGTTTCCTAGT
Source organism: Cynocephalus volans (assembly GCF_027409185.1). Lineage (NCBI taxonomy): Eukaryota > Metazoa > Chordata > Mammalia > Dermoptera > Cynocephalidae > Cynocephalus > Cynocephalus volans. Next base: position 57,675,725 of record NC_084475.1, on the reverse strand, counting down.
GCTGCTATAACAAATTACAATAAAATGAGTGGCTTAAAGCAACAGAAATTTATTCCCTAACAGTTCTGAAGGCCAGAAGTCTGAAATCAAGGTGTCGGCAGGGCCATGCACCCTCTAAAGACCCTTGAGAAAAAACCTTTGCCTCTTCTAGCTTGTAGTGGTTGCTGGCAATCCTTGGCATTTCCTTGATGCATAGCTGCATCACTCCAATTTCTTCCTCTGTCTTCACATGGCCATGGTCCCTTTCTGTATCTGTCTCTCCTTATACGGGTACCAGTTACTGGATTTAGACCCTATCCTAATCAGTATGACTTCACCTCAATAACTAATTTCATCTGCAAAGACCCTATTGCCAAATAAGGTCGCATTCTGAGGTCTGGGTAAACATGGACTTTTGCGGGGATCTATTAAACCTACTATGCCAACTATTAACAATATAAGAAGGAATAGGTTACAGTTATCATCCATATAGCTTTGGGCTCCCGGCATCTATATAGTTATATCTCAGAATAATTTAAATGATAGCTTAATACTAGTTCAGCAAAACCTTGTGATTTCCTAAGCAGAATTAATCTTTTTTTTTTTTTTTTGGACCGGTAAGGGGATTGCAACCCTCGGCACGGTGTGGTCTTCAGCACGCTCAGCCAGTGAGCGCATCGGCCATCCCTATGTAGGATCCGAACCCACGACCTTGGCACTACCAGCGCCGCACTCTCCCGAGTGAGCCACAGGGCTGGCCCCAGAATTAACTTTTAAAGATCATTGCTAGTGAACATCATTTCCGGTGAAGCTATGTATTTAGTCCTTAAATGTTACCAACTAAATGGAGCAAATATTTTTTAGATCTAGTTACATCTCAAAGCAAATTAATCTTTTTTTCCTTCATTTCCATTTGCTGAATACTTTACTTTCATTATAAAGCAACTATGATCAGAAAGAAGTATCTTTAAAGTATATTAAATGATACCATGACAAAAGTAAACTTTTATCCAAAATTTCCACAAACACCTTATAAATTTTTAATGTCTATGAGTGTTAAGGGCTCAGAATTTCTATAATATATGCACAACTATAATTTTCTAATAAATATATGCAGAAACGGTTTTTAACATGGTGATACACATCACTTGTTCCATTATCCAAATTCATGTTATAGCAATTTATTGTCTGTCTCAAATCCCAAAGCGGTTCGATTTGTTAGAATCATGTTTTTCAGTTTTTAAATGAACATAATTTTATTATAATAGATTTTATTGATGCAATAAATGAGGCAAATTAAAATGCTAATTGTACAACTTAAAAAACAAAACCCCTGTATTCAGGGTAAAAAAAGTATTAATATATGAAAGTACTATCTCCCTCTGCCATCAATAAGTCAAGCATTTAACAGATTTTGAAACCTAACTAAATAGCACGTATTTAGGCAAAGCTACACAAATGCCAATCAGAAGGCATTCTAATTCAAAACTCGTAAGAATTCTAATCCATCTACAATGCTCTGCCTAAAATAGCGGAGCTACTTTAAGGCCTTGGTAGCTCCTTCCTACATTGAGAACAAGTAAAAATTATAATTCTATCCTCAATTGATTAGAACATAGTAGAAACAGTATGAATAATAATAGCAGGGACTTCACATGCACCCTTTCATTTAATCTTCATATAGGCCTAGAGAGAAGAGCTATTATTATCCTCATTTTTACATACGAAGAAACTGAAGCATTCTTGAAAAAGCTGTTAATTGAACCAGGATCACATAAATAGCAAGGGGTGAAATTAGGATTTGAACAATTTCACTCCAGAGCCCACATGTCTAGCCACCATGGATGAGCTCTTATGCTGGACTGCCTGTGTTCAAATCCTTGCTTTACCACCTGATAAGCAATATAATATAGGGGTAATAATAGTACCTAAAAATAATATATTCCCATAGGGATGTTACAGGTATTGAATTAGTTAACACATATATGGCTCTGAGAATGTTGTCTCACACAAGTGAAAAGTATTGGATAAATGTTAGCTAATCCTCCTCCTCCTCTTCCTGCTCTTTATCAACCCTCTGGCTCAAAAACCCTCTGGCTCAAAAATATATATCAACAAGCTCTGCTCTGTTTTATGTTTACAGATTATGACTTTACCTGGAAAATACTTTCCCTTGGTCACAAGGGGCCTCAATAATAAAGTATAGATAACTTAGGCCAAAAAAGAAAAGTGTGGCCACAGTGGTTTACAAAGAGCCAGCAATCTCAGCTCTTTGACTTACTTACTAGATGATGCTGGGAGACTCATACAACCTTTCCAAATCTCTCAAATAACACCTTTATCTCAAAAAAAGTTATGTATAAGGGCATATTTTTAAAACTATAAAGAATTGCAGAAACAAATGAAAATATTAACATTACTACAAAAAAAAGCAACTCAGTTTGACCTTAATTGCTTACAAGCCAGTGACATCCTGTTTCTGTTAACACAGTTCTCTCTGCCTGGAATTCCTTGTTCAAACCCTGTCATTCCTTCAAAATCAAGCTCATATACAACTTCTCAAGAATATTCCCTAAACACCCCAGTGCAAATAAATCTACCTTTTCAAACTCTTTGAGCATATATCATCTTATTGCATTATGAGTCTCTTCTGACTCACCAACTAGATTATAGTTCCATCAAATCAGCAACTCTTCATTATGCCTTTTTGTGTTCAATCCACGGGCAGATATAACTACCTTTTTTGCATAAAACATGGAAAAAGAAAAAGTTCCAAAAGATTTTAGAACTCTTCAAAAGGGAACAGAATGCATTGATTGATTTAACAAACTTTTGCTGGGCACTTGGTCGGGCACAGTGTGGGTGCTAAGGCTACAAGGACTAACAAAACACAACACCTGACTTGAAAACCCCCAAGCTTAGCAAAATCAAAAATGTACTCAGGCCTGCATGCCTTGATCTTGATCTGGTTCTAGATCTGAATAATTCTAGTTCTGGTGTCAACCCAGCAGTGATCTGGCATATACCCTGAAGATTATAAGTTGATACTGGGGACCTGAATCTTTTTATCTCTTTTCCTAAACTGATAAGAAGCACTAAAAGACAGGTTTACTAAAACTTCCACCATCTCTTCAAAACAAAGAACAGGCTCTGGACTGGGCTAGAACCTCTGAAGGAGTTGGAGTGGGAATGAGACAGGCACTCTTACTCTGATCATTCAAAAATCGATTTTTCTCAAGTGCACGATAAATCCTATCAGAAATAATTCTGGGAATATCCCTCAATTCTCCTATATGATATCAAAATGCATATATGATGCTTTTTAGCTGGAATTTATTCATTTAATAAATATTTATTACATGCTTAATTGTTAAATGATTTCATCTCAATAGCTTTGTCTTTTTAAACATATAGTGCTCTCACCATCTGCACAATTTCTTACCATCCTCTGTGTGATGTACCCCATATGTATCTGAATTCACAAATGAGTAAGTTCTGAATTCACAAATGAGTGTTTGCTTCTGGCACTGATCTAAAAAGGTCTGTCCACATTTCTTTTCAGTATTTCTACGTTTCTGATGAAATTGCCAAACTGCCATCATGCCAACCAGGGTTAGCTGAATTAAATGTACCAATGACAATAGTGACAAAGCTGATAACAATGTGGAGAAACACACATGTAGTATAGAATCATTACTATGTTGCCACGAACTTGATATGAAACACGAAATCTTCAAAGGGAAAACTAACATCAAATAGAGCTGACAAGACAGGCAGCGGTTTAACTCGGGATCCATCTTCTTACACAGTTAGGTTTGGGTTCAGCAGTTAAAGTTCAGGGTTCAGGGCTATTCTCAGGTGGGCTGACATTTCTTCCACCAGATTCTTGAACTGCTTTGTTTCTTTTTTTTTGTTTTAACTTACCATTCTACATTACTATTAATGTTGTAGGAGCTCTTGATCATAGTTTAAAATTTCTGTAATACTCTGTATCTTTCTCTGTATTTCTTTTGGTAGAGAGTAATAAATCGGTATTTTTTCCTTAAGAATATGGAACTTGGTCAACACATAAGGACTATTTGTTGCAGAAATTATGACTGCTAGTAAACTCAAAACTTATCTCACTCTCTTCCCTGACCTTAGAACTTAAAAGAATATTTCTTCAATTCTTTGTGTTATTTTAAGGGCTACAAATGGTCTTCTAGTATATTTCCCACCATCACCATTATTTCTTATTTATTGTATGCCAATAGAAAGCTAGGCACTGAATAAGATGTAAACACGCAATTCCTGATCTTAGGTGAATAATTCATAAACAACCACATTCCAGCAATTTCTTTCCTTTCCTCTTTCCTTCCTTAGGAAAGGGGGTGGGGAGACCATAGAAATACAACATTTTCAATAATAAACTGACATAATAGATGACCTTAATAATAAAGAAATTCTGAACCCACAGAGACAGAGGACCAATTAAAGCCACAAGCTTTGCTTCTTGACATCTGAAGTTCCAAAAAGATTGATGAACTTTAAATTGGGCCACATAATTTGGAATTTTGAATGCAATTTTTAGCAAATTATTCCTTACATACCTGTACCAGGTATTGTGCTAACATCTAGAAACAAAGCAAGCTCCTACTCACATAGCACTTTTATTCTAACAGGGTTTTAGTCAATTAATAATCAATTACAATATGGTACACTTAATGTTATAATAATATAACAGAGCATTCTGGAAGAGACTTGGGATTTAAAATTTGGGAAAAGATCAAGTAGGCAAAAGGTTGAAAATAATATTCCCAGCGGAGAAATCAGCATACATAAAGGCTCATGAGAAAGAGCGTGGTACATTTATGAACAAAAAGAATTCAACATGGCTGAACATGTTAAAAAGCAATAAGATCCATGTGTGCTTTTCTTAAGTAATACAAAAATAATTTAAGTAAAATAAATCCAAATTAATAGATTGGTAATTCTACAGATGCTATAACTGGTAACCTTACAGCAGGTCTTTGCATTTTATGCTTAAAAATAGATTGGCTTCCGTTATATAATATTTATCCATTTTGTTTTAAATGACTAGTTAAAAGAGAGGGTTTCAGGATGCTATCATCTAGCACTTCTTTCAAATTACACAATATAGGTCTTGATTTTCAATAAATGAACTGCCAATTTAAATAAAATTATCAAAATTTACTCTTCTTGACACTGGCTCTGAAACATTAAAAATACCAAGTGCTGGTATAAGAATTTTGATCAGATGAATGGAATTTATGGGCCCACTGAAGATTGTCTCAGGTAAATTTCCATAATTATTCTTTATTGGGGTTCCTTATTACCATTATATTTCAGTATCAGTATCCTTTTTATGCTTCTTGTCTATCCAGTGGTACATTATGGTGCAAATTAAATGTGAATAAGAATAAGAACAAATTAAACTGTAAAAATAGTTAAAATCACAACAGTGTCCAGAAGTGCTGAACTAAGTAATAAATTAAGTAAGTGTTGAATCAGGAGCACTACCTGTGAGCTCCATCAACCAACATACTTTGTATGCACTTGGGGCTATCAAATATTCCATTTCAAAGGCAAAAATCTTTAAATATTTAAGTACTCATTTTGTTTATTAATCAAACAAGTAGAAACTAAAACATATGATATTACCATCATTAATGACCTGAATCCTCTGGAACAACCTGCCAGCTGGGTGAGGTTATATGGAAGCACTACAAATCCCTGAGAGGACCTTTAACTTGCAGCTACATACTTCTGAAGGTTACCAAGTGGAATGGAAGGTTGTGACAGAAATATTAAAGTACATGAGAAAACATTTGTTTAGTACTAGAAGGCACATTAGAGATCATCTGATCCAATCTCCCCCTTTTATAATTGTGGAATCCCCAGAAAGGTTAAGCACCCAACGTCACACAGCTAATTTTGGCAGTACCAGGATTAAGTTCTTGACTCTTGACTCCCCAGTCCAGGTTGCTTTCCCCTGTACAAAATCAATAACATCTCCCTTCTGTACCTCAAAAATAAAAGGCAGAAATGTTGAGAAGATAAAGCTATAGTAGCAGTGTGAATGTATAAGTTGTGTCGAGAAAGACAGAGAGGAAAATTAATGAGATGTTTGATAGATGGCACCTTTTTACATCCTTGTTGGTTCCCACATTTGGTCTACAAGGTTGGCTTCATGTAAAGAGACCAATAAGGTCCTAATAAGGAATTAGTGACCAGCCCAACTGATGGGAAAGTTGAGAAGTCGAGGCAGTTACCATTGTACTTCCTTTCCCTTGTAAATTCCCTTTGTCATTTAATAAGAAAAATGACCATAACTGACTTGCAGCTTAATTAGATAAGATTTGATACCTACAGGTAGATCAAAGACTGTGGGTAGAAAAGCTATGCTTCCGTGCATTACTATGAAAAGTCTTCATCCATTAAGTTTTTAAAAATTAACTGTAAGATCTAGACTGCAAAATATTATGCTAATATATGATTTTATTTCTTCAAAGATTAACTTTTACTGAAATTATATGTATCACTATTCTCCCCAAAACAAATGATATAAAGTTGTGTGCTTAATGACAAAAATCAGCTTCAATAATCAAGATCTTGTACCAAGTAGTGCCAAAAAAAATGTATGCAGAGAGTAAAGCAAAACTATTTGTGGGAAGAAACAAAAACAAGTTTTCGTTTTAGGTTTTCAAACAGCCATGTTAAGTAAAAATGATTTTACAAACCACAAAAGAAACCATAAAATTATTACTATTATTATTTTTTTTTTTTTTTGCATAAAGTACCTAACATATTTTTGACATACTAAATACTTATTTAATGGATCACTGTTACTGTGTGTCTTCTCCAAATGACAAAGGCTTCCAAACTTTTTTTAATAGCAGAATGCTTTTGTTACATGAAATCTTATTCTCTAAATGAGATAAAAGTAAAGTTACTCTGCTTGGAGAAGGCAAGGGGAGTGAAAAATCTGTTCTCCAGGCTTCCCTCACTCCCACTCTGGGTATCCACATGAGCTACGAACAACTAAGACTAAGATTTACTAAATGGCTGGTTCTAATAAATAACTCCCCTATACTTTTTCATGCATTCTTAGTATTAACAATGGTGACCAATTCAAACTCTTTTGAATCATTGCTAAAAAACATTACTATACATTCAGTGCCCTTTATTAGCAGTGCCATTAAAAGAAGAAACTGTGGTTATAAAAGTTGAATTGTTTTAATAAAATTACTTCAGATATTCTGGTGGGTATTTTTTTTTTAACCTGCTTAGAAAAATACTTACCATATTTTAAAGAATTCGATGATTTTATATTCCAATAAACATAAACCAGAAAATATAAGAGTATTAGTCTGGTTTCTGTTGCTTATAACAGAATACCTGAAACTGGATAATTTATAAAGAAAAGAAATTTATTTATTACAGTTTTGGAGGCTAGGAAGTCCAAGGTCAAGGGGTGCATCTGGTGTGGGTCTTCTTGGTAGGAACTCTCTACAGAATCCTGTGGCAAAGCAGGACATCACATAGTGAAGTGTGAGCAAGAGCACCTTTCCACATGCTTTCTTCCTCTCCTTATAAAGTTCCCAGTCTACTCCCTGATAATCCATTACACTATTAATCCATTAATTATGAATGGGTTAATCCATGAATTGGTTAATCACCTTCCAATGGCCCCACCTTTCAAATATCATAGGCCCAATTTTCCACCCTCTTAGCACTGTTACAATCGGCGTCAAACTTCAATGAGTTTTGGAAGGGCATTCAAACCATAGAATAAGTACATAAAGCAAGACATTAAAAAAAGATTACTCTATAGGCAAAATATTAGAATACTACAAAATAAAGAATAAGAATGACTATCTATAGTCCAATGAGACACATAGATATAACTAGGTATAGATATATTCTTCAAAACTCCTTAGGGCTTTTTCTTTTCTCAAAAACAAATGGTTATATTATCAAGAAAAGGCAAAATCAGTTAAGGTACACATAATTAAAATCATAAGAACCTATAATACCCAATATGTTATTTAATAAATATCTATAAATTAAGTCATAAGCCACCAGAAGGGTTTTAAAAAATGATATATCAAAATAATCATTTTATCAAACAAAAAGAAACATAATCTATACTGTACACAATTTATACAGTACATTTTTTCCACCAAATGCATATTTTCAGTTAGAACTCATCAGAAGTAAAATGGTGGAGACTAGAAAAATAAAGTCCTATAACCTTTGTTGACCTCTTACATTCTGGAAGGGTATCTTTCCAATTGGTGTCAGGCAAACACTGAAAACAAAAGGATATCCAAAAAAGTAAGATGAATTCATACTCTATGAAAGCACGCCCTAAGCCAGAGTTCTAGGAAACGAAGACAGCTATTTCTTCCCAATTTCTCAGCTAACACAGACTCTTCGGAACAAATGCAATATATCCAAATTTCAAATCAGTCTAACACGGAAGGATGTACACTTTCTATTCTCTGTGTATAAAGTAACTTCAAAAGGAAGGAAAAATGTTCTTTTGTTCTAGACCTTAACTACAGACCTAGTGAATTTATCAGTCTTTATATATACTCGTTTTTTATGGAAAGAAAAAAACTAGGTTTTTTTTTTTATTACATAGAAAACTGTAAAACTTTTGTTCAAGCTTAAATGCTTTTGTCTCTTAACAGCCTAAAGGGATACTCAACATAAATTTGATCATTCCTAATGTTTCCACACTATTTCATAACCTGGAATCAATTCTTTTTTTTAAATCTATTTCCAGAGCAGGGGTTTTGAACACAAAGACAAGGGTTCCAATCTAGAAAGCATAATCTTGGGAAAATTACATATACTCTCTGGGACTGAGTTGCCTTATCTGCAATATGGAGAAATAATATTTCTCTTATAGGACAGATATGAAGATTAAATTAAATAATAGAAATAATAGATATAGATGTAAACTGTCTCTATAGTATCTGGTAATTAGCAGGTGTTACTGATACTACTTAGATTATGGGATTACTAATTTAAACTCTATTTTGAACAAGTTGGCCAGCTTTTTCTTTCAAGACATACATACTGTATCATTAACTCATCTATTCATCCATCCATTCCTCAAAATTAATTACCTGTGTATTAACGATTAATTCAACCTGTACAAAAACTTCCTTGTCCATACATGGTTCAGAATGAATCAGTTAGTTATTCAGAGTCTGACTAGTAGAAAAAGATGTGCCTTGACCACCCACATCACTGGATTTAATGTCTTGGGTATGGGAGGTTTCATTTTAAAGAAATCATTTAGCTCTCTCTTGGGTATTTCTTTGGCATAAATTCTGCATTTTCAAGCAAAAATTTCTTCCAAAATTATTATGAGAATTATGACCCTTTATGTTTGTTGTTCAACTCCCCACCGTCGTACTGCTTTCTTTTTAATGTCCACTTTTAAAATTATAGTACTTATGGTATCAGTGACAATTGTATTGAAAAGTCCAAAGTATTGGAATCATCTTATTATTACAACTTTTACTTCCCTTGCAAGTATAAATACATGAGTCTAATAAGCTTTCTCACTATAAAAAAAAAATACTTGCATTATATTAAAATATTAAAAAATATTTAATAAGGGTCTTTTCCTTCCAGAAGTAAACTGAGGTTGTGTCTGAATCAGCTTGAGGCAAGGGAAGTTTCAAACATAACATTTTTAAAACTAGCCATTATTTCCTATGTTGAAAAAAATTGAAATTTTATTTCCTAACAGCAAATGAAACTGTCAGGAAAATTTAGGTGTAATAAAATTGGGTGGTTAAACCAACATGCTGGATTTGAAATAAAACTGAATTAAAGGAATTAAAATTAATTCTCTGTCAGTCAACCCTTTAAAAATACTATGCAAAACTGACTGTTTTGACAAACAGAACTTCCTTGTTCTTGATAAAATCCAAAGTTAACTATCTCCTTAATGACCACTAATAGTGCCGCAGTTGAAATTATGCATTGAACAATATTTTGCATAAAATGTGTTGCTTCTGGCAACTTTTCTGCCTAAATAAAAAGTTGTCAAACAGGGTGACTTTAGTGGTACAGAGTATTAAAATGGTGGATTCCGTCCAAGGTTAGCTAATAACGGCTGACATGCCCTGGAATCCTGAGGCCTAAATCAACATTGTTTTCACAGCTGTAATTAAGCCACCTAATCAGAAGCACATTTTGACGGGACAGTTTCTGGAAGCCAGACATTACAATTTCTTATGCCTGGAGTGCAGTGGCTCATGAGACATCCTCGTTTAATTTCAGGTTAAAAAGAAGGGGGGTTGGGCATTAAAATAAAAAAGACTATTTTTTTAAAGCAACATACAACTGTTGAAATGAAGCAGGCCTGTGGGTTCATGCCTTGACCAGTCTTGCATCTGACCGTCTTCTGGCTCTCTGCTGAGTCTCCCCTCAACTCTCAAGTGGCAGCTGCACACAGTGAGATGAAGGGTCTCTGCCAAGATCAACAGATGAGCTGGTCTGAACTGGCTCTCTGTGTGTTCTGATTGTAAATTGTGCTGGTGATGATTAGAGAACTCTAACACAGGATGTCAACTCTTAAAACTGTCCAGAGAAAATAATTTTTTTTAAGTTCAGGAAAATTTTTAAACTTTTTTTGTGGCTTGGTACATGTTTTGTCTATAACTTTTCGTATGATTCAAATGAATTCACCGAAAGTAAGCAATTCTATTATTAAAAAAGAAAAAAAGAAGGCCATGGTGTGGCTCATGATAGGGACCTTCACCTTGATCTGTTTATATAACAGTTCTGCAGAGCATGGTCCTTCACTGGCATACCTGTCACGTGCTTCTACCACCTGCCAACAGGAGATATTCCTAAAATGATGAGAATCTAGGATTCAATAGTCACATTTTAATCAAGTAACTGTGCTGATGACTTTAAAACAGCTAAATTACCAGATTGTTTTCTGCAGTGTTGTTACATTTTGTAACATTTAAACTTTCAACCCCAAAGGCTATTGTAAAACTATCAATATGAAGGCACTAGTCACTGGAGTCTGATTACATTTCGTTCTGCATTTTAATTACATATGGATTCTATTAACTAAAACTTTTGCCTTATAGGCAACATTTTAATCAAATTACTACAATTTTCAAATATGTTATAATAGTTTGATGAGTTAAAAGTTCACATTCTTAACATATTAAATATCAAAAAATTTTTGCATAAAAAAATACTCCTTACAAATATGCTAATACATTTTTGGATTACTTTGGGGACTTTGTGACTACCTAGTTATAAGTCTACTGTGAAATTTATATAACGGGTGTACATTTGTAAATGTGTTATTGGTGTTGAATATAACTAAACTCAACATATAATTATATAATTATAAATTTAGAAACACTCATTTTATTGTTGTAAATTGAAGTAGGAACAAGATAAAACATACTTAGAATCTAATATTCAAAATCAGTATTTGTAACTTCAATTGAAAAAATTTAAAGCTGAGAGGGAATTTATATTTCATCTAGCCAAAGCCTTTCATTTTACAGCCAAGAAAACCAGTGTTGAGAGGTAGAACCTTTAAGAGGCTATCAGGAACTTTAAGAGATGATTAGGCAAAGCCCTCATAAACAGATAATGCTGTAATTGTGGGATTGGGTTCCTGATAAAAGGATGAGTTCGGCTCCCTTCCACTTGCCCTCTTGAGCTCTCTTGCCCTTCCACCTTCTGCCACAGAATGACGCAGCAAAAAGGCCCTCCCTCACTAGATGCTGGCACACTGAGTTTGGACTTCCCAGACTCCAGACTCCAGACTCCAGACTGAAATAATTTTTTTCTTTATAAATTACACAGTTTGTGATATTCTGTTATAGCAACATCAAACAGACTAAGACAATAACTCTGGCACTAGTGTGGCAGACAGGATGGAAGGAGAAAGACTAGAAAAGGGAAAACTTATTAGAAGACTATATTAGTCAGGATTCTCCAGAGAGACAGAGCCAGTAGGATATGTATATAGATATATGAGAAGAAATTTATTAGGGAAATTGGCTCACATGATTATAAAAGCTGAAAAGTCCCTTAGTAGGCTGTCTACAAGCTGGAGACCATGGGATGCTGGTAGAATGCCTCAGTCCAAGTCCGAAAACCTCAGAAACAGGGAAGTCAATGGTGTAACTCTCAGTCTGAAACCAAAAGTCTAAGAGTCTGTGGGTGCCTGCCACTGGTGCAGTCCTGGAACTCAAAAGCTGAAGATCCTGGAGTTCTGATGTCCACCGACAGGAGAGATGAGGGTATTTCAGCTCCAGCGGATAAAGGGAGAAACTGCCCTTTTCCTCTGTTTTTGTTCTTTCTGGGCCTCTGGCAGATTAGGTGTTGCCCACCCAGTCCACTCAGGCTCACATGCTAGTCTCCTCTGGAAACACGCTCACAGACACATCCCAAAATCAAGCTTTACCAGGTTTCTAAGTATTCCTTAATCCAGTCAAGTTGGCACTTAAAATTAACCATCACAAACACTATTGCAACAGCCTGGGGAAACAGTCATGTGATGACAAGGGTAAAAAGGAGAGAACAGATTTAAGAGATATGTGGTGGTAGAAACTGCAAAATTTAACAACTGATTAAATATTGGTGGTAGAAGGAAAGTGGAACAAAATGAATGGTAAGTGTTCAACCTTGGGCTGCAAGATGGACATTTATGTCAGAGACTAGAAATGTAGAAATGTAGGCAAAGGATAATTTGAAAAAACAGCATGGAAGAGTTAGATAACATTTTCAGTTTGGGACTTCAGTGATTTTGAGGTGTGTGCAGAAAACTGAAGTATAGAAGGCTAGCAGGCAATTGAAGCCCTCAAATAACTCAATTTAGTAAGAAAGATAAAATAGTAGGAAAGATACTCAGAAGCATATTTAGTTGTTGCCACTCTTTGAACTGGCAGGAATAATTAAAGCATTCGGTTGCTAAAATTACCATCTATATTTTCTACAACTTAATTACTAATTGATTACACTGATCAGAGTTTGAATTTTTATTATTGTACTTCGTGCTCTACCCTTGTAACACTTCGTCAATGAAGAATAGAACTATATACAATATATTATATGCAAATATATATTTATATTTATACTTATATACAAAATATATATCTAATATGTAATGTTTACATTTTATATATTATATAAATATATATGTACTTTATATCAATATAAAATTTATAATGTCATGACACAAAAGCGCTATCTAGATATCATCCATCATGAAAGTCGGTCCTCTTAAACTGCGAACTACAAAACAAAAAGCTAGAGGAGGTATAAGGCCAATGGAACAGTCATTATTACCTCTAGTTTCCTGATTACTGTACATAATAACCTTGAGTTTTTAGAATGCCAGAAACCTTTAAAAATATGAAAATATATGCTAAGGATCAAGGAAAATGTTTGCATGTTAACTGGGCTGTTCCACATTTTGATATTTTATTTTCAGCTCTATTAGTATCCAAAGGCCAGAGGTGGCGCTCATGGGAGAATTTAATGAGCATTTAAGTAAACAACATTTAGCAAAAGACTAAAGTGAGTGTTATGACATAAAATGTGGATGAATTTTGAGAATAAATAGAAAAAAATGAAATTTGGAATAGGGAATATATATAAAGTAAAGGTGAATCAATGTTTTTAATGCAGTTGTCAGAGACATCTCAGTCAGAGAGCGTCTCAGAAAGTGAAGTTCATCACATCTTCACAGGCCACAATGATCTGGCCCTTGCTCCTCCAGTCTCATCTTACAACTTTCCATCTAATTCACTCTTCTCCAGTCATACTAGGCATCTTTCCATTCCTTCAGCGTGCCATGCTTTCCCTTGTCAACTCCTACTTAATCTTCATTTTTTCAATTCCTCACCCCAATCCTAAATTAGGTCCCCTCGTCATGTGCTCTCATGATACTGTGCTTCACTTTAACAGCACTTGTATTAGTCCATTTCTGTTGCTTATAACAGAATACAGAAAATACACAAAACTGGGTAATTTATAAAGAAAATAAAATTTATTTGCTTACAGTTATGGAGGTTGGGAAGTCCACAGTGCAGACAATACATCTGGTGATGTTCTTGGTGGTGGTGACAGTAACAGCAGGGTATCATATTGCAAAATGGTGGAGCAAAGAGAGATCAAGTTTCTCTTTCACTCTCCTTTTAAAGCCCTCAGAACCACGCCCGTGGCCACTTTTTAATCCATTCACTACACATGATCTTACAATCTAATCACCTCTTCAAGGCCCCACTTTTCAACTACCATAATAGAATTTCCCACCCTCAATAATTACAGTGGGGATTTAAGCTTCAGTGGGGTTGGGGCAGAAGGGAGGGACATCCAGTTTACAGCAGCACTCTTTTAATTATCTGTATAATGGTTAGTATTCTCCACTATACTTGAAGTCCTATGATGGTAGAGATTTGCCTTATTCCACATTTCAGTCTCTTAGGAGAGCACCAGGCAAGGAATGGAGGCCTTGGGTTATAATCTGATTGGGTTCTAATTAAAAATCAGGGAGCTGGACTCCAGAATCTGTACTTTATACCACTGAACTGCATTAAATAGCTTCTCTCAACAAATTAAGTCATGGGTAACAAATAGTTTTCAAAAAGAATGTTTTTTCTTAAAGGGCGAATAACCTCAATAATAAATATCATTAATCAACTGAGATAAAGTATTTAAAGTTGTGAAAACAACTTACCTACTTGAATTCTGTGTCAGTTTCTCTATCCACACAACACATCATGTACTAACAAATGATCCTTCCTCTCTCAAGAAAATGTAATGAAAACAAATATGACATATTATTTGAGAACTTATGAGAAAGGAGATTCTTACTTTTTAATTTTTCTCTTAACTGTATCAAAATATCTCAACCTTTCACCTTTATTAATGATATAATACCACTTGACAACTATCAAATGTGACATAAATCTGAACAAAGTGCAGAGATATTTCTCCTGTAAAGATACTAACGGAATGCTCCCCTGATTTGTAATTTACTATTTTCTTGTAAGTAAAGTCCTATAGAATTAAAAACATACTGCTTAATTATATAGCGGAAATAAGGCAAATCTATACTGTAGTTAGCAGCATCATAACTCACAGTAAAGTATTTGAGTTTGGCATTTTATGTCTTATAGATTGAAATATCAGGTTTCTCCACAGCTGTGGGGAGGCTGGCCTCCAAACACCCACAAGTAATTAGTTCTGACTGCTGTCCTGTTCTCTACTGGGCTGTATGTGACTCAAAAGCTCTTTGCTCACTGCCCTTTCTGTTATTATAACTCAAGATAAAAGCTCTAGAGCAGCCCTAACTTAATGGGTAAAACACCAACACACTGGAAAAGTTAAAGTACTGGCAAGTGTACAATTGATGAGAAATCTTAGATGATCTCCAGCATTATTATTGCATGGAGCTGAACAAAAAATGAAAATGTTACCTAAAGGGAAATAAAGTTTTTAAAGATAATTATTCATATCTACTATGAATATCTAATATGATCAATCTCTTTATATGCATTACAACATCGTGATACATTGTTTTTGATTCATAATGAATATTTATTTTTATTCTTATCCAGTAAAATGGCTGGAGAAGATACTAATGAAATAGTAATGAGTATATACTGGCTGTCCTTGAATCATTAAATAAGTGATAACAACAAATAACATTAATACTGTACTTATTATGTGGTAAAAGCACTGATATAAGGGATTGTTTTACTTCTTTTGCCTACACGTAAAAAGATTTCCTCATAGTTAATATATATTTCTTAAAGCTATGTGTATAGTTTAGCTGTAAGAAATACATGTAACTATGAGAAAATCTTTTTATGTGTAGATAAGAGAACTAATATTTATTGAGCACCTACTAATATGCCAAATACTGTGTCTTGGTTTTATCTTCACAACAACCCTACAATGTAGGTATTTTCATCTACATATTACAAACATAGAATTTGATGCTTAGAGCGTTTGTATGGCTAATAAACAGCAGTGCCAGAACGCACGCCCAGGACTGTCTGATCCTAAAGCCTTGCATGAGGGGCCTATGAGAAGGGGTGATGGCAGGTGAGGGGTGTTGGAAGAAAGAGATAGTTAACAGAGTTTTGAGAGTGGCCAAAATAAATACTGGAGAGACCAAACAAGAACATTAAGAACAAAAATAGAGGAAAAATCAAATCAGATTATAGAGTAAAAAGGAGGAATCTGACAGTGCAAGAATGGATTGAAATATATAAAGGTAGGGTTTGTGTGACTATTGCAAGCAGTCTTGGGTTCCAGTGGGCAGAAGCTATTTGGGTTAGGTGGGTGGGTTTAATTGAAATCGGAAATTGAACTAAAATAAGAATACATTTCCTCTTATAGAAAAGTCATTATTAATTTAATTCATTAAACATATGTGCTATCCATAAGGCCCATTCCTCAAGGCAAAATAAACATATACTTTGATTGCTCTTCCTCCTTACCAAGGTGTCAAGTTGCACATTTTTTAGAGACTCCATCAAACACTGCATCTTCTCAGTATCATCTTCTGACAGTGTTAGGCAGAATAAATTCCTCCCTCACGTGTGCTACCACAGATTTATATTTGCCTACTTTTTGTGATTTGCTTATGTCTCTGTTTCCCTGGCTAGAAGAGCCTTACCGTAATCCCCATGCCTCAGATAATGCCCACTTAATAGGTATTTCTACAATGTTAAGTACAGGTGGAAAATGGTCTGTGCAATAAGAGACATAGAGGAATGTGAGTTCCAACAGAAAGAAAACTAAGACACACTTAGTACTTTTCAGATGTAGTGGTAAAAATTATTGTCTATGTTTCCCTGATGCCAAAAATATTTATGTTAAGTAGATATTAATATCCAAATATTAGCTCAGAGAAGTTTAAAACCTTACCCAAGAGTACAAAGGAATTAAAATCTAGGTTGCTAATTATGATCCATCTGATATTGAAGTCAATGTCACTCCCAAAAAACACTTTGCTACCATCCAAGATAGAGTAAGCCCCCAAAAGCCTCTCTCCCACTGAGTACAACCAAAATCTCTTGGCAAAATACAAAAGGAATTTCCTGAGGACTTCGAAAAATAAAGAAAAGTGAACAGAGCTGGGAAAGGAGTAAAAACCTAGAGAGTGATCTATACAGCATAAGTTTCCTGTTTTTCCCCTCTTTTTTCCTACATCCTTGAACAACGAAGTCATGGGCAGCTAAAACTCCAAGAAAAATTTCAACTTTCTCACCAGAAGACTAGTAAAAGGGAAGCTTGCAAGCCAGAAACTGTTGGGAGAGGAGGTAAATCTCCATTTTTCCCATTTTTTCTCTCCCCGCTTTATCCTGAGGGAAGCCCCAGTCTCAGGATCTGTAGGGCAGTGTGGGAAAATAAAAATTCTGAAAGAATCTCATCTTTGTGGAAAGAGATCCAAAAAAGGGGACCCTAAAAGATGGAGATCATCGGGGGATAGCAGAGAAAAGAGCTGGAGAAGGGGATCCCTTACTTCTATGAATAAAGTGGTACAAAGTTCACACTCACTCCTGAGCAGTGCATGTTTCAGACAAACATACAATAGCAGAGCATAGGTTCTGAAAACTGAACTACAATGTAAATCAACACCCAAGTGCCAAACTGACTCCTAAAAGGTGCATGCATGAGACATACTTAGAGCAGTACAACAAAGACTTCGGAAACTGAGCTGCCAATGTTGGAAATAGTGGTCATAGGAGGCACCACTCTGAAATTGCAGTTTAAATTTAACTGGGTTGATTGTTTGCTAAAATTTTAAAAAATCAACATTCTTCAGAGGATTTTTTTTTTTTTTTTTTTTTTTAAGATGACCAGGAAGGGGATCTTAACCCTCAACTTGGTGTTGACAGCACCAAGCTCTCCCAAGTGAGTTAACTGGCCATCCCTATACAGGGATCTGAACCCATGGCCTTGGTGTCATAAGCACCACACTCTCCCAAGTGAGCCACAGGCTGGCCCTTCAGAGGATTTTAATAGGAACTACAATCTAAACAACATAATATTTAAAATGTTCATGATACAATCTAAAATTACTCAACATACCAAAAAATAGAAAAAATGATAACTCTGAAAGAAAAAGTCAGTAAACAGATGCCAATACAAGACAAAGCAGACAGTGGAATTAGGAGACAAAGACTTTAAAGAAGCTATTACAGCTAAGTTCCATGACATAAAGGTAAACACTTTTGAAATGAATGGAAAGATAGAAGCTTTCAGCAGGCAAATATAAATTATTAAAAAGAAACAAATGGAAATTTCAGAACTGAAAAATACATATCTGAAACAAAAAAATTACTAGATGGGCTCCATTGCAGAACAGATTTGATGAAGAAAAGAAAACAGTGAACTTTAACCACAACAATAGAAATTGTGCAATCTAAATAACTGGGAGATAAAATAATGAGAAAAAAAAAGAAAAAAAAATTGATTACAGCCTCAGGAACCTTTAGAAGAATATCAAAATGTCTAACACTTGGGTCATTGTGGTCCCCAATAAAAACGGTGAAATAAATTGGTGGAGAAAAAATATTTGAAAACTAATGGCTAAAGACCTCCCACATATGGGAAAAGACAAAAATGCACAGATCCAAGAAACTCTATGAACAGAATAAACTCAAAGAAAACTATGCAACAAACATCACAATCAAACCACTAAAAATCAAAAATAGAGGAGCCAAGGGCAGCCCCCTCTACCTGGAAGCAGGCAAGAAAGAGAGCACAAAAAGGGTCCTAGGCAGGAGCTGAGGGAAACCCATCCACCCAGAAGCAGGCAAAAAACAGAGAACGCCTGGGGTCCTAGGAGTTCAGGGCAGCCCCCTCCACCTAGAAGCAAGCAAGAAACAGAGCACACTGGGGTGCTAGGCAGGAACCAAAGACAGCATCCCCTGCCCAGAAGCAGGCAAGCAGCACAGTGAAAACAGCACTTTCATGCAGGTGGCCCACCACAGCCACAGATGCTGTATAAGAGGCTCGACACCACAGCAGTAGCCACAGCTGATGTGCAGGCAGCCCACCAGACACTCAACTTCATTGACACACGGAGAATCACCAGCAGAGACCAGAAAAAGAGGATGTCTCTCTCCTCAAAGCCCACTCCAAAGTAACAGAAGCAACTTCTCTGCCAGATGGCCAGACATCAACATAGAGATACTAGAAATATGAAAATACAAGAAAACATGAAACAATCAAAAGAATATGGTAGTTCTCCAATACCAGATCCTATAGAGCAGGAAACTCCTGATATGACTGCAAAGGAATTCCAAGCAACAATCTTAAAGAAATTCACTGAGGTACAAGAAGACTCAGTTAGACAACATAATAAAAGGAGGAAAAAAAATCCAGGATATAAAGGAGGAAATTTACAAAGTGGTTAATACTTCAAAAAAGAATGTAGCAGAACTCATGGAACTGAAAGATTCTCTAAACAAAATAAAAAACACAACTGAGACCTTAAGCAGCAGGCTAGAACCAGAAGGAAGAATTTCTGACCTTGAAGATAGTCTTCTAGAAATAACCCAGGCAGATAAAAAGAAAGAAAATTTTTAAAAATGAAGAAAACTTAAGAGAGCTAGTAGACAACCTTAAGAACACAAACATTCAAATCATGGGTGTTCTAGAAGGGGAGGAGAAAGGAAAAGGCATGGAAAACCTATTCATTTAAATAATAATGGAAAACTTCCCAGGTATATGGAGAGACACAGACATTCAGATCCAGGAGTCTCAAAGATCCCCAAACAGATTCAACCCAAAAAGATCCTCTCCAAGACACAGTACAGTCAAACTGGAGAAGCTCAAAGACAAAGAGAGAATCTTAAAGGAAGCAAGAGAAAAGTGTTAAGTCACCTATAAGGGAGTCACTACCAGACTAACAGCAGAGTTCTCAACAGAAACTGTACAGGCTGGAAGAAAATGGAATGATATATTCAAAACACTATAAGAAAAAAAATACCAGCCAAGAATACTATGCCCAACAAGGCTATCCTTCAGAAATGAGGGAGAAATAGTGTATTTTCCAGACAAACAAAAACTGCAGGAGTTCACCACCACGTGACTAGCCCTGCAAGAAATTCTCAAGGGAGTCCTGCATCAGGAATCTGAAAAATGATAATCATTCAACTTACTAACTATAGTTCTGTTCAAACTCTGTTTTTCCATAATTCAGTCTTGGTAGGTGGTAAGTTCTAGGAATTTACTCATTTTATCAAGATGATCTAATTTGTTGATGAACAATTATTCATAGTATTCTCTTATAATCCTTTTCATTTCTCTAAATTTGGTTGTAATGACCCCTCTTTCATTTCTGACTTTATTATTTGAGTCTTCTCTCTTTTTCTTAATCCATCTAGGTAAAGGTTTGTCAATTTTGCAGATCTCATCAAAGTACCAACTTTTGGTTTCCCTGATTTTCTTTTTTTTTTTTTTCTATTATCTCTTTTATCTATGCTCTAATTTTTATTATTTACTTCCTTTGCTAGGTCTGGGCTTAGTCTGCTCTTCAGTTTCTGGTTTTTTAAGGTGCAAAAATGATTGTTGATTTCAGATCATTCTTTTTTATTAATGTACATACATTTACATTAAATTTCCTTTTTAGCAACATATATAAATAAATAAACAAAAATAAAAAGATATAGAAAATGTCAAATGAAGCTTGAGAAAAAACAATACATTAGATATAGGGGAGTAACAATTTGAATGACTGCAGATTGCTCATTAGAAGCTATGGAAGCCAGAAGGCAGTTAAACAACATCTCTAAGAACTGGGGGGGGTGGGGGGGGGAAATCCTTGTTAATCCAGAATTTTACATTCAGTAAAAATATTCTTCAGAGACGAAGTGAAATAAAAGCATTCTAAGATGAAAGAAAACTTTTACTAGCAGACCTGCTGTAGAAGAAAGGCTAAAGAATGTTCTTCAGACTGAAAGGAAATGACAGTAGAAGGAAACTTAGAATTTCAAGAATAAAGGAAGAGCACAGACATAGTAAAATCTAGGTAATTATTAAAGTTATAAAATATGAATAATGGTTGAAAGCAAAAAAAAAATATCATCTGATAGTGTTTTCAATGTAAGTATATATAATCTATATAACAACTAAAACTATAAAATAGTGGGCAGACAGACTGGCTATTACCAAAAAGAGAATAAAAAGTTCTAGGTGAGGATGGGGAGAAAGGGAAACGCTCCTACACTCTGGTGGGATTGTAAAGTAGTGCAGCCATTATGGAAAACTGTATGGATGTTCCTCAAACAACTACAGATAGAACTACCATATGATCCAGCAGTCCCACTGCTGAATATATATCCAGAGGAATGGAAATCATCATGTCAAAGGGATACCAGCACTCCCATGTTTATCATAGCTCTATTTACAGTAGACAAGAGTTGGAACCAACCTAAATGTCCATTGACAGATGACTGGATAACGAAAATGTGGTATATATATACAATGGAATACTACTTGGCCATAAAAAATAATAAAATTCTGCCATTTGCAGCAACATGGATGAACTTAGAGAAAATTATGTTAAGTGAAATAAGCCAAGTACAGAAAGAGAAATACCACATGTCGTCACTCATAAATGGGAGTGAAAGAAAGAAACAAACAAACAACAATCACAATAATATATTGAACTTTCAAAAAAAAGAGAACAGAACTGTGGCTATTAGAGGTGGGAAAGGGGGAAGGGGTAGCAAGAATTTGGTTAAGGGTCACAAAGATTATATTTTGTAAACATGAGTATACTAATTATCCTGATTTGATCACCTCATATTGTACACAGGTATTGATTCAAATCTATACCCCACAAACATGTATAATCAATTATGTTTCAATAAAAAAACTGTCAAAAAAAAATAGTGGGGGAGAGCAAATGAATCTACATTCCTGTAAGGCCTTTACACTTTTCTCCAAGTGATAAAATACTAATTCTAAGCAGATTACCAAATGTTAGGTATACATATATATGTATATATAATATATTATGTATATATATATATATAAATCCCTAGAGCAACCACTAAAACAATAATGCAAAAAAAAGGTACTTCCAAAAGTATACACCAAAAGCCAATTGACAAACAAAAATGGAACACTAAAATAAATTCAAATAATCAAAAAGGAGGAGGGAAAGGGAACACAGAGGAACACAAAAACAGAATGAAAAAACATAAAATAAATGGCCATGAGAAACAATTACATTGCACAATGCTGAGTATACTAATTATCCCAATTTGAGCATCCCATATTGCACACAGCTATTGATATTCAACTCTTGTAACCCAAAGATTTGTACAATCAAGTATGTTTCAATAATTTAAAAAGTTATATTAACACACACAAAAAAATGCATTTTAAAAATAAAATGGTAGATAAAAGTCCAACCTTGTCAGTAATTGTATTAAATGCAAATTATCTAATCACTCAATAAAAAGCCAGAGATTGTCAGAATGGATAAATGAAGCAAAATCAAAGTACCTCTTTTTCTTTTTTAATCATTACACAATGTAAACATTTTTTTGTGACCCTTTACCAATTTCTCCCTAACTTCCTTCACCCTCCCCCTTTCCCACCTCTGGTGGCCTCAGTTCTGTAACCTCCTTTCGAAAGTTCAAGGAATTATCGTAATTGTTGCATCTTTCTTTTTATTGTTTTTTTTTTTTTCAGCTCCCACTTATGAGTGAGGACGTGATATTTCTCTTTCTGTACCTGGCTTATTTCACTTAACATAATCTTCTCTCAATTCATCCATGTTGCTGCAAATGGCAGAATTTCATTCTTTTTTATGGCTAAGTAGAATTCGAATATGTATACAGACCACATGTTCCTTATCCAATCATCCATTGATGGACATTTAGGTTGGTTCCAACTCTTAGCTATTGTAAATAGAGCTGTGATAAACATGGGAGTGCAAGTATCCCTTCAATGTGATGATTTTCACTCCCTTGGATATCTACCCAGCAATGGGATTGCTGGATTAGATTGTATGGCAGTCCTGTTTGCAGTTGTTTGAGGAAATTCCATACTGTTTTCCATAATGGTTGCACTACTTTACAGCACACCAGCTGGGTTCCCCTTTGCCTGCATCCTCACCAGCATTTGTTATACTCTGTCTTTTTGGTAATGGCCAGTCTAACTGGGATGAGATGATATCTCATTGTGGTTTTGATTTGCATTTCTCTGATGCTTAATTACATTGAGCATTTTTTCATATGTCTGTTGTCCATTTTTACACCTTCCTTTGAGAAATGCCTATCAGCTCCTTTGCCCACTTTTAATAAGGTTACTTGGTTTTTCACTAAGTTGAGTTTCTTGTATATTGTGGATATTACTCCCTTGTCAGATGCATATGCTGTCTTTTCGCTCTGTTCATTATTTCTCTTGCTGCACAGAAGCTTTTTAGTTTGATATAATCCCACTTATTTTTTCTTTTGTTGTCTGTGCTTTTGGGGTCTTATTCATAAAGTCTTTGCCCAGTCCTACTTCCTGAAGTGTTTCCCCTATGTTCTCTGTTAGGAGGAGTTTTATAGTTTCAGGTCTTATATTTAAATCTTTAATCCATTTTCAATTGATTTTGGTATAAGTGAGAGGTACAGGCCTACTTTCATTTTTTTAAGTCATGTTAGTCAGGTTTTCTGTTATTTACACTTGATAGTATTCCTAATGGATACAACTCAAAAGTCCATGCTCTTATCCACCAAACAATATTGCTTCTCATGTGTGAAATATAAAGACTAAGGCCTCATCTTCTACCTCCCTCAGAGAGTTCTTCAGAAGTTCTAGTCAGAAAATGCAAATAAAAATGTCTTGAAAAATAAAAATCATTATATATATTTATCACTGTTTTAAAAATAGTCATTCTCAACAAAGGGAAAAGACAGGAGAACACACATCCTATAGAGACACAGAATTGGGGAACATTCTCCTAGGAAGTGACCCTGGGAGAATTTTTCATATTATACAATCTCCTGTGTCTTAAGAATCACTGCCACGGTGAACCACCTCTTGAAAATGAGATGATGAGCATATCCTGCAGATGTGTTCAGAAGGGGAAAAATATTGAGAAGTAGAGTTTTGTTATGATAGTGAGGTGCATTAAGCACACTTTCTTTAAAATATCAGTAGCATAATAATTCGTAAAAATTTTTGAACCCATGGAGAAACAATCCTACTTTATCAAGTTTGACCTTACTTAAAATACAAGTAATTATTTTTGTACAAATAACAGCAACAGGCAATAAACAATAGTACAACTCAACAATGCTGATACAACCTAAAGAGCATAATGTAATATTAACCAATGGGATTAGAGAGTCAGCAGGAATAAATGTGAATGTGTTTCAGAGAAAAGCTAGAATAAATTTCAAATACTCAAATTTTTTAAAAAGTTTCCTCCTCGTTTTAATTTCTCTTAGAGGAGGTCAAATTAATTAATCTCTTATTAAGAAATTAACAAAGTCATTTTAAAAATTGAACTCACATCTCAGGTCCCAAATAACTGGCTTCTTACATTTACTGGATAAATTACTAGCATTTTTCATTCAATAAATATTTGTTAAGCATCTACTGTGAGCCAGACTGCTCTTGGCACTGGAGTGCCTTCACAGCAGTGAAAAAAACATTCAAAAGTGCTTGTCTTTATGGAACTTATATTCTACTGAGGGTAGGGAGCAAACAGACAATAAGCAAATAAAATACACTGTGTCAGTTGACGATAAGTGATGTAGTGAAAAAATAAAGCAACAAAGGTATAAGGTAGAAAGGCAAAATGGGGCAAAAGAGAGAAAGAGTTTGTGAGGGGAGGAGAGGGTTAGTGGTTGCTGTTTTGAATATAATGGTCACAAAGCCTTCACTGAGATGCTGCCACTTGAGCTAAGACCCAAAGGAGATGAAGAACCAAACCACTGCCATGCATTTATCTGCTTCAATGCTAACTCTTTTCTATTGAATGTATCACAGGAAATGGGCCAACAGGTAATCACAAAATAATATTGTTTTTCCTTACAAGTCACCCTGATCCATTGGAATCAAACCAAAAACAGGAAAAAAAGACATTCCAATTATTGGTAACTCTCTGAATCTCAATGTTGACATATCTGCCTTTTGAGAAAAAAGTTTAAATATTTATTTTATTTCTTTATTTCACAAATATATTCATTTCAAAAAATCCCCAAACACATATTTCAAATGTAGAAAAATTTTTTAGTCTTAAATGAGCCCAAATTCCATCATGGGCTAAAATTTTAAGACATAAAATGACTGCTGAAACTGAATTTTAATCATATAGATGAATCACAACACGCATCTTTAGCTAGGCATGTATTATGGATAAGTCTAGTATTCTACAGAGAATAATCACATGTTCTAATTACCATTTTGGTTATACGCATAATTAATAATACTCTGTCTTAATGGGACACACTGAATCTTCAGACAGTTGCAAGCTTTAACTATGCATACTGCCAAATTCAACTGTCAGCTGCACTGCCAAACACAAAGGAATCTTGATGTAGTGTTTTAGCATTGATAACAATATGCATATCTTTATACATGATACAATGGAAAAATTAATTGCTTTTTTTCCTTCAAGCTTTTTTCCACTCTAATAATTTTATGTTGCTTGATTGATCATTTACCCTAAATTATATATATTGACAAGTGATCTTATGAGCAATAAAAACATAAATGCAAACATGACCCAAGATCCAAAGAAGAAAAAAATATTGTTAGACAATGACTTACTGATTGTAAACTTTCATTTTCACGTAAACAAGCTGTGTGAAGTTCTGATTTCAAGGTTGCAATGTGGCTTCGATGAGATGTCATTTCCTTCTCTAATGTAGCAATTCTAGCACTTGCAAGCTGGTAGACATCCATGAAACTTTTAATCATAGCCTTAAGAAATAGAAATAATGTCACACACAATTCAAATAAAGCTGTCCCCAAAGGAGAATTTTCATAATTTGAAAGCAAAATCATTAAAATTTTAAAATAAACAACTTTTCATCTTTCTTTAAAATAATAAAGCGAAACATCACATTTTCTATTAAGAGCAGTGACTATTTTAGGAAAGTTTGGAAGAAAATAATTGAGACTTCTTTCCAGAGTATTTATTTAAATAAGATGTACTTTGATCTATTGTGCTTAAAATTTAGAATGCAGTTTTTAGATATGGCACACTTATTTTCTATAGTAAAGTTAAATTCAAGTTGTAATTTGACCTAAATTTTAATCTTAAGAGAGACACAAAAGATGGATATACAAACAAGATATTTCAAAACAAGCTGAGTTAGTAAAATTTTCAACCCACCTAAAAACAAATGTTTTCAAACAAAACGAACTAAAAAAAATTGTGATTTTTTTAAGAGTAAATAATATGATTCCTATATTGTAAGAAAAGCATAATTATGTTCATTCATATAACACAGGAATGCACTCACATTACACTATATGTAATAAAATAAACAACACAAGCAAGTGCTGGCAGCTTATGATCTCCCCTAAGTAGTACAGTATTTGGGGGATTGTTGGACCTCTGTATTACAGTTTAATTATATTATAGACTTTTTCTTTTAGAAAATTTGTAACAAATTTTAAGTTCAGGGATACTATTATGCCTTTTTTAAAAAGTGTTTCAAAATACCTCAAACATATCACAATAAACATTTAAAGACATTTTTGAAAATATTATATTATTTACAAGAAAAAATGTCCCTACCCACAACATAGTACAATGCTAGACAGTCTAAGCATTGCAAACTATATTCAATCTGAAAGGTCTAAATGGGAAAAATTTGAGAAACTAGATATTTGAGCAATTCTGAATGCATGTAAAAAGTAATTCAGTGAACAAAGAGTAAGAAACAGTGTCCACAATGTCTGGGAAACACAAATAGGTTACTTGTAGGTAACAGTAAGAAAATTCAGACTTCTTTGACTAATAAATTCCTGTTTGCCCCAAAAATCCAGTTCAGACACCGTCTCTTTCAAGAACCCTCTTGTGATCCAAAAAACAGCAGTGTTAACTTCTACCCTGGTTCTCAGTGGGTCCCTGATACCTGCTTCTATGATTGCATTTATCACTTTAGCAGAAATTTATGATTACACATTTATCTTCTTTACTACCCTGAGGAGTTCCTTAATGCCAGATACTGTGCCCACACATTTCTGTTTCTTCAGGGATGATGGTGGCCCACATTTGTTTGAAGTCAGTACTTGTTTGAATGACTGAGTGAATTAATGACTGTTTTGAAGACTGAATGAATGAATGAATGAAAAATTGGCAAAGATAAAAAATCACAGGTTGAAGTCATAAACTGGCATAAAATGCCTTATAGAAAAGGATGAAGATATTTGGGAAAATATAACCTCAACACCTAATCTAGTTAATAAATTACTAATCATACTCTGTTCAAGTTGAATAAAAAAGCAGAAGCATAGCTTTGGGCATAAAAAGATGGAGTATACAAACATCAATTCTATTTCCCAGCACTAAACAAGCACAGTATATACGACTTCATGTTTGGGAACATCTCACATTCCTACCCTACCTTGCTTTGAGTCATTTCAAGGTAGGTTTATAGCTCAAGGTAAGTCACAAAATACTTACCTGGGCCTAAAAAGTACATAAAAATCAGAAACTATCAAATCATATCTGTTTCTTCCTATGTCAAGTCTCTCTCCATTTTTATAAATTCATTTATCTTATTCACTGAGACAGTGGACCAGGAATCACACGTCCTGTTTTTTTCTGGTTCTCACTTTGCCACTTACTTAGGTCTATGTTGTCAGGGAATGCGACATCTGAGCCTCCAACTCTTCCCTCTATCAAATGGGAAATATAGTCATTTCCTCGCCTACTTCCAAAACGGTTGTAAAGCTCAGATAATTAAAAAGCTAATTTTTATTAGGTATTTACTGCAGTCCAGGAACCATGTAAGCAAATTACATGCTTTATTTCATTTACCTTTACAGTAACCATATGGAGTAGATACTATTTATAACCTAATTTTTCAGAGTAAAACACAGGAGCCTGGAAAGATTAAATAACTTGTTCAGGATCACAATTAGTTATATGGTGGTCAGGATTCAAATCCAAGTATTTCTAATGCAAAGCCATTCTCTTAACCCTTCAACTATATTGCATCTAATATAAGAAAGCCCTCTAAAAATGGTAAATTACTGAATTTCACTTTTCATTTTAGTATTAATATTGTTCTACTTTTAAATTCTGCACTGAAATCTTAAGGAGACAATCTGTATAAGTGGCTCTTATACATATATGTTCTTGTTATCTAAGAACCTAAAATGTATAAAAGCTGAAAACATGCATAAATGCTTATTAAATGAAAAAAAAAGAAATACTCTTCTATCAGTAATAGACTCCTGGATTATTATTTCATTGCAAGTCACAATAGAACTGGCATTTAATATTTTAGGATAAAGAAGTTCGACATTTAAAATTATCCTATTTGCTAAATTTGGGGAAACATGTTTCTTGAGTTCTGATGTACAAAATATTCTAAAAGGGATAAATAATATAAATAATAGTTATCCAAACATTTTTTTAAAAAAATATTTTTGAGAAGTAATGTCAGAAATTTTATATGGTATATGAAACAAAAGTCATAATTATTTTGGCTCCTTCCTTGATCTACTTTTTATAACTAAATTCTAATATTCAGTGCAGTATTAACAGAAAATACATATTACTTCTTTATAACACTAAAAAGAATAATCCAATTTTGCTTAGGATTTAGAATCTTAAACATTCAAAATCTTTTAAAGCAGTGTTTCATTTGAGAGATTTAAGTAATTTTGCTTAACACTATATATGGTATTTTTTCAGAGCAGCAAGGTACAACGATCAATACAGAAAGCATGTTTTATGTCACTAACATGTATAAAATATGCTGTACTCTTCTAAAATAAAAACCTCCTTCAGAAAGAGGAGTGTCACTGAAATATCAAAGTTATTCCATGAAGGATGTGAGGGTGATCTGGCTGCGACATCTGTCACCCCATTGATCGCCAGGTTGATTCGGCTGATCTGGCTGGCTAGGCGGGTGTCCCCTTCCTCCCTCACCGCTCCATGTGCGTCCCTCCCGAAGCTGCGCGCTCGGTCGAAGAGGACGACCTTCCCCGCTAGAGGAGAGGACCGTTCTTGGGTCAAGGGTATACGAGTAGCTGCGCTCCCCTGCTAGAACCTCCAAACAAGCTCTCAAAGTTATTCAAAGAAGCCACAGATCTTTTGAGGTATAAAGAATGTTAACTTCCAGTATTAAAAAGTGATTCAAACTACGTAGTGAAGAATGCCAGAGAAAAATCCAACTTTTTAATATAAAAGAAAGGTACCAAGTTGGTAGAAGAAATGAAAATGACAGTCTAAACAAGCTGAGGGGGTGGGAGGTAAAGGGTATAAGCATCTAATGTCCCTTGCATGAATCACCGAAAGTCTAACCCTTCACAACATACCTTCTCCCACACTAAAATATAACATTGTTTTACATGAGGAAACAATGGTAGAACAGCGTGATACTGTGTACAGCATGCCCAGAATTTGAGAACTTAACCCATTTCATCTTTGGCCCCAGGGATTTTGACTATACCATGCGGTGAGATCTGTATCTCAGTGGGGCTTACCTAGTTACATGAGGAACAGAACAAAAGACAGTTTCTGGATAAGAATAGCCTTTGTTTTAAGAGATACTCTGTAGTGTTTACAATTGATAGCTATAAGATGAGACAATCCAAACATATAAAACTCCCCATCTATCCATTAGGGAAAAGTGTATGTGCTTTAAAATACAAAAAATTCTGAGGCACAAACAGGTAAATGTCACTTGAGAACTGGACTATTGTTTATTTGTTATGTACATATTTAATAAATTAAAATCCTTTCAAACACAAAAATATTTAGAGGCTAATGAACAGTTACTTGCTGCAACAAAACTTCCTATTGATAATAAAACAGTTACTATTTATGATGTCTTTCCTAAGGAAAAAAGTCCCACAACAATAACACGGTTGTAGTTTTTAGTGTCAAATTTTGTTTGTTCGTACCTGGAATTAAAAGAAAATTCACTGTTTCCTTCAATATCAAAAAGTTGTTCTGATAAGGTTGCTTATTTGATAGGCTTAATTTCATTCCAATATTTTAGTATTATTTTACAAATGTTGGGATCTAGCAAGGAATGAGACTTATCGGGCCTGTTACTAATAGTCTGCAAATAGCAACTGTAACCCCAATCACATTGTTCCAGTCTAAGATCTGGGGTTGGAATCTTTAGTTTGATGTTTGGTTCCCGGCCATGGCCACAAATACCTGCTTCACCATGACATTCCATTTCAGTACAAAGCTGTGTGGGAAATACTATATTGTGATGGCAGACTGCCATCCACCTCCTTGCTTTGCCACATGAAATGTTATGCCACATGGAATTAAGCATGTGCATGTGTGTGTGCGTGTGTACATAAAAGCTGCTAAGAATGTTATGAGCTGAGAAGAATTCTGAGGAATCAATAGGAAACACAAAGTAGAAGGCACCAGAAACAAAATTTTAGAGAAACCCTATCAAAACAAGAGAACACTTCTACAGTGGTGGGACCAATGAAAGGTGAGCTTGAAACTAAGCATAAATATCTATGAGAAATGGAAGATGTTGCCTTGCTTTATTAATAACCCTGAAACCTTTCCCTATCAATAAAGAGAATGTAATACTACTCAGTCATAAAAAAGATGAAATTCTGCCATTTTCGGCAACATGGATGAGCCTGGAGAAAAGTATGTTAAGTGAAATAAGCCAGGCACAGAAAGAGAAATACCACAGTTCCTCGCTCATAAGTTGGAGGAAGGAAAGGAAAAAGGAATCAGACAGACCATAATAAAACATTGAACTTTGAGAAGAAGAACAGACCTATAGTTATTAGAGGTGCGAAAGGGGGAGGAGGGTTAGGGAATAATTGGGTCAGGGACACAAAGAATAATTACATGATTTGTAATAATGAATATGCTAATAATATTAATTTGATCATCACATACTGTACACAAATACAAATAATCAACTCTGTACCCCATAAATATGTATAATCAAAAATAAGTTTTTTAAAATGATTTTTAGTGAAAGAAACATGATTAGATATGCTTTATTATTTTTAAAAACTTACATAACTCTTTGTGATGTAGCAATTTGAGGTCTAATTCTGAGTCCCCGTGCCCACCACCGCCCAAGATAAATGTTTAAATAGGCAAGACACAAATGGCAGAAGTGCACCATTGATTGTGTTCACTAAATCACAGCACTCATGTTTCAATCCTATCTATCAATTAAACAAGTTTTAATTGAAATTTTGGCTAGAAAATTTCCAACTTCCCTGAATTATTCACTTGTTATTTAACAAATACATATTACAATAAATATATTTTTTAACAAAGGTTCAAAAGACACACTTTCATTAGAAAAATATGCTTCTGAATGTTTTATGTGTATATATATGAATTTTTATAGCTCTGCATCATTTTGAGGGAAAAAGTCCATAATCTGGAAACATTTTCAAACAATTTCATAATACTTTCTCTATAGAACTACTTTAATAGAGCAGTTTTTATTTTATTTTCTACAAATGTCACTTTACTTTGAAGTGTTTTTTTTAAAATATATTTTCTATATAAAATGCCTCTGATAGCCACTTGCCACCAAAGAAAAGTTCCACAGATTTGTAACCTTTCTCTTTTAGTGAAAGAAAATTACATAACTCATACTCAAGTTCAAGAGTACTTTGAAGCATTTTGCCACAAGAAAAACAGTGAACCTGATACAGAAGATTTTAAAACCTACTTTTTATCTCCTTATGAAGACTATACTGTGTAAGATAATTTGACCCATAAATTCACTTAATCGCACAAGGTACATACATATTTTCATGTTGAAATACAAAGAAAGTAAATAAACAAATAAGGGTGCCCACTCTCAGCCCATATGCACTGCAAAATCTTCCACTCTTCCCTTAACACACCTAAGGACACATTAATGTCTAACAAACGGACCAAGAAAGACACCAGTGCCAATCCGCAGGAAAGAATAGAAGTTGTATTTCTTACTTCACAAACAAGGGAGCACCTATTATCTTGCACACCCACTGGGTTGTATTTACAGTCTCCAAAGTGAGTCAAAATGGAAAAAAAAAATACAGAACTTCCATATATAGGTTTTATTGTATGTTATATTTACTTCTTTTTTTTTTTGTCTTTTTGTGACCGGCCGTACAGCGCTCAGCCAGTGAGCTCACCGGCCATCCTTATATAGGATCTGAACCTGTGGCGGGAGCACTGCTGCGCTTCCAGTGCCGCACTCTCCCGAGTGCACCACGGGGTCGGCCCTATATTTACTTCTTTAATAGACTATTTTTTAGAGCAGTTTTAGGTTCATAGAAAGGTTGAATGAAAGTACAAAGAATTCCCATATACCCTCTGCTCCTACAAACTCAAAGCATCCTCCACTATCAACAACCCCCACCAGAGTGGTACATTTGTTACAACTAATGAACCTACATTGACACATCATTATCACCCACATTTCATAGATTACATTAGAGTCACTCTTGGTGCTGTACATTCTATGGTTTGACAAATGTACAATACCATGTATCCACCATTATAATGGTGCATTATATGTACCATACGGAACCCTAAAAATCCTCTGTGCTCAGCCAATTCATCCCTCCCTTCCCTCTAATTCTTGGCAACCTGATCTTCTTACTGTCTCCATAGTTTTTATATTTACTTTTTATCTTTCTCTAAAAATCTTTTAAAACCATATCTTTTTAAAATTTCTGTTTTCCTGTGTTTTATGTTTTAGAGCTTATTTAAGTATAACACATGCATATAAGTTATTTAGGAATAAAAATACGTATATTGGGGATGCTAGTTCAAAAATAAGTGTGCAATCAAAAAACACTTGGAGAGCGCTCCTCTGCAGTATCAGGCAACTAACAGAACGACACTGGAAGCAACTGAGCTAGTTGGCTCTTCCACTACTGGTGCTGAGCAGGATGGCATAATTGTGTTTGTCCCCAGAAGTCAAAACCACAAGTGAGGACCCTAGAGTCGGGAAAGCAGAGTATAGAGCCTAAGGAATTCTCCACATCCAGAAGACAGTCAACCAACCCATCATCCCTGGCAGCATGCATGTCCCATTTCCTTCCCTCACACCCAAATGTAAGTTCCAATAATCAAAATCTTCATATAATACAAGCACAAAAGCAACATCCCACTCTAGAATACCAAAACCTATATTGCACCATAACAAATCACCACTAACTTAATGGCCTATAACAACACAAATTTATTATTTCCTAGTTTCCGTGAGTCAGGAGTCCAGCACAGATTAGCTGGATCCTCTGTTCAGGGTATTACCAGGATGAAACTGAATTATCAGCTGGAGCTGCGATCTCATCTGAGACATAGGTTCCTCTTCCAAGCTCACTCAAGTAGGCAGAATTTTGTTTCTTCTGGTTGTAAAACAGAAGTCTCTGTTTTCTTGCTGGCAGTCAGCCAGAGTTACTGTCAACTCCTAAAGGGTGCCCTCAGGTCCTTGCCAAATAGCCCCTTTCTCTTTAAAAATGGCTGTTTGCTTTCTCCCAGACCAGCAGAAGAGTACCTCTCAGATACTCTGCCTTCTTTAAAGGGCTCACATGATTAGGTCAGACCCAGACCCACCCAGCATAACCTCATTTTGATTAGTAACCTAATAGTGATATCCATTATATTTAGTGGTATGGCCCCCCCCTCAAGGGGAGAGAATTGATTTTACAATGGATGTACACTATGGGAAAGGATCTTGGGGTCATCTCAGAATTCTGATTACCACAACCTAAACCACACACCTTACACAAAAATTAACTTGAAATTGATCAATTATTTAAATGCAAAAACATAAAACTATGAAACTTTTAAAAGAAAATATAGGAAAAAAACCTTTGGGATCTAGGGTTTGGTGAAGAGTTCTTGGACATGATACTGAAGGCATGATCAATAAAAGGAAAAAATAACAATAAACTAAACTTCAACATCATCAAAATTAAAAACTTCTGCTTTGTGAAAAATCCTGTTAACAAAGTTTAAAAGACAATCTACAGAGCTGAATTTGGGACGCAGCTGCCTGCTATGCTGAAAACCTCTGGAAACTGGCTAAGGAGCTGTGCTCAGCAGAGACGGCAGAGCCTCCTACTCTGAGGTCAAGTGTGTATTTGAGAGACTCGAGGAGGTCATATGATCTCTACTGAAATCATTGACTCTGCCCCGGACTCGGACGGCTGCTCGGACGCCGACTCGGAGGTGGGTCCAGGGATCCCGACTCCGACTGTGAAGGTGAGCCCAGCCCAGTGCACACACAGCGGGGAGACGTCCGGCTAGGGAGGCGGAGACTCGGCAGAAAACACACACCCTGCGGGCCGCCACTGCGAGATCCAGCAGCCCAGCCTAGTGCACACAGAGTGGAGAGACATCCGGCTAGGGAGGCGGAGACTCGACAGAAACCACACACCCTGTGGGGCCGCCACTGCGTGATCCAGCAGCCCGGGCCAGAGCGCACGGAACAGGGAGAAGTCCTGCACGGGAAGTGGAAGCTCAGCAGAGACCACACACCCTGCGATACCGCCCTGTGACCCAGCAGCCCAGCAGAGTCCAAGCTGACCAGAGAGGTGGCTCCCCGGAGAGGCCCAAGACCCGAGGCAACCACACACACAAGGCACTAGAGGCCAACTGAGCAGCCACGGAAGTAACCATGCCAAACTGGCAACCACAGCAACATGTTAGTTACTCAATGGTCTCAAACCGGTGGACTGTGAAACCCCCTGCCACAATGAATAAACATCAAAAAAAAGATACCAGAAATACAAAAAATCAAGAAAGTACACTACCAAAAGTTAATAAATCTCAAACTATAGATCCTATAGAACAAGAAGCCCTTGAAATGACTGACAAGGAATTTCGAGTGATAATTCTAAGGAAACTGAATGAGATACAAGAAAACTCAGCTAGACATCATGATGAAACGAGGAAAAGTATACAGGACCTGAAAGAGAAAATGTACAAGGAAATCAATGTCCTGAAAAAAAATGTAGCAGAACTTGCCGAACTGAAGAAGTTATTCAGCGAAATAAAAAACACAACGGAGAGTTTAACCAGCAGGCTTGTCGAAGTTGAAGAGAGAACCTCTGAACTTGAAGATGGGCTGTTTGAAATAACACAAGCAGACAAAAAGAAAGAAAAAAGAATCAAGGACATTGAAGAAAATCTGAGACAGATATCACACAACCTTAAGCGCTCAAATATCTGAGTCATCGGTATTCCAGAAGGGGAGGAAAACGGAGATTGCATTGAAAACATATTCAACAAAATAGTAGCAGAAAACTTCCCAGGTATAGGAAAAATCACAGATCTTCAGATCCAGGAAGCTCAACGATCTCCAAATGTATTCAACCCAAAAAGGCCTTCTCCAAGACATGTTATAGTCAAACTGGCAAAACTAAGAGACAAAGAGAGAATCTTAAAAGCTGCAAGAGAGAAGCGTCAAATCACCTAGAAGGGAGCCCCAATCAGGCTAACATCAGACTTTTCATCACAAACCCTAAAAGCTAGAAAGGAATGCGATGATATTTTCAAAATACTAAAAGACAAAGATTGCCAGCCAAGAATACTCTACCCTGCAAGGCTATTCTTCCGAAATGAGGGGCAAATAGTATATTTCTCAGACAAACAAAAACTGCGGGAGTTCACTACCACAAGACCACCCTTACAAGAAATCCTCAAGAGAGTACTGGGTTTGGTTCCTGAAAAATAACTACCACTGCCATAAAAACCTAAGAAAAATCTAAAACCACTAGTATAATAAAAATGGCATTCATGAAGAGAAAACAAACAAACAAAAATGCTATCTACAACCTAAGGAACCAACAAACACAGAAACCAAACAGTAAATCAGAAAGCAAGGAACAAAAGACACCTAAGACAACCAAACAACCAATAAAATGCTAGGAATAAATCAACCCCTTTTAATAACAACTCTTAATGTAAAAGGCTTAAGTTCCCCAATCAAACGACACAGACTGGCTGACTGGATTAAAAAGGGGGACCCAACTATATGCTGCCTACAAGAGACCCACCTCACCCATAAAGACTCACATAGACTAAGAGTGAAAGGATGGAAAAAGATTTACCATGCAAACAAAAAAAAAAAAAAAACGAGCTGGAGTAGCTATTCTTATATCTGACAAAGTAGACTTTAAACTAAAAACCATAAAAAGAGACAAGGAGGGACACTACATAATGATAAAAGGACTGATCCATCAAGAAGACATAACAATCACCAATATGTACGTACCCAATGTTGGAGCAGTCAGATTTATAAAACAAACTCTATTAGACCTAAAGAAGGAAATAGACACTAATACCATAATAGCAGGGGACCTGAACACCCCACTGTCAATATTGGACAGATCATCTAGGCAAAGAATCAGCAGAGAAAAACAAGAACTAAACAATACTCTAGACCAATTGGACTGGGCAGATATCTACAGAACATTCCATCCAACAACCTCAGAATATTCATTCTTCTCGTCAGCACACGGAACATTCTCCAGGATAGATCACATATTAGGTCACAAATCAAGTCTCAATAAATTCAAAAAAATTGGAATTATCCCATGTATTTTCTCAGACCATAATGGATTAAAACTAGAAATCAATAACAAAAGAAATTCTGGAAACTATACAAACACATGGAAAGTAAACAGCATTCTACTTAATGACATATGGGTCCAAGAAGAAATCAAACAGGAAATCAAAAAATTTATTGAAACTAATGAAAATAATGATACATCATACCAAAACCTGTGAGATACTGCAAAAGCAGTATTAAGGGGGAAATTTATTGCATTAAATGCTCACCTCAGAAGAATGGAAAGATGGCAAGTGAACAACCTAACACTTCACCTTAAAGATCTAGAAAAACGAGAACAATCCAAACCTAAAGTTAGCAGACGGAAAGAAATCATTAAGATCATAGCAGAACTTAATGAAATTGAAACCCAAAAAACAATACAAAAGATCAATGAATCAAAAAGTTGGTTTTTGAAAAGATAAATAAAATTGACAAACCATTAGCATGGCTAACAAAAAAAAGAAGAGAGAAGATTCAGATAACAAAAATTAGAAATGAAAAAGGTGACATTACAACTGATTCATCTAAAATACAAGGAATCATTCGAGACTACTATAAACAACTATACGCCAACAAGTTTGAAAATCTGGAGGAAATGCATAAATTTCTGGACACACACAAGCTCCCAAAACTGAGCCATGAAGATATAGAAAATCTGAACAGACCAATAACAATAAAGGAGATTGAAGCTGTTATCAGAAAGATCCAAACAAAGAAAAGCCCAGGACCAGATGGATTCACAGCAGAATTTTACCAAACATTCAAAGAGGAAATGACACCGATTCTTTACAAACTATTCCAAAAGATTGAAACAGACGCAAGTCTCCCCAACTCTTTCTATGAAGCAAACATCATCCTGACACCAAAACCAGGTAAAGATATAACCAAAAAAGAAAACTACAGGCCAATATCCTTGATGAATATAGATGCAAAAATCCTCACTAAAATACTAGCAAACAGAATACAGCAACACATACGTAAAATTATTCACCACGATCAAGTGGGATTCATCCCAGGGATGCAAGGTTGGTTCAACATATGCAACTCAATAAATGTGATACACCATATTAATAAACTCAAACACAAGGACCATATGATCATCTCTATAGATGCTGAAAAAGCATTTGATAAAATTCAACACTCATTCATGACAAAGACCCTCTATAAGTTAGGTATAGACGGAAAGTATCTCAACATCATTAAAGCCATATATGATAAACCCACCGCCAATATCATCCTGAATGGGGAAAAGCTGGAAGCTTTTCCTTTAAGAACAGGAACTAGACAAGGATGCCCACTCTCACCACTCCTATTCAACATAGTGTTGGAAGTACTAGCCAGAGCAATCAGAGAAAAGAAGGAAATAAAGGGCATCCAGATTGGAAAAGATGAAGTCAAACTGTCCCTGTTTGCAGATGACATGATCCTATATATTGAACAGCCTAAAGCCTCTACAAAAAAACTCTTGGAGGTGATAAATGACTTCAGCACCATAGCAGGATACAAAATCAACACACAAAAATCAGTAGCATTTCTATTCCCCAATAGTGAACATGCAGAACGAGAAATCAAGAAAGCCTGCCCATTTACAATAGCCACCAAAAAAATAAAATACTTAGGAATTGAATTAACCACGGAGGTGAAAAATCTCTATAATGAGAACTACAAACCACTGCTGAGAGAAATTAGAGAGGATACAAGAAGATGGAAAGATATTCCATGCTCTTGGATTGGAAGAATCAACATAGTGAAAATGTCCATACTACCCAAAGTGATATACAAATTCAATGCAATCCCCATCAAAATTCCAAAGACATTTTTCTCAGAAATGGAAAAAACTATCTAGACATTTATATGGAACAATAAAAGACCACGCATAGCCAAAGCAATGCTGAGCAAAAAAAATAAAGCTGGAGGCATAACACTACCCGACTTTAAGCTATACTACAAAGCTATAATAACCAAAATAGTATGGTACTGGCATAAAAACAGACACACTGACCAATGGAATGGAATAGAGAATCCAGAAATCAACCCACACACTTACTGCCATCTGATCTCTGACAAAGGCACCAAGCCTATTCACTGGGGAAGGGACTGCCTCTTCAGCAAATGGTGCTGGGATAACTGGATATCCATATGCAAGAGAATGAAACTAGATCCATACCTCTCACCGTATACTAAAATCAACTCAAAATGGATTAAGGATTTAAATATACACCCTGAAACAATAAAACTTCTTAAAGAAAACATAGGAGAAACACTTCAGGAAATAGGACTGGACACAGACTTCATGAATACGACCCCAAAAACACGGGCAACCAAAGGAAAAATAAACAAATGGGATTATATCAAACTAAGAAGCTTTTGCACAGCAAAAGAAACAATTAACAGAGTTAAAAGACAATCAACAGAGTGGGAGAAAATATTTGCAAAATATACATCTGACAAAGGATTAATATCCAGAATATATAAGGAATTCAAACAACTTTACAAGAAAAAAACAAGCAACCCAATTAAAAAATGGGCAAAAGAGCTAAGTAGGCATTTCTCTAAGGAAGATATACAAATGGCCAATAGTCATATGAAAAAATGCTCAACATCACTCAGCATCCGGGAAATGCAAATCAAAACCACACTGAGATACCATCTCACCCTAGTTAGGATGGCTAAAATCCAAAAGACCCTGAAAGATAAATGCTGGCGAGGTTGCGGAGAAAAAGGAACTCTCATACATTGTTGGTGGGACTGCAAAATGGTGCAGCCTCTATGGAAAATGGTATGGAGGTTCCTCAAACAATTGCAGATAGATCTACCATACGACCCAGCTATCCCACTGTTGGGAATATACCCAGAGGAATGGAAATCATCAAGTCGAAGGTATACCTGTTCCCCAATGTTCATCGCAGCACTCTTTACAATAGCCAAGAGTTGGAACCAGCCCAAATGTCCATCATCGGATGAGTGGATATGGAAAATGTGGTACATCTACACAATGGAATACTACTCAGCTATAAAAACGAATGAAATACTGCCATTTGCAACAACATGGATGGACCTTGAGAGAATTATACTAAGTGAAATGAGTCAGGCACAGAAAGAGAAATACCACATGTTCTCACTTATTGGTGGGAGCTAAAAATGAATATATAAATTCACACACACACACACACACACAAAAAAAAAAAAAACGGGGGGAAGCAGATATAACAACTACAATTACTTGAAGTTGATACAACAAGCAAACAAAAAGGACATTGTTGGGGGGGAGGGAGGGAGGTTTTGGTAAGGGACAACAATAATCAACCACAATGTATATCGACAAAATAAAATTAGAAAAAAAAAAAAAGACAATCTACAAATGGGGAAAAATATGTGAAAATCACATATCTGATACAGAACTAGTTTCTAGAAAATATAAACAACTCTCAAAACTCAATAGTAAAAAGACAAACAATCCAATAGGAAATGAGCAAAAGACACTAAGATATATTTTACCCTCACTTTTTACCAAAGAGAACATGCAAAAATCAAATGAGCACATAAAAAGATTTTCAAAATTACTAGTCATTAGGGAAATGCAAACTAAAACTACAGTGAGATATCACCACACACCTAACAGAATGGCTTACAAAAAGCTGTGGTGATGCCAAATGCTCATGAGGAAGCAGAGAAACTGGCTTTTTCATACACTGCTGGTGAGAACAAAAAATGGTACAGTCACCCTGGAAAAGTTTGGCAATTTCTTAAAAAACTAAACATATACTTACATCTGGCCCAGCAATCATGTTCCTGAGCATTTATCCTAGAGAAATAAAAATTTATGTCCACACAAAAACCTGCATGCAAATATTCATGGCAGTTTCATATGTAATAGCCAAAAACCAGAAATAACAAAAATATCCTTCAATGGATGAATGGCTAAACAAACTGTGGTACATCCATACCATAAATGCTAGTCACAAATATGAAGGAACAAACTACTGATACATGTAAAAACTTGGATAGCTCTCCAAGGCATTACACTGAGTAAAGGGGGAAAAAAAAAAAAAGCCAATCTCAAAAGGTCACATCCTATATGACTGCATTTATATGACATTCTTGAAAAGACAAAATTATAGAGACTGAAAATTTTTAGTAGTTACCAGGGGTTAGGGATGATGGCAGAGGAGGGGTTGGTATGTCTATAAAGTGGTTAGCTGAGGGAGACCTTTGTGGTAATATAATAGTTCTGTATCTT
Source organism: Cynocephalus volans (assembly GCF_027409185.1). Lineage (NCBI taxonomy): Eukaryota > Metazoa > Chordata > Mammalia > Dermoptera > Cynocephalidae > Cynocephalus > Cynocephalus volans. The sequence goes on along the minus strand of NC_084475.1, from coordinate 57,634,721 downwards.
AATCACAGTGGTGGCTACACAAATACGCATGTGAGAAGTGTCATAGAGCTACACAAACACACGCAGAACTATACACACACAACTGACATTGACACAATGTTAATTTTCTGGTTTCCATACTGTCCTGATGTTATGTCAGATGTAACACTGAGGGAAACTAGATGAAGGGTATACCAGGACCTCTCTGTACTATTTTTGCAACTTCCTATGAATTTATAATTATTTCAAAATAAAAAGCTAAAAAAATAAAAGTGTAAAAAAATATATATATATATATATAGTGTTAACATTTAACCAAAAATGAGGAGATATATAAGTTTACAGACATCTTCATATAGTTTAGAAACAAACAAGAAGAGAATAAAATATTTTTTAAAATTTGTAAATGGTACCTATTTAGCTGACAAAGGCCTGGACTAACCAGCCTGAAGACTCTCGTATGCAGACAGTTGAAAAAAACAACCTAGCATTTTGCTCATCACTTTCAATGTAAGAGGATATCAGATACCTGTCTATATTTGCTGACTGGCTGTCACAGCAACACCAGCTATTCAGGGACCCTAGCTCATCCTCTAGCCTCAAAAGAGTCAATGTAATCTGAGGGGCACATGCACTCAGCTCAACTCTCCACTTCCCCACCTCACCCACATCTTCCTCAGAGTAGGTGAAGGAGGGGGGTGAACCCCACACTCTACCGGCAGAAATCACCAGATGAGTTAGAACATATGAGAGTCAATAAAGCCTAGGTTTCACCAAATCTTTACTAAAAGGTGTTCTAGACTCTTCTGTAGTTCCCATACTCCGGGGCTTGCCTAGACCCTAGTTCTAACAACAACAGTTACTATGTGCCAGACACCGCATTATGAGCTTTGCATATTTTTTCTAATTCTGACAATAACCCTGTGAGACTCATACTATCACTATTTTACAGGATGAGAAACTAAGGCTCAGTGATGCTCAGTACCTTGTCCAAGGTCACCAAGTTAACAGAGAGTGAAATTGGAATTCAAATCCACATCTGTCCAATTCCAAAGCCCATGCTCACTCAGTATGTTCCAAGTTTTCTTATTTGTTTACATTGGTTAGTGCTTGTTTGTTTTTGGCTATTATACAAGGTTTCTCAGTGAAATCAGCAGTATTAATCGAGGCTTTCCAAGTTTCATAAAGTTGCACAGTTAGTCTATCACAACATTCATATAACATCAATTGAATCCATGTTCTCTCCTTTGCTGACTGAAAAAGATATAAAGCAAACCTCTCGTGAATTTTGCTATGAAACTAGGATTTTCAAAGATCTCAAACTCATTAATAACTGTTACTCTGCATTGACTCAGTTTCCAATTTTTATTTATGTGAAGGAAATAAGTATTTCAAATAAAAGAACTTCAAATGGCATTTTCTTGGGAACTTCATTCATTTTGTAGGTGCTCAATAAATATTTGTAACAAATTAACAAATCCCTATTCTATCCAGACATGCCACATAACATCTATACTTCTACCAAAAGCTCTGATTCTAGAAAAGATATAATTTGAAAGAAGACTGAGATTTTTTTAAAGGGAAAAAAATTAAGCTCAGAAATTATAGCAAATCATTTATTATCCACACAATAGAAGATTAGCTCGAAGAAAAGGAAAAGTTGGAAAACAACTTCTGGTATGCTTGATTGACTTATACATGTAAAACGATAAAATGTGTTGTGCATCTCTCAGCAGACTGATTACAAGGTCCTGGTATCATCAGTAAAGAACTTTACCAAAAAAACACCAGGACAGTGATATCCCAAATCCTGCCCACACAGGGTTACCTCACCTAACTCACAAATTCTTATTCTGAATAAGATCCACGCATACTGGATATATGTAAAGAAGAAATGGGACCTGGAGAAGTTTTATTCCATTTCCATTTCTACTACTATGATTGGGGAAGGTTTTTATCTTGCCATGCTTGGAAAATTGCCTGGCAGGAAAGTGAGCTTTCTTTTATATGGAAACTAGAATTTGGGTGGACCAAGTTTTTTTTTCCTTCTCTCTCTTTATTTACAAGAAGTCTTTCCATTTCTTGACAACTCACTTTCTGGCCTACATATATTAGGGTTTGTGCATATGTACAATAATTTTATTCCTTAATATACTGGCTTGGGCCACTGCTGTCCACTTAAGATTGTGTAGTACACAGGATGTGGTTAAAACCATGTGTAACTAGATACTTAACGTAGTGTGTACGAAGACATTGAAAGGCTTTTTACTAACGATAGTGATAAGGACAGTAATGTTTCAGGTTATTAGAAGAGAAAAAATGTGTTACAAATGCACAACCTCCTTAGTCAAGCACAACTGAAGACAAAATACTGAACTGACTTGATATGATGTCGCATGTGGTTCAGCCATGTTTTTGTTGGTGTTATTACATATAAGAAAAAGAGAATCCAAGTTCATTTCCCCCTTTTGGCATTTGAAATGGCCCTGGAGTTGACTTATCCCCTCACTCAAAATTTTTACTGGCACCACCTTTAAAGAATGTAAATATAGTAGCTTTTCAGGTACCAGAAGGAGCCTCATGGGAAACCATATTCAGCAGAGTTGAAGAATACTTTTGTAGCAGACTTTTTAAAGTGATGTTTTCTTTGTATCTTGTTTAGACTCTAAACTTTTTTCTGGCCTCTACTCAACCATGGTATATACAACTTAAATGAGCCAAAAAGAAGACCACTTTTTCAAATATGTTATTTCCAACCAGAATTGAATCAAAGCCAATTGTGAGGCTAAGTTCAGCTTCTAGATTGATGGTGATTACTGCTATTATTATACTAAAGGTCACCATAAAGAAAGATCAAAGGGATAATGATATACACAAAGGAAATGACAAGTTGGTTTTCTATAAGAATATGGAAAAGGGATCGTCAAAATAATCAGAAACTGAAAAAAAAATTCCCGTTGTAAACTGTTGCATATGAACATTGAAAACTATTAAAAGCAACAGTAATCTTAAAATATTCAAAAAGGAATGAGTTTCTCAGAGGATATTGCTATATCAATAATAACAATAATAATAATAACAACAAAAACAACAATGATAAACTGCCTTGCTTTAGGTACTTAAAAATGTAAGCAGTCTACGAAATGCTTGTCATGTAGGTAGATTAAAAAATTGCCACTGGGTTTATTAATGTGTTGCAAAACATGGTCTGATAAAGTGAGAGTAGTTTAGTTAGTGAATAACAGAATTAACCGTGAGTCACAGGAAACCATGAAGAAGCTTAACTTCATTACTTTAATTCTCCATCACAAAAATACATAATCGTAGTTACCATTTCTTGATCACCACCTTTAGTTTTACAATGGAGATTATTAGAGCTGCTTTGCGTTCTACTGACATACAGAAAATACATAGGACATAGGTGAGTTTGGGATTCAATCGTGATGGTGTGAGCTGAAATTCAGGCAGCCTGGCTCTGTTCAAATGTCAAAATCATAACATCTAGCACTGATAACCAGAAATGTTCATATGAACTTTTGATACCTAATATGCTCCTCAGAGATCACAGTTACTTTGACTATTCTCTGACTCTTATCAAGTAGTAGATATACCTGTGTAGAGTGATTTAGACTCCTCACGCAAAAGAAGGGCATTCTCTGGCTACACTAAATAAAGCACATGCAAATCTATTCTGAGCAGTCTATTTTCTGTAACAACATGCATAATCTCTCATCTTTACATGCTGCTTGAAAAGTAGGAATTATTTAACAACATTTTAGATATAAAGCTACTGAGCCTCAGAGTCCATAAATAACTTTCTTAAGGGCACACTACCAATAAGTGGCACAGCTGGAAATCAGTGGTCCATCTGATTCCAAACTTCTTACTCTTTTCCCTAATATACACACATACATGCCTCTCAAAGAGGCCACAGTAAAGAAAACCTCAGTTCATTCACTAACATATTCAACAAATTTTATTGAGCACCTATTATGTTCTAGGGGCTGAAGATACAGTGGTAAAAAAGACAAAGTCCTGCCCTATTGAGTCTTACGTTCCAGTGAGAGACAGAAACAAATATGAGGGTACTCCAAAAAGTTCATGGAAAAATAGAATTTAAAGATAACACAAATCTTGGGCCAACCCTATGGCTCACTGGGGAGAGTGCAGCGCTGGGAGTGCAGCGGCGCTGGGAGTGCCGAGGCTGCGGGTTCGGCTCCTATATAGGGATGGCCAGTGCACTCACTGGCTGAGCGCGGTACAGGCGACACCAAGCCAAGGGTTATGATCCCCTTACCGGTCACAAAAAAAAAAAAATGATAACACAAATCTTTTCCATTTAACTTTCTGAAGTACCCTCGTATATTAGGTCATGTGCTGTGAAGGAAAATAAAGCAGAATCAGGCCTATAAAGTGTAAATGGAGAAATTATTCTAGTTAGTGATGAAAGAAGCCTTCTATAAGGTGACATTTAAGCAAAGACATAAATGAAGTAAACGAGTGGGTCTCATGAAGATCTGGGGGAAAGGCATACCAAGTAAAGGAGCCAGCGAGCACAAAGCCTCTGAAATGGGACTCTGTGCACTGTGTTCCCATTTCAGCCCAAAGGTCATTGTGCTATAGCTCACAGAATGAGGTGAAGAGTGTTAGGAGATAAAATTGGAGAGTGGCAAGGCCCAGATCATGAAGAACCCAAGGCTAAGAAGAGAAGTTTGGAGTTTATTTTAAGAGTGATGGGAAGCCATTTAGCTGTACGTGAGAAGACGAATAGAACATTCTCATTCTCATTTTATAAGTTAGGAAAATAATATATTTTAAAATTCATATTGAAACCAAGTAGATAAAACACTAATAGAGTACATTATCTCTTCAAAAAAGACAAATGTCTCTCATATTTTAAAAAAAAATTGGGGGTGGGGGTGAGGGTGGAGGATGCAAAAGAAGGTTAGTAATATGCTCAGACCCTTTCCCAAAGGCTCACAGCATACATGCTGGCACTCGATTGTTCCCACATCAGTCCTTGTTTTGTTCCTCATAATAGGAACGGTAACAATGAGATAGTGTCTCATTCATCCTGTCATCTCACCCAATCATCTATTAAGCACAGGGATAGGTACAGATCAGGAGTTCCACATATACTTGTTCCACAGGATTAAATTATGAACATATAACATTGGTATTGTTCTTCACTTTAGAGTTAGTGAGACTTTCAATTTCAGTAATAATATGGACTCTATTCAGAGAGCCTATTTAACCCCTTCAAAAGATATTTGCGGCTTAACAAAAGGCACTTTATATCCCAATAATCTTGTTCTGATTTGCACTTCTTGCAAACTGAACCAAGTGATAATCAGCACCTTCTATGCTGTTCTACTGTGGTTCCATTATGGAACCATCCCGGTGTTCCATAATCAACCTTCAAAGATCCAGTTGCTTTGATCAAATTTGATAGTGTAGGAAAGATGTATCTAATTTTGCTCTTTTGGAGGTTTGGTATATAAATTCTCTTAAAGGGATATTGTAGTGCAAAAAAAAATGTTATAGAAATAAATAGCTAGCAGAACTGAGAGCTAGTCATTCACTACCAAAGAAAAACTGCTCAGTCCATTATCTCAAAACAAACAATTTCTCAGAAAATGCACTTGATCTAAGCTACTGACCAGAGTAAATATATCCACATATACACACAATGTTGACTGGTTCATCTTTCCTCTTTTCACATCAAACTGTTAACTTTATTTATGAATCTCAGCAAAGAACATCCATAATTGGTTTCCTGACATTAATTTGGACAGAGGTGCTAAAAGGACATTTAGCTGGAATTATAAGAATCTGATGCACTTATTTGTGGTTTACTTAAATCTAATGCCTGAAGAAAAGCAAACTGGTAAAGAGAGAAAGAAAGAAAATATTTTATGCCTTTATTAAGAACCAATCCTTTTATCACCATGATTTCATTCTGATTCTGACATAAATAGCAAATTGGTTTGGGAATTTGCATGCTTCGGTGTGTGTTATCATCTACTGCAATAATCCCTATAATCTTTACCCTATAACAAAACTCATTGAAGTATGTTTAACCATATCACTCTGAAAAAAAATATTGTTACCATTTTGGTTTTTTAAAACAGCTTTATTGAGGTATATAAAGATATATAAAGAACTGTGCATATACAATGTGTAGCCATTTTGTTTTAAGGACAAATTGGTTCTAAGGTGCTTTCTGATATTCAACTAAAGCAATAAATGTACTTTTTGTACATTATGAAGGAATAAATAATAAGATTGCAATGAAATCCCATTGAGGCCATAATTTATTCACAGTTTCACAGAGCTTCAGTAGCCAGAAAAAACCCTTACCAATCCTCTAACTCAACACCCATTTTGCAGATGAGGTCTTCCTATAGATTTCATTGCTGCAGAGTGACCTAGAGACTGAGGCTCAAACTCTAGATATTTCCCATCTGTATTTCCTGACAATAACATTTTGTATGAAAGGGTATTTTTAGCCAAATAACCATCAAGGTCCACTCAAATGCTGCCTCCTCTTTGAAGCTATATGTTAGCCATCCTGATAGTTGTGAGGTGATATCTCATTGTGGTTTTGATTTCCATTTTCCACAATGATTAGTGATGTTGAGCACTTTTTCATACACTTGTTTGGCCACCTGTATGTGTTCTTTGGAAAACTGTCTATTCAGGTCTTTTGCCCGTTTTTTAATTAGTTTTGTTTTGTTTTTTGCTATTGGGTTGTATGAGTTCCTTATATATTTTGGATATTAACCCCTCATGAGATATATAATTTGCAAATATTTTCTCCTATTCTATAGGCTTCCTTTTCATATTGTTGATTGTTTCCTTTGCTGTGCAGAAACTTTTAATTTGATATAGCATCACTTGTTCATATTTGCTTTTGTTGACTGTGATTTTGGTTCCATATCCAAAAAATCACTGTTAAAACTAATATCAAGGAGCTTTTCCCCTGTGTTTGCTCCTAAGACTTTTATGGTTTCAGGTCTCATGTTAAAGTCTTTATTTCATTTTGAGTTAATTTTTGTGTATGTTGTAAGATAAAGGTCCAATTTCATTCTTTTGCATGTGGATATCTAAATAGGAATACATTTAAAACTGTGATTTTGGCAACTCCAAGCTTAAATAAGTGGGGAGAGAAAGATTTACTATAATTTGAAAAGATTTACAATCACTTTTAGGATCACTTTTAATTCTCAATTTCAATTCAAATATATATACACAGTTGGCCCTCTGTATCCACGGGTTGCATACCCACAGATTCAACCAACCCTGGATCAAAATGTTTGAAAAAATAACAATACTACAATAAAAAATACAGTATAACAACTATTTACACAGCATTTACATTGTATTAGGTACTATAAATAATCTAGACATGATTAAAAGCATTCAGGAGGATGTGTACTATGCCATTTTATATCAGGGATTTGAGCATCCATGGATTTTGGCATCCTCAGGCTATCTTGGAACCAACTGCCCACAGACACTGAGGGACAACTATACACATATATAACATATGAAAACATATATTTGAGAGTAATAATAGCCTTTTTAATACAACTTAAGGCATCTGTGCAATTATTACAAGAAATTACTTTTGTACCTAGTTTTAGACTGAATGATTTACTGCATCTCCCTTAATCCTTAAGTTGCATATTCATTGCTGTATTTTCCTCTAACTGCTGTCACTTAGATTGTCATGCAGAATAGGGCAAATCAGGGTCAGTTTATATAAGCGGCATCAATCTGAAGAACTTCATCAGTCTTTATTTCAAGGGATTATGCAAAGAAAACTGACATTAAGAGAGCCTTAACTGACAGCAAATGAAATCAATCAGCAAATCACTAAGCCATAATAAACTCACTCAATTTGTAGATAACCCTTCCTTTTCCAGGTCTTCACCTAGGCAGTCCATCAAACACTGTTTTTTGTCCAAGTAGCTAAAATGAATAGCAATTCTGGTTGTAGCACTTGAAAGTTCAAGTGCTCATAGACTTCAGTCTCTCAATAATAACCATTAAAAGGTAGCATTATACTTATACTTAAAAATAGTCTTCAAAAATGAAAAAAAAAAGATAAAGAGTCATGTTTAGGAATTTTTTTTTGCCTCTTAACATTAATGACAAAGAAATTATGTTCATTTCATTCAGCAGGCTTTCTACTAAGGGCTACCTGGAACTGAAAGTTATAACAAAAAAAAAAATTCTGGGGCCGACCCCGTGGCGCACTCGGGAGAGTGCAGCGCTGGGAGCGCGGCAGTGCTCCCGCCGCGGGTTCGCATCCTATATAAGGAGGGCCGGTTCGCTCACTGACTGAGCGCGGTGCGGCCGGTCACAAAAAGACAAAAAAAAAAAAAAAATTCTGTATTTCAATATATTTTTTCATTTTTGTTTTGTACTAAGTGTATCTCAAACATTTCACATTACAAGTAAATACTGTCACCATTTCACAGAGTTGGAATTTAAAGCCCCCCTCCCAATTAAATAGTGTAAATAAAGGTGACAAAATAGTTTAAAAGAAAATATAACAGTAGTAGTGTTTGAATTATTTTGTACAATAATTATTCAAATAGAAGTACATGGTGGGGACTCACCACCTAAGCATTAGCAACAACATTATACTACAGTGTAAAAAAACAATAAAGTTGTTAAACATTCTATTCTTTTGAAGGCACATCTTGGACAGGTCATCAGTCAAAAACCGCTACGAGTCAAAACACTAAAATATTTCTCAATGTGTCTGGGTCACTATTCTGGTCCCCAGGCCTTTTGCAGTTCAGTCCAACAAGGCTTATATTAAAAATAGCATTTTCTAAAGGTAAAAAGCACCTTCACGTGCACATTATTTCATCTAATCTCCCCCACAATCGTGTGAGCAAAAGCAAGACAGGCTTCACTGTCACAATTTACAGATGACTAAATGGCGGCTCAGTGCTATTGAGTGACTTGCCAAGGTGATTATATCATGAGCCAGGACTTCAATCCAGGCATTCTGACCCTCCACATAGGTTTTCTCTAATACTATCTTGCTGCGTCTTTTCCCAGAAATTGAAATTATTTTATCTTTTCCAAATACTATACTGTTAAGAAAATAATTCCCATTCTGATCAACATGCTGTTTCTAGAAAAGTCAATGAGATACAGAAAATTGCAGATTCTTGATTGCCGACTTCTCTATAATTGATTTACTTGTCTTTTAGAAGTGCAAAAATCTCACTCTGAATTTGAAAACTAAGCAATCTTACACCTGACTAAGGAACATTTATATGCCAATATCTAAAAGAAAACAATTCCAAAAATATTTATTACTGCTATTTAATTTTCAAAGTTCTTTCAAACATGTCATATGATCCTCAAAATCACACCACCATGCACCAGGGCAGGGATCATCATCTCCATTTTACGGATGAGGAAACTCATATGCTGGAAGAATTAAGGGCCAAGGTCTCACAGAAAATAGTGATTCTAGGATACAACTCCAGAAGCACCTTCGGCACCACAAGGATGATAATTCTTATTTATCCTTCACAAGGAAGGACAATGTTGTGTTGCACAAAAAAAATATTTATACAATTGTATAAAATAATGAGAATTCTTGCTACCTGCATAATTTGTGTCTGCAGGGGGAATGATTTCAAATGTTCTATATTCAGTCCTAATACTTTGGAGCAGAGATGCATAATCTCTTCAATCTTCGTAATACTGACTCTGCTATGATTTTATTTTCTCCCTAATTATTTTTTCTTATAATAAACAAAGAAATGATAAACCAAAAAACTAGAAAAAGGACTTTATGAATCACACTTAGTTTTTATAGCATTCCTATCAGATTTTACTTAGTGTCAGTTCAGATACCAGATCATTCCCACAGGAGATGTAATTCATAACTGTTTTAAGCTGAGTTAAGTAGTTATGAGATTCTACAAAACTGTAGCAGAAGCTTTACACAGATGCAATTTCTTGCCCTCATATATCATCTTGTCCTTTTCAATAGACAAAGAAAGATGAAAATCCCAACCAAAAAAAAAAGAAAAATCCCACCACTCGTCTGAAATATAACCCATGATGCAAGATGTAAAATGTCCCATCTACTAAATATTTTTTTTAAACTCTTTGGAACTCTTAGCTTTAACAGATATTTTCAGCTATCAGTTAGTGCCCAAGACTATGTTTTAGCAATGAATATTTTAAAAATACAATAAATCTTTTTAAAAATATAGGGTCACTAAGAAAAGAATGGTAGCATGTATCACCTGGTAAAATATGTGGACCAAAAAAAGCATAATTTTACATTTTTACTCTTAAGATTCTGCCCTAAAACTCTTACTGATACATTTCCCCTCTCCAAGATCACCTCCCAAAAGTTTGCAAATCAAACAACAGACACAGAAAGGGAAGGAAGAATGAAAGAAGAAAGGGAGGGTGTGGGGACTAATGTGATAATACCAAAACTGCTCTAATAATGGCTGACATGCTAGGTTGAGTCTCCAGCAGTCTTCCCGCTCATCTGACACTAAAACCTTTGAAGAAGATAAAGATTAGGGACGAGAAGGCATTAACTCACAATGACTGTAACCAATGTTTAAATGCTACTTATATTGATATTGAATTAAACCTAAGGTAATTATTATTGTCCCAATTTGCAACACACCCTTAAAATTATTTAATTCTTCTGTGCACATTAACATCTTATTTCTTATGATACTTTGTTTCATTTAGCATTGCTTAGAGCTCTATTACCAGAAAATTTTAAAGAAACTTCAGCTCTCCCTCTGTATCATCAAATCTTCATAGTAGAATTCTAAAATTTCAACTTCCAAGTAGCAAAAATATTTCCTCTGACAACATTATGTCAGAAAATACCAGTTACTCTTTCTGAAGTCAACAACAGCAAAAAAAAAAAAAAAAAAACCCAAATCACTAATCCTTATTTTCATCCTCAAATTAGGCCTCAAACCTAAGACAATTTATATTCTGTAGAACTATAGGCTACTATGACAAGTAGCTAGATGAGACAACAGATTTATTTCCATCAAAATGCATTTATTCTCAGATGAACTATATGATTTTGCCAGCTAACTGTTTTCCCCTAACATACAGCTCTTCTCTGGGAAGCACTTTCCAATCTTTGAAGGGAGTAACATTTCAACATTGTATTTGATTCCACAACCCAATTCTTTTTTCTTTTTTTTTTTTTTTGACCGGTAAGTGGCCCTCGGCACGGTGGTGCACACCAAGCTCAGCCAGTGAGCGCACCGGCCATCCCTACATAGGATCCGAACCCGTGGCCTCAGCGCTACCAGCGCCACACTCTCCCAAGGGAGCCATGGGGCCGGCCCCACAACCCAATTCTAAAATGGTTAATTTTCCAATTCAAAAGATATTTTGAGTTTAGAATTTAAAGAGAATTGGAGATGATATACATGATAATTAGCTTGATTTAATTATTCCATTGTATTCAGAAATCATAACATCACTTTGTACCCCATAAATATACACAACTATAATTTGCCAATATACAATTAAAAAATAAATAAGTAAATAAAGAGAATTGCACAAACTGCCATAGACAACAACTTTGAATAATTCAAAATCTTTTGATACCTTATTACTAAAATGATCCCACTTACCAAAAAGGTCAGAGTTCCAATAATCTCAAACATTCAAAGCAGTCATGAACCCAGAAATCAACGAAAAAGAAAGTCTGTGAGCAAACAACTGTCACAAAATATATTCTCCTTACTTCACCACGGAGAAGAGAATCTGTTAGCCTGAACCCTGGCAACTCTGTGTAAAATAAGGACCCAGTGAGAATGGACATTTGAAAATTCAGGGAAGAGTGAAATAATAAAAACAGTAGAGAACTTTCTTTTAGTATCAGAAAATAAAGAACCATACTTTTAAAAAGAAATTAAAGAACTAATAATAGAAGTCATGTGGTAAACTGCAACAGTCTTTTTCAGGGGCAACTGGGAAATGTATATCAAAAGCCTTAGAATGTGCATAACCTTTCATTCAGTAATTCTACTAATTTATTCTAGAGAAAAATTAGAGAACAATACAAAGATTTAGGCAAAAAGATATTCATTGCCACCTTATTTATAATAACCAAAAAATTTGGAAACAACCTCAAATATCCATTAATGGAAAACTGATTAAACGTACTATGGTGAGTGCACTTAGTAGAATTCAACTCAGTCACCAAAAATAATTATGTAAATTTACATTTACTGACAAGAAAGATATCCATGATATGTTATTAGGCTTTAAAAAGTGCTCACAGAATGGTATGGCCCAATTATTGTTTAACTATATATAGATATATTAAATATAAATTATATGTGCGTGCAAGTTTGCATTTACGTCTAACATATAACCAGAAGAATGTATACCAAAATGTTAACATTAGTCGTCTCTGAATGGCAGAATTTCAAATGACCATAATTTTCCTTTATACTTTTTTGTACAGTTTGATATTTTATTGTCATGATCATGTATAATTCTATAACTTTTTAAAAAGCTAATTTTTAATATCAGCAAAATTTCTATCTTTATATTGTTTAAGGCAAAAGTGATTATACACCTGGGTACATTGTACTATTGTTATAATCTAACAATTTATATGAATAACAGCAATAAACCAGAGCAATAAAAAAATCTAATTAGGCATATTATATTTTTTTTACTAAAAAAAGCAGTGTCTGACATATTTAACAAGATTTCCATTCAAAATGGCTGATTTCTATGTTCTAAAAAAAATCGACCAGCTCTCTGAAAACTCACTCATTTATGTGAATAACACAAAGAAAATATCGAAATGGTACAATCTTCTAAATGAAATTGCCTAACATCTCTTTAATTTCTAAGTATGCAAAAAATGTAGAAATTTCTTGCAAAGCAATTAGAAGTCTTCTGTACTAAGTAATGCAACAGAGAACATATGTAAAAAACAACTAAGAGTAATTCTTGGTATTTTTATTCCCTGACAGTTTAGGTACTAATATCATTTATTTCATCCTTCTATATATAAAAATTGTAACAAAATTCCCTTCAAGATACTTTTTATGATTTATCTTTATAAACACAACAAAATAGCTCAAAGAAATTTCTATGCCTGGAAAATAAGCATAAACGTGAAACACCATGTTATCCCAAAAGTTGTGCATATAACACATAACTAAAAACCGTACCAAGCAAGGACTATGTAATGACATTGTGGGTTAGGGGTGATTAAAGGATTACTGTATTTATGGTGAAGGCTTTGTTGCTTAAAATCTTCGTAAATAAATGGTTTCACAATAAACCCTCTCTAATGAAGTGTTTATAAACATATACTTACAAAATACACTACATTTCCAGAGGTACAGTTATTATGTGCTAAGCCTCAAACACTTTTATAAGATGATTTGGGAGATTTTTCTCCTTTTAACTGATGTGGGCCTAGAAGTAAAAAATTGACACCAAGTATCTTACGGGCACGCACAACTTAGACAAAAGTAGCTTCCTGAGTCATCTTGTAAAGCACCTGAAATCAAGTATCCATTCGCTCATATCTACGAAGGACTTCCTGTGTATTAGGGATGGTTCTGCGTGCTGAGGATGCAGCCACGAACAATGTCAAGTTCCTGGCCTCATGAGGCTTTCATGTTAGTGGCAAGCCAACAAATAATGAGTATTTACAACTTATCTGTCACTATTCTAAGCACTTGCAATGAATTAGCCCCTTTAATCCTCACACTAACAGTACGAGTTAGAAAATTTTATTGTCTTCATTTTCACAGATTAAGTGGCCAAGAAAGGTTAAGTAACTGGCCCAGTTAGCCCTCTTTTGGATTTCTATTCTCCCCATTATTTCTGCACAAATGAAATTGTATTCTACAGGTAGAACCTACCTTTATTCTTTTTCTCTCTCAGCCATCATAAAAGGTAACAAACAAAAAGCCAGCAAGCCATAGTTTACAGAAAGCAGAATGGCATGATTCAAAGTATGAATAAACCAGTTACCCTACTCGTTGGAAATGTGACCTTTAACATCTCACTTGATCACAATAAACTTTGGTTTCTTCCCTTGTAAAATGGATAAAAGCAGAGCACCTATCGTTCATAAAGCTGTTGTAGAGATTAAATGAGATCATAATATAAAGTGCTTTGCATAGGAACTGGCACAGAGTAAGCACTCAACAAATGTTGGCTATTGTTATTATTCCTTTAATGGTTGTTTGTCATTTATTGTTGAGTGGGGATAGAGACACAAATATCGATTGGATGCCTGTTAATATTTGCCAGATACTACCAGCATTATATACCATAATTATTGAAAAAACACAATTCAGGGTATAAGATAATGAATAACAGATACTATCTTTATAAAGTATGCACAGAATTTTTTTTTTACAAAGTCCTCTGCATTCACACCGTACTGGAATCATCAATTAAAGCTAACTGGTCTAATCTGGGTGTTTTTAGTTTTCTCAGTATTGTAGTGAAAGTCTGATATACTTTTCTTTGGGAGGTAAAAGCACTGGTATAATAGTTTAAACTTGCCATAGGAGCTTAGACAAACAGTTTCACTGGAGACAGGGCCTCACTGGAACATCACATGACGTGGAAAAGTAAATAGGGAGCTACAGTAGGCTGTGCTTGATCAAAATTATTTAAATCTTTTGAAGAAACAGGGAAGAGTAAAGGAACCAAATTAAAAGATGTGGAGAAAAAGATTCTAAATATCCATTCCTCAAAATCAAACATATACACACCTTGAAAGTAATGAAAGTGTGTTCTCTACTTTACATGCACTTCCTCACTGAGTCCTATTACAAGCATGAGAAATTGGTAGCATTACACTTTTGCAGCTAAGGAAATTGGGGCAAAAAGCTAGCAGATCTCAGACACTAGTTGAAATGAATCTTCTCCTGTAGGGGAACATCAGTCATGTGCTCTTCTGGGCTCAGAGAGGATAAGAAATCCACTTACCCTACCTGCCTTTTCAATAGCATTCACTGGCCTCCCTTCCATCCAGGATTATACCTATAATACAGTTGTCCCATTGGAAAAGACAGAAAATTTCAGCTTCTACTGCTCAAATGATAGCTGTGCAGGTTGGCCAATGGTTCACACACGACCACACCCTGGATGGTGATCCTCTCCTCATGATCAAAGGCCATGTACTCTGAATAGTTCACTTTGGCACAGTCAGAATCCAAAACTAAACAAATACTGAATTCCTAAATAAGTAGCTACACTTAGCATAAATACACATTTTTATACTACAGAAAGGTGAAAAGTAGAGGGTGTCAAATGGAAACAATTTTTTATCTGTGAATCTGTCTACAATGCAGCATAAACTATGACCTATATCATATATAAATGTATACTTAATATCTTATAAACAGAAGAAAAACTCCATTATAGATTTCCAAGGTTTATTCTTACCATTTAACATAAATGGTGTCTAAATTTCCTAGTGTCAGATTTACTAGTTCAGCTTTGCTGTCAAATACTCTTAGACTTATACCTATAATACAGTTGGAATTATATAGGAATACCTATAATTCTGGCTCTGGGCTCTGCCATTTATTTGTTGTTGATCTGAAGAATTACCTGTTGTGGTGGTAGTTTTTCAATTATAAAATGGAGAGAGTGCCATCTATTTGACGGGGCCATTGTGAGAATTAAATGAGATGATATATTCAAAGAGTTAAGCATGGTGCCTGGTTCACAGTAACTGTTCACTGAAATGTTATCTATTATTTATTAATGTCTTCTAATTTTCTAACTGCAATGTATATTATTAACATATAATGTATATTACAGCATGTCAATGGAAAATTTACCAAAGCATTTAGTATATGGTAATGTGCATAACTATTTTTACTAGAACCTGAAAAAGATAATAGTTTAAACTACAGGTCTCTACACTGGCTTCTTGCTGTTCACAGACATCAGAACCATAGAGAGTTCGTGCTTTGTCCTCCAAAACAGCATTCCTAGCAATCAGCCTCTTTCCAAACTACCAAAATCCAGTCTGGGGGAAGTCTTTATTTGTGAATTATGACAGGTATTAAGCCTTGTGAGATTTGGAATTGAAATAGTCAAATAAAGGATTATTTCATAACCACTAGAAAAACCTCAAATCATATTGTACTTGTGGTTATGATAAATATATAATTAGTGACAATCAAATTTAAAACATACATTTTAATCTCATCTTAAATAATGGTACAGTATTCTACCCTATAAGAGAAAATAAAAATACTTCATGCTGAGTTTTACAATTATATATATTTTAGATACATTGATGAACAGTCTAATCAAAAAAGCAATGAGTATTTTTTTCTTTGTAGAGCATTAATTTGGGTACCGAAAACAAATTAAAGTATGGAGCACGTAAAAAAAAAATAACATAGCTCAGCATGGACTGACATTAATTTTGTACAAAACTAAAATTCCAAAGGGTCATAAACTGAAGATTGAAAAGATTACTTTAAACCTCAAGATGTGAAAGAGACTGAGTTTTAAGAGATATTTCTCTTTTAAATACACAAAAAAATTAACAAGGATAATCCCTTTTGAAATATCAGGCTTCCTATAATTTACATAATGTTGATAAATTTTTCTAATGAAGGTATTTGGCATTAAAAAGAATAAAGCACATATTGAATTTGTTTTGTCCAATTAAAAACAAACATTTTAAGAAAAAATGATCACAATAATATAACAGTGCATAAAATAGAAGGATACATACAGCATTTGAAAATGAATGTTTCTGAAAATATATTTCTTTATCAACTTTATTTTAAAGTTATTTGAGGTTTTATGATTTGGTATTTTGAGTTTCATAAATTGAATGACCCAGTTTGCACATATTACAATGTTCATTAGAAGTAAACATTAAAAGGTAAAATACTCTTCTAGTTTTGCTGAAATTAAATTATCCCACATAAGAAATGTTGGATATATTTTGGGATCAATGTTAAAAAATTTCAGGTATCTCTCTTGATAATTTTATCTAAAGTGATTTATTTTAAAACAACAAGAGCAACAAACTGAGACTAGTTTAAAGATAGAAACAGCCTGGTGTCTTATTGTCCTCAGCTGATAGGAAAGTAGTTCTTTTAATACTGTACTTTGCCATGAAACACATATTTTCCTTCATAAAAATACTTTTCTGGATTATTTTAATAGGCTAGTTCTAGGCTTTAAAGAAAAAAAGACAATTTTTTGTGAAATGTACTATTACGTGATAGAAGAAAAATGATGAAAAATGTATTTGTATCTCCCTTAAATTATTCACAATACTTTGAGGCTTTCATTCTCTCCAGTTAGTACAATTTATTTTTCTATATGTCTCAGTAGCAAACAATGTTATTTAGACTCTAACCTGGCATGCTACAACCTCTGGCCCGCCCTTGAGCCCCTCCATTGCAAAGGTCTCCAGGTGCAATTTGGGTAGCTGCAGGGTGAAGTCATTCCTACTTGCCGCAGTCCGTGACAGCGAGATCTGATCTCTGACCTAAAGGGAAAAAAACAGCATCAATGGTAATTCCCCTTCAGACACATTAACTGGGATGAACTGGGTCCCCTTGAGCCCACTGAGTGGACTTGCATTGATCGCTGGACCTGAAATCCATGAATAAATTTAGGACTAATTGATTTTTCGTTGCAAATAAATCTCTAATTCAGAGTGCTGGGGGAGAATGTTAAGAAGAAAAAGCATCCTCCTGCTTGAAATGAGGGAGGGGAAGAAGAGTCACTGGAGCTCTTCTGATCAAGAGGTTTTGAAATATTTTTTCACTGTTCCACCCTCAAAAGAAAAGAGAAAGAAAAAAAACCGCACAAAATCAAAAACAAATAGCAGTCTAATGATTATTATCGCTTTCTTAATGACATGTTTAATTTAACTGATATTAACTGATATATATTAGACAAGATATTTATTAGGAACTAGTCTTTGAAAAGAAAACTTCAATAATATGTACCTGGAATAACAACAAATACACTCAACACAAAAGGATACTTAAAAATACACAAGGAAGAGGTCTGGCCTTTCCACTCTTCTGAAATTGCAGGAGTTTATTAAATTTGAGTCTTTAATGATTAAATACACATAAACCAACTTGGTCACACAACTTCAAAATAATATAAATGAGATAAAATCAGTAGTATTTGTACTACATTTTAAGTATTCGGAAAGGTAACAATACAAACACATCATGGATACAGTAGAAACACCAATTCTCCAGCCAGTATGGAAACATATGCAGTTGATATCCCACTGCCACCTTCTGGACAAATGAGAAAATATTTCCTATATAATGTAAATATATAAAAGGAAATGCTCAGAAACAGGTATTTTGGTTTTTAATTTCCAAACTTAGTAAAAGCCTCAAGAATTCCACAGTTCAGTTTGCATTTAAGTTCAGTAAGCTCTAATTTTTAACCATATAGTTTAATAATAGGAGTTTTCATATATAGGCATATTTTCTAACTTCCCTTATGTTTGAATATGTTTTAAAAGTTTATCTCTTTGCTATCATATATTTCATACATATTATATAATTAGCTTAAAGGCACAGTGAAAAAGAGTTTTATGAGGTAGCAAAGGTCAAGGATGGGGATAACTATAAAAATAACATTAATTGTCCAAATAAATATATTTATAGCTCTAATTTTATCTGAGCGCTTTCAAATGTATCTTGGCAAAAATATCACATAGAAAACTTCACTTTTCTATTCTATTTGGGCAGACTGTAAAACTGCTTGAATTATTTTTTATTATATGAATGAATTACATAAGAAATACACACATTTTCATAAAAGTATCATACTCTATAGGGTTTCCTTAAACCAGCAGACACACACAAACACGTGATGACATCTTTAATTGTTCATGCTAATCTAAGGTTATAAAAATCTTTGTATTTTCCAAGTTGATCTGAAGACCTTTTTTCAACAAGTGAATGTCAAAGTGTATGCTGTAAAACAGACACTATGATGCAATTGTTATGATAGTGTGAGTACTATATGCATGCTGAAGTCCCAATTCAAAACGTAAATTTATCTGAAGCAACATTTTCCAGAGTCTTCAGTCAGGATGAGAATGCTATTAAACTTGTTTAGCAAAATGAAATAAATTATATTTTACAAATATATTTGCTTTAGGCTTTATATTTTATATGTATGAATACCTTTTCTGCTTTTTTTGTCACCAATGTGCGCTCAGATAAGAGAAAACATTAATGTGGATTAAGGTACTAAGAATTTATCAACATCAAACCACTAGTGTTTTCCCTTCTACCCTTCTGAACCATAGTCAATAGATCTAAATATTTTACTGCACCCTGGCCAATTCATTGTTTGATGTTTAAAAACTCACCCAGAATCAAAGAAAATTTATTAAATTTGAGCCCCCAAATGAGATACTATTAGCTTTGAAAGTCAAGTTTAACTGCGATATTGATGATTCTCTTTTTTCTGTGACAAAATTCACTAGGGAAATCCTGAATGTCAAAGTACAAAAGCAGATTGCTAATATGGGCAAAGAGAGGGGAAAAACCATAAGCAATATAGGTATAATCCACAACACAGTTCAAGCACTGGAGATCCTTTAACCTGATTAATATCAGACACCATACTTCATCCATGAAGTTTTGCGTAGAGTGAACAGTAAGCCAGCCATATTTTATATTCTTTAAATAAACTTTATGAGCAATATTAAGTTGGGGTATTTCACATTTAAAACTAATCTACTGTCATTTTAATATTTTCACTACAACATTATTTAATTTGCCAAATTAAATAATTCTTTATATTAGATGGAAAAAAACCTTCAAAATGCAACTGTTTTTGCTACACCTAATGATGGACATCATAATTAGAACATTATTTGAATAATATGCATGTTTTAATATTTTCATTTAATTATAAATTATCTGTTGAATGCTGACATTGACATTAGGAGACACTGATCCATGTTATATAATAGATGCAATATCACAAATATTTCTACTAAAATTTTAGGAGTTTTTTCCTCCTTTACATTAAACTGAAACTTTGAGAGTAGGCTTCTAAAGTGTTCTCCAAATATTTCCAAGAAAAGTTTTTAGAAGAGTTGCGAAAAAGAATTGTCTAGGAATTCTCTCGTTCTAATGGGTAAAGGGAGTGAAAGCATCATATCAAAGGAATATAAAACAATGAACTAGAAAACAAGCAAAAGTATAACAGTGCAGCCAAGGAGCAGAAAGGAAAGATGACAAGGAAAAGAAAAAATAAGGGGTGAAAGGAAGAGATTGTTCAGAAAGAATGTAGTACACAAGTCTGAATTTTAGGGAGTAAACAAGGATAAACAGGGAAGAGATTCACAGAGCAGTGAGAAAGGACTCTCGCCTTGTTGAATTAAATGTGTTCGTGGGGAAAAAAAAAACAGAACAGGCAGGCTGAGAACAAAGTAACTAAAACATTTTTTTTAAGATGTAATGTGGAATTCCTTTAGGAAATACTGCCCATTGAATACAAAATAATTCTTGTCAAGAATGAGAATCTAAAGCAAATTTCTTACTGTCAAAAAATTTTTGAAGTAATATTAGAATGGTGAAATTATTTTTTTCTAAAAGGAAAAGTAGTTTCACCTTTTAAAGTACAGATTTTAGTGTGAATTAGGATCTAAAAAACCAACAGGCTCCTTTCCATAGATTAAATTACAATTACAAGTCGTAAATAATTTTAAATTGTAATTTCAAAAGTCAGGGCCTGGCCAGTTAGCTCACTTGGGAGAGCATGGTGCTGATAACACCAAGGACAAGGGTTTGGATTCCTGATCCCCGCACTGACCAATCACTCACACTCACACTCTCTCTCTCTCTCTCTCTCTCACTCACACTCACTCACACACACACACACACACACGCGTCAGTCTTTAATTCTGTTTACACACACCATTAGTCATCCTATAATTAAGATTCTATACCCTTTTCATTCTTATTTATTTACAGATGTCAGTAATAAAAACACATATACATTTTTCTACTTCGATATACCTAACAGCTCATTTTAACATAAAAAGAATTTTTTCATAGAATTTCACAATATAAATCTTGATTGTCAAACTTTAAACATTTTATAACATTCTATAAAACTGTACAATTTCATAATTTTTAAACAAAGGGAAAAACCTACATTATTTCCATTCTAAAAGTTTTATTTTTAGAAAGAACAGTTTACTTTCTCCCTTTCTTATTATATACTTTCAGAAAGCAGATATTCCTAATAGATATGTCATAAGAAATAAGAGAAATGTGTAGAGATACATAAATGAAACTTTCTAAAGAGTCAAAATATGAAATATATTTGCTTCAAGATAAATACATCTTTAAAAACATTTTATTATAACAATCCAGTTCTAGCTTTAAGTAATTCATAAGATCCATGCTGGGCTGTCCAGTTAGCTCTGCTGGTTAGAGTGTGGCCCTATAACACCAAGGTAAAGGGTTTGGATCCCCACACCAGCCAGCTGCCAAAATAATAATAATAATAATAATAATAATAATAATAATAATAATAATAATAATAATAATAATATCCATGCTGTAGTATTCCTATTTCTCTGGTTAGCCTTTATTAACAAGCCACCAATCTGTTTTCTAATTTTCTATGCTCTTACTATAAAACAAAAAAGCTACTTCTGACAGACATACCAACTATACAATTAAATTAGTCATTTTTAGAAAAATTGCTCAACTCTCAAAATGTGAACCTCCATCTTTTATCATGCACAGCTATAAATCCCTCTGGACTCAATGCTCCAATTTAAAACAAAACAAAACAAACAAAAACAACTAAAGAAATGAGTTACTAGCTGTGTTTTTACCAATAGGATACCAAGCCAGAAGTCAGGGTGTACATAAAAACTGTGATAGACTTAAAAACACATGTAAGAAGATATATACATTGACTGAATTCCGAATGCCCGGGAAAAGCAACTGATATCAGGACTTTATATCACATCCTTAATCTGCCTAAAATTTTATGTAC
The DNA here is from genome assembly GCF_027409185.1 of Cynocephalus volans. NCBI lineage: Eukaryota > Metazoa > Chordata > Mammalia > Dermoptera > Cynocephalidae > Cynocephalus > Cynocephalus volans. Next base: position 57,612,680 of record NC_084475.1, on the reverse strand, counting down.
TCCAATCTATTATGGCCTCCAATGCTTCAAAATAAATCTTTTTACCAGAGGCTTTCCAATATAAATACAGACCTCCACAACATGTCCTATCATACCCATTCTCATCATCCTGTGTTTGTGCTGTACTTTGCCTTGATTTTCCTGCCTTCCTTTGTCCTACTCCCTCCTTTGTACTTCCTCCCACTTCCACTGAATCCTTACTGCTTTCCCTTCTCCTTTTTATTATATTTTTCATTCTATGCACTAAAGCAGCCTACATACTATTTTTCAACCTATGCACTGGACAGCAGTGTGAAGTGAGCACACTGCAGTATGAGAACCAATCTAGCCCACGACCTCTTACAAAGTTTTATTGGAACACAACCACACCCATTCATTTACCCATCGTCTGTGGCTGCTTGACAGAGCTGAATAGTTGAGACCGAGACGAGATGGTCCACAAACCCTAAAATATTTACTATCTGGCTCTTTACAGAAAAAGTTGACTGTCCCCTGCCCTAGAAGTATAGAAGGAAAGGCTATTTTTCATCACCTACAAAGTTGTTTTAAATGCCTACCTCTCAGCAGAGAATGTGCAATTTCTAATGAGTCAACATTATATCACCAATACAGGGGCCATCTCAAAGACACTTTCTGGCTCCATTTTTCAAGTGTTTTATGATATAAATGTACCATCTACTGATGTATTTCCAAGTTTGACACAGTCTAGTACACAACTTGACTAGGCCAAACTTTCCTGACCACAACTAACTTCCCTCATCACAACTACTGATCACCCATTCTAATAACGAATCAACAGACAATTTGTCTAAACAATTAAAATATGCATGCTGGTGAGCCTTCTCTAAATACAAGGGACCTTCAAAAATTCATGGGAAAATTTCTATTATCTTTTAATTTCATTTTTCCACAAACTTTCTGAGTACCTTTGTACAAAGAGAAGATAACCAGCCAGAGTTAACTATGTAAATCTGTAATAACACTAGTAGCAAGAAAAACACTATGCATACAGAGGCTCTTAGTATGTGATCAGATAAGAATACCATTCCAAACTCGTGAATTCTACAATGTAGAAGAAAGAAAAATAATAAAACATATTTAGACAGTGCCAAGACTCTGATATGTGCCCAGGGATGCAAGGAGGGATCAGTGTGTTAATGCAATGGAAACGATATTCAGGAACTGAACAGTTGCATCTAAATAGATATTTCTCTCCTTCTTTTACCTTTTCCTTAACTATTTAATTAATGAAATAAATTGACAGATAACAGTACTATTTCTATTAGTAATAATAACACTTGTACTTCCAAAAGTATTTCATACTTTTCAAATTACCCTCCACACTACCTGACTTGATTCTGCTACCTACCTTGTGAAATAGCTATCGCCATCCCTCCTATGAAGATACTGAGTCCAGTGCTCTTAGCACCAAATAATAATGCCTCTTGATATCTATATATGAACAGTTAATAGTTGAAGAAATTAATTAAGGTTTTGGTTCTTCTTCCATTTCCCTACCTAAAAAATATATATATATATATATATTTCCCACTTTTCTTTGTCTCTTGTCTAGGAATCTTAGCAGAAAAAAAAAAAAAGTTTATTTTTCATTAAAGAAGTTTTGTGATAAGCAACGGAGAATATCAAACATTCTTATTTTCTTCAGCAGTTTCCTTGCACCTGTGGAATTCTCATTCATTCATATCCTCTCTCTCTCCCCACCTCCCTCTCTCTCATACACACACACAAACACACAGAAAATTATTACATTGAGACAAGTTACCTGCGTAGCAATCATCCTTATACAAGGGCCACTATCTCATGAGGAAGATCCCCACACCACGATGTCCCAGGATACATGTAACAGTTCCCCTGTGCTCCACACCTACTGGAAGGAGACCTTGGCACTCCCTCAGCAGAAGCAGGCACTCTGGTGGCACTGCAGCAAGCACAGAAACTCATAATTTGAAAAGTGGGAGGTAAGCAGTAGCATTCTTTTGCTGGCAGGTTATTTAACTTAACCTACAACTCTGGAGCAGAGCCAGAACTCTCCAATGACTGCCAGCTGCTGTCACCAGAAAAGAGGGCAAAATCCACCACCAAAACCACACCACACATTATTGTTACATCCCAATAATGGAACTAAAAAACTGATCTCTTGGATCAAATTATCAAGCTAGCTACATCCCCATTAAAGATCTGAAAAACTGACCACTCAAATCAAATTATCAAGCTATAAAATAGGGTGATTGAATCATGAACATCCTATAAAGGCACTGGACAGCATGATAAATCTGTGGTGTAGGCTGTGTGCCACAGAATGCACCCCACAAACAGATTACCAAGACCTTGAGCTATTTAAACAAACACAAAAATAGATAAATGTATTTACAAATTGTTACAGTCCTCCACACAGAAATACTTTCTTTCCTAGGGTAAATTATGGCAAAGGACAAAAACAGGTGGACACTGAAATTAGTTATTTAGATGTATTTAAGTTAAAAACTGTTAAGCACATGTACATGATGTTCTCTAGTGTCTTATCTTTAGTTTGTCAAGGTTTTTAAATCCCTCTTGAGCTGGCTAAAATCCCACTTTTAGCTTGGCTAGGTCAGACTGACACTGAACAATATGAATGATGACACACAGGACAGCTATATGGACAGAGTTGTCATCAGCAAGCCAGCTGTGTTAACACCTGCATGTCCTGCATAGCTGATCTTCAGGAACCAGGATGAAGACACTGAGAATGGAGAGGAATTTAAAGATCAGAAATAACACAGAGTCACTGGTGAGCCACTAAAAATTGGGTATTTAGAGGCATAAGTTCATGTTTCAACTTTTAAAATAGTTTCATATATTCAAAATTATTCTGTGGTCTTTGTACTTCTTATAAATGTACTGAAAACTAAAAATCAGAGATAACGATGTATTATTACCTATTCTGGTTAACCATTTTAAGATAAGATTATAAAATCATATTTAAAGATTTGACTATACAATGTCTTCCACCTGTCATATCCTGTTTGACCCTATTCTATTCCACAGTCTACTCTAAGAATGGAAGTAATCAGCCTTCTGTTTCATAGGAGTCAAACCAGTCATTACCTGTAAATTCATTATTAGCATAACTCTCTTTCCTAGAGATATTCTTACAATTAAATTTGGCTTTCTCCTCTAGCTCTCGATTAGGCAAAATAAATACAGATGCTATTTTTAGCAATCAAATAAAGAAAGCAGGTGACAATATCAGGAAGACTTCCACTAGAATCTAGAGATGGCTTTAGTTATTCTTAGAGACTATATGATGAGAAAGTTTGACTCATTCAACAAACTTCCATTAAGTGCCTACCGGATACCAGGGCACAGTGATAGATGCTGAGGACATAAAAATTAAGGAGACAGAATTCCATCACTCAAGGACTTGAAACACTAGTGGCAAAATTAATCTCTCAAAATGCATTTTGTAGCCTCCCATTTATCTATAATGTCTTGTTTCTCCTATCAATTCCTATACCACCTACTTTCTTTGCCAGACAGTATTATGTTAATCAATCTCAAACTTTTATCTTTAGCCCTGACTTTTCCCCTGAGGTTCATATTAACACATCCTGCTGATTATTCTACATTACTTTAAACTTGGTATTTCCAAAATAAAACTCATCATTGCCTCCCTTCTTCTCCCTACCAAAAAAAAAGCCTGCTTTTTGTATTCCCAGCATCGGTTAATGGCACCAACGTGCCCCTCATGGGAATCACACTCCTCTCCCTCCTTCTCATCCCCATAAGCCATTAAACTGAATGAGTTCCATATTCTTTCCTCTGACACAATCTACCATCACTATCCTGGTTTAAACCTGTACTAGCCCTAATCTAGACTAATGCTAAAGCCTCCTAGTAGAGATCTCTATTCAAAGACTTGTGGCTCTAAAAATCACCTTCATTACTCATTACATTCAGTCTGCAAAATCTGCTCTCCAGAGCTCAAATTCAGTAAGAAAATCTGAGCATATCAGTCCTAGGCTTAAACTCTAGTTTAATCCCCAATACCTCTATGATAAGACCTATGTTTCTAAGCATGCCAAAAAAACGTTCTTCCATAACTTAGCTTCTACCTGTCTCATCGAGCCTCACCTCCAGCTCTCTCCTCACACTCAGTGTTGAACTGAGAGGGTCTGGCTATTAATTTTTCCGTGAAGTGGCTCATGCTACTCTCTCTGCTAGCCTTTCCCATCTTTCTTCTCATCTCCAGGGATTAATTTTCTTCTGAGAAATATCCCATGCAAATTTTGGGTTTTCTAAGTATGCCCCACAGATGAATAACTTTATCAATATGGATGTGGAAATGCATATTATGGATGCACATTTACCATCATATACTGAAATTTATCTGTCTCTGTTGAGGGAAGGGATTATGATATATACATGATACATATATATATATATATATAGAGAGAGAGAGAGAGAGAGAAGGGACTGTGATATATGTGTGTGTGTTTTTTTTTTTTTTTTTTTTTTGCTTCCCCAGAGGCTAGTACAGTTCCTGGCACATTACACGCACTTAAAAAAAAAAGCATTTGTATAATTAAACTATTAATTTGTTTAATAATGGTAGTCGAGGTTTTAAGTAACTTTAATGAAGAAGCAAGTCCAAAAAGATGTCAGCAAAAACTTCTCTGACTTCCTAATTGTTGTTCCAATGTCATTTCAGCCTGATAAATTTAAAGCATTTGTAGATACTCGTCTTATGGAGTTTTTAAAGTTTCTGGATTATGACCACCTGTTTTATCTTATAGATGATTTACTGAAAAAGCACATAACACTTCTCAATGAATATTCATTGGTGCCTTTAAAGTTTATAGCACACTATTATCATATAAAGGGAACGCTTTAGTTATCCTTCTAACCTTGTAGGAACAAAGCAATCTCTAAAAGCTTGAAGAATCCAGTCATTTTGCTAATTCAACAACAAAATATTCTTTACAAAAATATTCTTAGATTCTTATTTACATTCCAATTTTACCTAAATTTTCTTACTTTCATTTTCAGCTGTAGTAAACAGACATCTCTCTGTTATGTACCTGGTTACTACCTAATAATTAGTTACTTAATTTTATAATACATAATACTAAATAATCCAGATATTAGCCTATCCATCCAGGCATTATCTTATTCTGAAAATTATTATAACATAATTATTCTACTTTTCCTTTTTTCCACACAATAGAAATACTTAAGTATGTCTGGAGAGGCTCGTAATTTAAAAAAAAAAAATTCCTGTACATTCAGTAATATTGGAAGCCTGCTGGTAAAGCTATTAAGAAAATAAAGCATATGCTTTAAAGAGTTAATTTTGGCAAAAAAAAAAATGACAGAATAAAGAACTCCAAAAGCCAGTCTCTCCAAAAAGTAGCAAATAAACTGGTAAAAATTGTCAGAATCAACTTTTTTTAGACCTCTGGAATCTAAATGAAAGTTTACAGTAACCAGGCAAAGCGTAATCAGGGGGGAAAAAAAACAACCTGAATCTCAGTATTTAAGGAAATATGTCAAAACACTAGTTGACCGCTACATTAACAGAAGTTAACAGGGACCTCAGTGGCCACACATGATGAAGAATATAGATGTCATAAAAATTACTTCAGAAAAGTTACTAAATAAGCAAAACAACTAGAATAAGTAGCAGCAACCCTAGGGACGGGGAAGACAACAATTTCCAGAGTAGCTACATCATAATATTCAAATATCCACTTTTCAATAAAAACTTATGTATGCCCCCTTAAAAGAAAGTATGCCCACACACAAGAAAAATAGAAATTAATAAGAACCGTCCCTGAGGAAGCCTACATATTGAACTTATCACACAATGACTTTAAATCAAATATTTTAAATATGCTTAAAAAGTTTAAGCATATTTTCTGTCTTCCAAAACAGAAAATATAAATAGATGAAAAGTATAAAAAGCAACCAATAGAAATTTTAAAGTTGACGTATTCAAAGTTCGGGGGGGGGGGAGGAATCTGTCAACCAAGAGTTCTATATATATCAGCAACATGATAGAATAGGAAACCCTAAACTCTCCCCACTACCCCTGCTGACATACACTGATTCAACAGCAACATACAAATCAATTCTTATTATGGAAATTGCAGATATTAGTTGAGAGGCTCTTGCACCACACAGAAAACAGCAAAACTGAAAACACCCTCTTGCCAATATCCCCATACCAGCACAGCACCATATGATCAGGAGGTGCTGTGAATTTAATATCCCCACAAACTCTCTGAAGCTTAATCTCAACTATAACTGTCAAGGATGGAAAGTCCTGTTATGGTAATTGAAAGGCGGGGCCTTGATGAGGTGACTGGATTATGAAGGCTGTACCCTCATGAACAGATTGATCCATTTTTGGAATAATGGGAGTGCTTCTGACAGCTTTTAAAGAGAGTGAATGAGGGCATTACTCTCTCCCTGCTCTGCCATTCTTGCCATGTTGATACCCTACACAGCTGAAGTCAACACCAACAAAGGCCCTCACCAGATGAGTTTCCTGGGCTTTGGACTTCCCAGTCTCCAAAACTATAAGCAATAAATTTTGTTTTCTTATAAATTACCCAGTTTCAGGCATTTTGATTATAAGCAACAGAAATGGACTAATATAGGAGGGAACCCCCAGCTCCCAGATTCTTCCTAAGGAGGGAAAGAGTTGGACCTGTGCATCCAATGTCCCAACATTTCTGAGTGCTACCCAAGAAACTGGTTTTTGTCTCACCTGTGTTTGAGCACTAACATGACTTAACATATGCTAGACCCCTGGGGGCCACAGAGAACAAAGGCAGTGATTTTAACTATAGCATAAATATACACAACACCTTTCTCCCAAGCTCAGCACAGACAGAATGGGAAAAAAAAGTAAAACCCAGCTCTCAGCCTCCACCTCAGGAAGGAAAAAATTGGACCAACATCCAACATTCCAATTTTGGGGGGTATTACCAGAGGGGACTGCCTTTTGTCTTGCCTGTCTTGGAGCACTGCTGGGGCCCAGGACACTCCAGAACCCTGGAGGCTTTAAGAACAAAGACGGTGGTTTCAACTAGCATGAAGGTTTGAGAGGGCCACAGAAGCTCTGACTGGGTTGACTGGTGAAGGTCTTCTCATGTACAAGGCCAATACTCGAAGAATGGGAGAGATTAAGGGTTTTTTTTTTCCCTAATGCATAGATACCTTCACAGAAAGTCAAGGAAAATAAAGAAACAAAGAAACATAATGCAAAAAGGAAACAAGATAAAACTCCAGAAACCAACCCTAATGAAATGGAAACACATTAATTACCTAAGAGAGAATTCAAAATACTCAATAAGCTCAGGAGAATAATGTACAAGCAAGTGAGAAATTCAACAACAAGACAGATAATTTTTTAAAAAGTCAAACAGAAATCTTGGAACATAAGAATGTAATAACCAAACTAAAAATTCATGGGACAGGTTTAACAGCAGACTAGAATAAGCAGAAGAAAAGAAACCAGTAAACTCAAAGATAGGTCATCTGAAATTATTGAGACACAGGGGGAAAAAAAGAAGAAAAAAAAAGAAAGACAGCTTAAGGAACTTATGGGGCATTATCAAGCAGACCAATATACACATTATGGTAGTCAGAGAAGGAGAAAACAAAGAAAAAGAACCAGAAAGCTTATTCAAAGAAATAATGGCTGTTAACTTCCCAAATCTGGGAAGAAAATGCACATCCAGATCCAGGAATTCCAGTGAAAAATAAGATAAAATCAAAAAAATCCAGACTGAAAGACATTTTAATCAAATTGTCAAAAGTCAAAGACAAACAGAGAATTATGAAAGCAGTAATAGAAAAATGACTCATCACAAACAACAAAACCTCTGTTAGACTACCAGTAGATTTTGTCAGCTGAAAGGGAGTGAGATAATATATTCGAAGTGCTGAAAGAAAAAATACCAACCAAAAACACTACACCTGGAAAAACTGTCCTTCAAAAATAAAGGAGACACAAAGACTTCCCTTACAACAAAAGCTGAGGGAGTTCATCATCACTAGACTTGCCTTATAAGAAGTGCTAAAGTGAGTTTTGTTTTTTTGGTTTTTTTTGTGACCGGTAAGGGGATCGTAACCCTTGGCTTGGTGTCGCCCGCACCGCACTCAGCCAGTGAGCGCACCGACCATCCCTATATAGGATCCAAACCCGCGGCCTCGGCACTCCCAGCACCACTGCGCTCCCAGTGCCGCACTCTCCTGAGTGAGCCATGGGGTCGGCCCTAAAGTGAGTTCTTAAAGTAAACACAAACAAACGAAAAAACATAAGAAACACAATAGCATAAAAGAGCATAAAACTCATTGATAAAGGTAAATATATAGAGAAATACAGAATACTGTATTACTTTAATGGTGGGTAAATCGGTTCTAATTTTAATATAAAAGTTAAGATAAAAAGTATTAAAACATAACTATAACTTTAGAAAGTATGTTAATAAACAATATAAATAGAAGTAAATTGTGACACCAATAATATAAAGTATGAGGGAGAACAGTAGTAAAACAGTAGAGTTTTTTATATGTGATTACAGTTAAGTCATTAGAGCTTAAAACAGACTGTTATAACTATAAGATATTTTATGTAATCCCTGGTGTAACCAAAAATAAAACACTAATGTAAGTTACAAAAAAGAAAAAGATAAAGGAATCAAATATATCAATACAAAAAAAAAAAACCCAACACACAAAAAAGAGAGCAAGGAAAAAAAGAGAAACAAACTATGAGATAAACAGAAAACAATTTTAAAAGGGCAACAGTAAATCATTCCCTATCAGTAATTACTTTCAATGTAAATGGAGTAAACTTCCCGATCAAAAAACAGAGTTGCTGAATGAATTAAAAAACAAGACCCAACTATACACTGTCTACAAGAGAGTCACTTAAGATTTAAGGACACACACAGGCTGAAAGTGAAGGGAGGAAAAAAGATATTCCATGCAAATGATAACCAAAAGAGACCAGGAATGAATATACATATGTCATATAAAATAGACTTTAAGTAAAAAACTGTTAGAAGAGACAAAGAAAGGCATCAGGTAATGATACAAGGGTCCAGTCACCTAGAAGATATAGTAATTATGAACATATATGTACCTAATATCACAGTGTCTAAATATATTAAACAAACAGAACTGAAGGGAGAAACAGACAGCAATAAAATAATAGCAGGAGACATCAATAGAACAAATAGACAGAAAATCAACAAACAAACAGCAAATGTAAACAACAGTATAGACCAAATGAACCTAACAGGCATATGTAGAACATTCCATTGAACAGTGGCAAAATACACACTCTTCTCAAGTGCACGCAGATTATTTTCCAGGATATATCACATATTAGGCCACAAAACAAATCTTAACAAATTTAAAAATATTAAAATCATACCAAGTAGAAACAAACAAAATAGAGAAAAGAAAAACAATAGAAAGAATCAATAAAACTAATAGTTGATTATTTTAAAAGATATACAAAACTGGCAAACCTTTAGCTAGACTATGAATGTTGCAGTGGGCTACTATGAACTCACAGGGAGAGGCAGGAAACACCAAGGCTAAAGACAGGAAACAGAGTTTATTGATATGCCGGCATTTGGCTCAACAGACTCTTGTCCAAAGGTTGAGCCCCAAATACAGTGGGGCTGTTATTTTTATATTATAGCATTTCCGGGATTTTGTAACCAGGCAAGTGGGGTGATCTTATGATCTTATGTGGTTATAACTTTGTCTCAGGGTGGAAAAGTACAACGGGTGAGAAGCAGCTTGAAAAATTCTGTTTCAGCAGTGTGTGTTAACCACAAGGTGGGTGTGCAGCTGCAGCTGGGTCTGTATCTGGGCAGGGGTCTTGGTTACAGCATAGCGTGGCACAGCATGGATGCCTAATGGCCACAGCCTGGCAGGACACAGCCGGGTAAGTACAAGTGCCTCATGAAAAACAGAAAGAAGTTAAAAAGCGATCAGAAAGAGGATGAATTACAACTGTCACCACAGAAATAAAAAGGATCATAAGAGACTACTATGCAACAGGACACAATCATATGTCAACTCACTAGGTAACCTGGAAGAAATGGATAAATTCCAAGAAACATACAACCTACCAAGGCTGAATGATGAAAAAATAGAAAGTCTTGAACAGACCTATAACTAGTAAAGACATTAACTAAGTAATAATAAAAAACCTTCCAACAAAGAAAAGCCCAAGACCAGATGGCTTTGCCATTAAATTCCACCAAACAATTAAAGAATTAATGCCAATCCTTTTCAAACTCTTCCAAAAATTTCAACAGGAGGAAACATTTCCAAACACATTTTATGAGGCCAGCATTACCTTATTACCAAAGCCAAACAAAGACACCACAAGAAAACTACAGGCCAATATCCCTGATGAATACAGATCTAAAAACCCTCAACAAAATAGTAGCAACTGAACACAACAGCACAATAAAAGGATCAGACATCATGACTGAGTGGGATTTATCCACAGGATGCAAGGACATTTAAACATATAAATATCAATTCATATGATACACCACATCAACAGAATGAAGGATAAAAATCACATGATGATCTAAATAGATGCATAAAAAACATTTGATAAAATTCAATACCCTTTCATGACAAAAACTTTCAACAAATTTGAAATAGAAAGAAAGTACCTGAGCACAATAAAGGTCAGATATATAAAGCCCACAGCTAATAATCATGCTCAGTGGTGAAAAACTTAAAGCCCTTCCTCTAAGATCAGAAATAAGGCAAGGATGGCCACTTTCACCACTTGTATTCAACATAATACTGGAAGTCCTAGCAAGAACAATTAAAAAAAAAAGACATTCCCATTGGAAAGGAAGGAGTAAAACTGTCCCTGTTTGTAGATGACATGATCTTCTATATAGAAACCTCTACAGAATATAAAAGAGTATCTTTTTATACATAGAATATCCTATTCACTAGATTGTTTGAATTAAGATGTTAGTTGTAATCCCTAATGCAAACATTAAGAAAACAAACTCATTTACAATAGCATCAAAAGAGAAAATTCTTAGGAATAAATTTACCTAAGGAAGTGAAAGACTTAAAACACTGAAAACTACAAGACATTGGTGAAGAAAACTAAAGAAGACAAAGTAAGTGGAAAGACATTGTGTGTTCATGGATTGGAAGACTTAATATTGTTAAAATATTCATAAAACCCAAAGTGATCTACAGATTCAATGCAATCTCTCTCAAAATTCCAATGGCATCTTTGCAGAAATAGAAAAAAATTGTAAAATTCATATTGTAACACAAAGGGCCCTAAATAGCCAAAATAAGCTCACGAAGAAAAACCAAGCTGGAGGCATCATGCTTCCTGATTTAAAAATATATTACAAAATTATAATAATTAAAACAGTATGGGTGGGAATATGGCAGACTAGAAGAACCTAGGACACATTCCTCTCACAGAAGAAAACCAGAACAGGCCCACCGCTACCACCACCATACTCACTAGTGACAATATCTGGACCCAGAACCATTGTCTGCCTTCCAACAGTGAGTTTTGCCCTGCCCCATGCTGCTGCTGCCAGTAGCCATACTCACTGGTGTTGGAGCGATGACCAGATCAGCTGTGCACAGAATCCCTGCCCATGCCACCACACCAGTCAGCCCAGCCGTGCTTGGGACCTCAGCCACAGCCACCTGAGGTGTGGCTGTCATCATTAGTGGCCCTCTACTTCATCATACTAGTCCTGTTTGTAGATGACCCCCCACCCAAGCCACCTCTGCAGCCAGCCTAGCTATGTGCAGGACCCCTGTCATAGCCACATGGAGTGCAGCTACCACCACCATAGCCACTGCACCAGCTGGATCAGGTGGGTGCACGACCTGCTGCCAATGCTGAAGCAATAGTCAGCCCAGATAGGCACAGGAACCCCTGCTGCTGCCGCCTTCAGTGCACTCCCACAGCAATCGATGCCACCGCTGCACCAGTCAAACCAGCTGCACATGGGATCCCTGCCCACGCCACTGCATCAGCCAACTCCAGTTGTGTGTGGGATCCCCAGCCCAAGCTGATGCACCAGCCAGCCCGGCTGAGTGTGGAACCCCTGCCAATGTTGAAGCAGTAGCCACCACAAATGGATATGGAACCCCAGCTGTTACTGCCTGCATTGCTGCTCCTGCCACTGCTGCTGCTCACAGCCATACATACCGCTACCACTAACGCTGCACCATTTAGACTAGCCATAGGCCAGACCCACAGCCAACACCACACACTGGCAAAAGAAGAGTCACAAACAGAGCCACCCGAAAGAAGTAGGCCAGTGTATATCCAAGCCCCAGTGGTCTAACCCACAGGGGAGATTACACCCCATGTACAGTGAGCATGACTGCCTTGACTCAGGGAGAAACAAATGCAGAGAATCCACAGAGTACAGAAACTCAAGATAGCCAACTAGTGTACAAAAGAAAATTCCCAGCCACCACCAACCCATCCCCCAACCAAGGGAAGCAAGGACCCAGGAGAAGCCTTGGCCTATAGGAATGAGGAAAGAGAAACCTCACCCAGGGTCAACCATTCAAGCCAAGGAGATCCAGTTTAACCCAGTGCATCCATCAGGGTCACAGGACACTAGTTGGTGAGCCAACAGTCTGCTTCAGGTCACTCATCCCAGCCAAAGAAGGATAAGGAACACAGGCACTTTGCTCAACACCAAAAGAGCTTGCCCAAACCCTCGACATCCCAACACACTGTCACTAACCTCAGCAAGAAATCACTAACTGCCCCAGTGCTTACACCAAAGAGACACAATTCTGACAATGAATATAGCAGAAGTACCCACATGGAGACTACACTACTGTGTCTACCTGGAACCAACACTAAAACACTACTCAATGGTCAATATAAAACACATCTGGAGGAGAAAATCTCTCTCCTCAAAGCCCACTCCAGAGTAATAGAAAAAGCAACTGCTCTACTGGATGACTAAAAATCAACATACAGAGACTAGAAATATGAAAAAACAAGGAAATATTACACCACCAAGGGAAGACCTTGATTCTCAAGTACCAGAACCCATAGAGCAGGAAACCCCTGAAATGTATGAAAAGGAATTCCAACTAAAAATCTTAAACAAATTGAGTGACTTACAAGAAGACTCAGGTAGACAACACAATGAAATGAGAAAAACAATCCAGGACCTGAAGGAGGAAATTTACAAAGAGATAAATACCATTAAAAAGAATGTACTCTTGGAACTGAAAGATTCATTCAATGAAATAAAAACTACAACTGAGAACATAAATGGCAGGCTAGAGCAAATGGAAGAAAGAATTTCTGTACTCAAAAACGGTCTATTACAAAAAAAAAAATCCAAAAAAAAAGAAGAAAATCTAAGAGAGCCTACAGACCACCTTAAGCACAGAAACATCCAAATTATGGGTGTTCCAGAAGAAGAGATGGAAAAGACATTGAAAACATACTCAATGAAATAATAGCAGAAAACTTCCCAGGTATTAATAGAGTGGCTTTGCGATCCAAGAGGCTCAAAGGTCCCCAAACAGATTCAGTCCAAAAAGGTCTTCTCTGAGACACACTGTAATCAAACTGTCAAAAATCAAAGACAAAGAGAGAATCCTAAAAAGAGCAAGAGAAAAGTGTCAAGTCACCTATAAGGGAGTCCCAATAAACTAACAGCAGACTTGTCAACAAAAACTCTACAGGCCAGAAGAGATTGAGAGACAATATATCCGAAGTACTAAAGAGAAAAAAAAAAACTGCCAGCCAAGAATACTATACCCAGCAATGCTACCCTTCAGAAATGAAGGGGAAATAGTGTATTTCCCAGAAAAATTAAAGCTGCAGAAGTTCACCATCACACAGCCAGATCTACAAGAAATCCTTAAGGGAGTACTGCACCTGGAACCCAAAATATGATAATCACTACCATGAATACATGAGAAAGAACAAACACCACTGGTAAGGCAAGAAAGAGAACAACAAAGAGAAAGAAACTATATCATACCACTTCAAAAAACCAGAGAACACCAAAGACAAAAAATAAAATGGGAAGAAACAAAAAATATTTTAATCAACCATACGAAAAGTAATTAAAAATCAAGAGTAAGATAATACCTTTCAATAACAACCCTATATGTAGGTAGACATTAAATTCCCCACTCAAAAGACATAGATTAGTGGATTGGATTAAAAAGCTAGACCCAACTATATGCTGTCTACAGAGACTGTCTTCATCCCAAAAGACACATACAGACTAACAGGGAGAGGATGGAAAAAGATATACCATGCAAACAGAAACCAAAAACGAACAGGAGTAGCTATTATTACATCAGATAAAATAGACTTTAAACCAAAAACCATAAAAAGAAACAAAGGAGGCCATTATATAATGATTAAGGGATCTATTTATCAAGAAGAAATAACAGTCATAAATATATATGCACCCAATATCAGAGCACCCAGATATATAAAGCAAACACTATTAGACTGAAAGAAAGAGATTAACCCCAATATGATAATAGTTGGGGACCTGAATAACCCTCTCACATCATTGCACATATCATTTAGGGAACAAATCAACAGTGAAACACAGGATTTAAACTACACTTTTGATCAGCTGGACTTGGCAGACATGTACAGAACATTTCATCCAAGAACTACAGAACATACATTCATCTCCTCAGCACATGGAACATTCTCCAGGATAAACCATGTATCAGGTCACAAACCAAGTCTCAACAAATTTTAAAAATTTAAATCATTTCAAGTATCTCCTCAGACCACAACAGATTAAAACTAGAAATCAATAACAAGTGAAACTGTGGAAACTGTACAAACACATAGAAATTAAACAACATGCTCCTGAACGACTTGCAGGCCCAAGAAGAAATTAAACAGGAAATCAAAAAATTTCTTGAAACTAATAAAAATAAAGACATATCATACCAAAACTTGTGGGATATTGCAAAAGTAGTACTAAGAGAGAAGATTATTGCAATAAACCTTACATCAAAACAACAGAAAGATTTCAAATAAACAACCTAATGCTACACCTCAAAGAACAAGAAAAACAAGAACAATCCAACCCCAAAATTAGTAGATGGAAAGAAATAATTAAGATCATAGCAGAGCTAAATGAAATGGAGACCCAAAAATGATACAAAAAAAACCAATGTAGTGAACAGTTGATTCTTTGAGAAGATAAATAAAATAGAAAAATCATTTAGCTAGGTTAACAACAACAACAACAACAACAAAATAGAAGACCCAAATAACAAAAATCAGAAATGAAAAAAGAGACATTACAAACAGTACCACAGAAATACAAAGAATCATTAGATACTATTATAAATAACTACACGCCAACAAATTTGAAAACCTAGAGAAAATGGATAAATATCTGAACATACACAAATTTCCAAGACTGAACCAAGAAGACATAAAAAATCTGAACAGACCAATAGCAAGCAACGAGACTGAAGAAATAATCATCAGTCTCCCAAAAAAGAAAAAAAGCCCAGGATCAAATGGCTTTACTGCTGAATTCTACCAAACCCTTGAAGAGGAATTAATACCAATTTTCTTCAAACTATTCCAAAAATTGAAACAGAGGTGATTCTCCCAAACTCATTCTATGAGGCCAGTATCACCCTGATACCAAAACCAGACAAAGATACAAGAGAAAAAGAAAACTACAGCCCAATATCTTTGATGAACATAGATGCAAAAATCCTCAACAAAATATTAGCAATCAGAACACAGCAACACATCAAAAAAATTATATACCATGATCAAGAGGGATTCATCCCAGAGATTTAAGGTTGATTCAACATATGCAAGTCAATAAATGTAACACATCACATCAACCAAACCACGGACAAAAACCATATGATTATCTCAATAGATGCAGAAAAGGCATTTGATAAAATTCAACATTCCTTTCTGATAAAGACTCTTAGCAAATTAGGTATAGAAGGAAAGTATTCAACACAATAAAAGCCATATGCAACAAACCAACTGCCAACATCATCCCAAACTAATAACAGAAACAAGACAAAGATGCCCACTCACACCACTCCTATTTATACAGATTGGATTGCAAAGTCAACATTGACTGCATAAAAAGGTATGCCATGTATATGATGTAATTGACTTCTCTATTCACCAAGTACAAAAAGAAATCTAACCAAAGATGTCTTTTTAACTGTAAATCTAAACTTCAGATTTGTAGCATATATGAATTTGATTTGACTAGATTTAAACTATACTGACTAGTTAAACTTTTTTAAATGGGGAGGGGGAAGAATCATAGTTTTAAACAAACTTAAAAGAAAATAGCACTCAGAAAATTAAATTTCTTTCAAAATGCTACTGATATGAAATAATGCTAGTCACTTTCAAAATATAAAATACAAAAGCCCAGTGTTTTTAAAATATTAAAATAGATTAAATATTAGTTTACTAATGTTTATTTAATATCTCCTTTAAAAGGTTAGTTTTAGGGTATTTTAAGTGATTTATAAAACTATATTATATAATAAATTTGATTCACAAAATCGTTCTAAATATGATTCATTCATAAATTCCATACATCTTAAAAGCACTAGATGTTCGCATTTTCCACAAACTGTCATTAGACAATAACAGAAACACATAAATAACAATTCTCTATTTTTAAATAATGAAATAATGAATACATCCTTGAATTTGTAGTGGAGTACTAACAAAATACATAGTCGGTTAATATACTAAGTTTTTACTAAAATCGTAACACCCTTATTATGCTGTTGATCACTACAAATTAAAAGTCAGAGCTTATCATACAGAAGTAACCAAATTTGAAAATAATAGGATATTATTAAATATATTAAATTTCTACTTTAAGAACACATTCTTATAAGTAAGAAAGTAAATTTCAATTTGAATAATGTTACTGCCTAGTTAAGGTATATGATATATTGCCAAATAAAATACATTACGTCTCTATACATACATTTATAGGACAGTTGGTTTAAGAGTGGTAAGAGTTTGACAGTGTGGTCAAACATTTTGTCATTATGAGGCATGTGAGAATCTTAATGACCTCTGGTTCTTTCAGCAAAGACCACAAATAATTCAAGTGCAATTACAGCAGTTTGGGGAAACCACTATTTTTCTAGTTTTTTCAAGTATGTAAAGTGAATTCTGAAAAAAAGTATGCAATATAGCATTATATAATGTAAATTTTCAGTCATCATTTAATAATATTCTAAAGTATCTTTTAATTTATTTTAAAGAAAGTTACAAAATGAGTTAAAGTACTGTGTTGTTAATCAAAAAAAAAAAGACTAGAAGAGTCAAAACAAATTGAAAAATATTAAAAAATTACAGTACCTTATGAAGTGTATTTTCAACTGTTCTCATATGATTAGCAACACATTCTTTATCTCTAGAAAAAATAAAGGAAAAATCAGGTGTTAGCAAAATATACGCCTACTACAACTGTTACACATTTTATTATAAGTAACTATTATTGAAAAATAAGGGTTGGTTGTCATTGTTATCTTTTTAAAAGTGTAAAACCCAATCATATTCACTGATCTTTCCTACATTTAACTGTTACCTCAATTATGCTGCCTGTCTCAAATGGGGCAGTGGTGAGGGGGATTTTTTAAAGTTTTTTTAAAAAAAAAAAAGAAAAAAGGCTTTAAATCTTAGGGATGGGGATGTATTACAAATGGCCATACTATGCAAAATAATATTTTCCTTTCTACAGAGTCTTTTTTGTGTTATAATAATTGTACAAAAAACCCTCCATGACTTGACCAGGACTAGGCAAAGTTACGAGTTTCTCCTATTAGCTCTCATAATGAAACAAAAACTTTGAATGAAAATGAAGACAATAATTTAAAGGTAAATTATAAATTGAAAACTGTGAATAATGTATTAGCTCTCCAAATTACAAATTAGCTTTCTTCAGTTTTATAAGAATATGTGCCCATGGTCACAACTTATAGACATGTCAAATTCCTGAATTAACAGCAATGTTTTTAAAACACAGTATGAATCTTGAGGTTTCACAATTCTGTTTTCATTAATCTCAGAATTTTTTCAGAGCTATAAGACTCACTGGAAATTATGCAGGCTAAGCCTCTGATTTGATATGAGGAAATTGAGAGTGAACAATGACAACAAAAAATGATTTAGTCAAACATATTTTTTAAAAAGACAATTACATATACCTAATATGGTGGTGCAATGTTACATAGCTTTATAATTTTCCAGAAAAAATATTTGTGGATCTGCAACATGACAATATTTTGGCCTTGTGTCAATTCATCTTTTCATTATGCTTGAGCAATGTCACAAGCCCAAGGGCAAAGTTTATGGACATCCTAAGACTGCAGATTCCCTGCTCTGTGACCTACAGACTACATTCTGTAGTTTAAAGACTACATTCATATATCATGATATTTTATGCTTAACATGAGTTCGTCTCAAAAATTTTTTTTAATTAACATTTGCAAGTATAGGAATTCAGAACTCCAAATTTAGAAAACACTGAGTTTATTAAAATTAGATGTTGCTTTAATCCTTAAATAGATTTTCTAAGCCATGCTGTTGTACAAAGGACTGACTGTCTTAAAGTATTCCATGAAATTTGATGTGGGGAACAAATAACAATGCCTAAGAGAACTGTTCAATTTGAACTTCACAGTGTATGTTAACTTGATTACCTAGTAAAAGAAAAAACACTCTCATCACATTTACATAATTGCCCAGTCTGAAAACTATTTAACATATTTGAATATATAGCTATAAAATTAAATGAATTTTCCATCATCAATATGTTTTTATTGCATTTTTTTAAATGCTACGATACACATGTTGTATACTGACATTTCTTTATGGAAATATTACTTGCAATATTAGTAAATTCTAACAGAAGCACAGCAAAATTGGGGGGGCAGTGGGGCAGAAAGGGATGAAGAATGTGTTGCAGCAGGTACTATGCAGAACTTTTAAATAAAGAGTCTTACATTTCACACTAATAAAAACATGGTTTCAAATATGTAACACCTACAACAGAACCCAAAATACACATAATTAGAGGTTATGTAGAAGCTTATACTTATCTGTGGTTTCTCAATAAAATATACACTTAGTATGTTGAGTTAAGAATTTTCTTTTTTTGAGGATATATCAGAGAATTTCAAAGAAAGACAGCTGTACTTTTGTTTTCTAACACTGTATTATCCAGGGCTAAAACTCGGAGCATGAAAGTAAGAATTGATCTTTTGTCTGTTTTAAGTGATCTCCCCAAGGTCCAAATGCTCACTTGGCTGCCATGCGGAGGGCACTCTCTGCATCATGGATGTTCTCCTCCAGTCGACGCTTGTCCTGCTCCAGCTGGCTAAGATGTCTATTGAGCTGACGCAGAGATTGATCTTTTCTTCTCAGCTCCATCTTTGCCTCGGAGAGACTCTGCAAGCAGACAGAAAACAGAGTTACTTGTCAGCCCCGATAATTAACTTCAATTTATGCCATAGGCTATTAAACAAAGAAGAGTACAGACTGACTGAGAAGTAGACTTGGGTCATTACACATCAAGGTTTAACAAATTTTCTGCAAAAATTTTATATACTTACTAATTAGAAATGATAGAACTGATAAAATTTTGAAAAATGTTTGTCTACAAAACACAACTTTATTTTTTAAAACACTGTAAAGCAAATAAATTGTATTCTTACTAAAAAGAATATCTAATTATAAAAATCTCAGGTTGTGTTTTATTTTAATGATGAAAAAAATAAAGGTGTCAGGGGAGAAAGCACATGAAATTTAGAGTCTATTTAACTCTAAATAGAACTAGAGTTAAAGGATTATTATATGCCCAAAGTGTGTATGTGATTGAGAGATAGGTTGACTAGGATACCTACAACAGAATGGGGAACTCAAGATTAAAAAGTACCACTACTTTCTTTATAAATAAATCTATAATAGATTGCTATAGACATCTCAGTGGACAAACGAACTAGACTCCAAAATAATATTCACTTAAAAATTAGCTTCCCAGTAAATGACTCTCACGTAAAGGATAGCAAGACAAATGTGACTGAAATGTTTCAACCAATAGAGAAAGTTATGAATAATACTTGCATTCAGAATTATATATGCTCTATAAATATATCCCAAGTCACAGAAGTATAAAATCTATTGATTGATATTTGCTATTTGCTTTAATCTGAAATATTCACCAAGCACAAAATGTTCAAGATGCTATTGTGCAACTTGATCTTGAATGTTTGGGACTTAAGATCTTAGAAACTCACAATTTAAAGTATTTTCTAGACCTCATTTTAAATTCTAGGATGCAAAATAATATGGGGACCAGAGGATCTGTTACCACTAAAATTCTGCTATTTCCTTTGCCTATAAAATTTCTAGAGTAAGTTTATCAGTTTTTTCAATTAAATTTGTTGGACAGTGAGCTAAACAATTGACTGCATACACATAACATTTTTTTCTTCTTACTAAGAGTTTAGTCACACATTAACATCCACAACTGTGATTCAAAACTCCACTAAAGAATAAGCAAAATGCTGTAATTTCATGTTTAAAACTTTTCCAACAGTATCTTTTAATGCATTCTCAATGATTAATATAAAAACTCAAGCTGCCTACATGGAGCTAAAACAATTAATTCACTCTAAATGCTGGTGAACTGAAAGCAATCATCAGTCAAACCAGGTATTTAAAAATGTTAGAAGTTTTTAAATTCAGTAGTTCATTTTTCAAAGTCACGTTGCTGTCAGATAAATACAATTCAAAAAATTTAAATAAGCAAACTGTGATTACTTATTAGATATTGTATTTTATTTTAAATCTTTACTATTAAGAGATCTTTAAGAGCATTCCACCATAGAAATAGTCACTGATTCAAACCAACTTTAACAAAATGACAAAGAATAGATTTTAAAAACCACACTAAACCTACTAATTTTGTGCCAATATTAAGATAGTTAAAGGCACTGAAATACCATGATTTCTTTATTTAAAAAAATAAAACCCATTTGAGTCCTTTTAAAGTCAGTATTTCTGACATATTCCAGGCAATAAAAAATGCTGTTTTTTAGATATGCACCAAGTATGCATAAAGCTTAAATTCCTTTTCCAACGGAAATAATAAATCTGTGCCAATCTATTCAAATTCTCTTGTTCAGTAACTCTAGAGGTCCATGTTTGTGGGGGGACTATCCATGGTTCAGTATATTGTCTCCAGCCTTGTCTAGATTGAAGCTCGCTGGTCCAATCTGAGAGAATCCATGACCTTGGAATCATTATGAAACAACACTTAACATTTCAGCAATCCTACGATATACTTTCAAAGAAGATATAATTCACAGCATTAGAATTTCTACTATATATCTAAATCTTGTTGTTTCCACTCCTTCATTTTCATCTCTCAGGAGCAATGACAGGGAGCCATCAAACTCTTTTAAAGCTTACACTATTTCAGGGGCATAGAAAAGGAACAAAAAGTGGATAAACAAAGTGATATAAATCATACTTCCTTGAGAGTGAAAATGAAAAGATAATATAGCTTTTCTAAAAAAAAAGTCATAGTCATATAACTTATAGACAAAGGATTCTCATTTGAAAGAGCTGGCGGACATCGTAAAGAAATCTACATACATCAGTAGGTCCTAAGGTTCATGGGAATGTGTGTAAGACACAAAAACATAAAAAGTGATTTAAGAAAATGCATTTTCCCTAATATTCACCTTTTTTTAATAACAAAAATTGAATCTTTAAATATCCTAACAGTGAGCTTTAAAGAAAAATATATTTGTATATATATACAGCAGATATATGTTTACATATATATCTCATACATAAAATTTTAAGTTCAGCTTTTCTTTCTCCTGTTCAGATTGATCTAATTAAAACCCATGATAAACTTTATGGACTGTAATATTTCCAACTGAATGACTGAAACCAAGAGGGTGTGCCTCTAGGCAGCAAGGCAACAATGATAACCAGCAGGTTAGCCACTAATTTCTCAACCAGGGTAGATTGTGAAAGTGTGATGTTCTGATATCCAAGAAACTGTTCAGGAGAGAATAGGATAAATCAAGTTTAATAACTCTGCTCCTAATTGTTCCCCCAATGCTCAACTCTAATTACTTGGAGAACTCTCCTGACTGTCACCTGATATTAAGTTGTTGGAGGCTGAGCCTGGAACAGTGAGATAATCAATAAACATTTAGTGGGGAGAAGAATGAAGATCCTGTTAAGCAGTGGGAACCTGCAGCACCCAAAGCCCTTCTGCTCATGAGAAAACCTATGGGACAGCCATAGTGATTGCAAAGCAATAATCCAAAGCACTGTTTTTAGGCCTTGAGGCCTTTAGGCAACAGTACATTTGAGGAAAAAAGGTTAACACGGTCATCCTAATTACAGCCCACTTTCACATACTTCATATATAAGCGAAGACAAGCCAATTAGGTAGAAAGGAAGATAAGGGAAGTTTTATTTGTATACTAATTAAACCCCTGATGAAATTAAAGGAAAAACATACAGCTCCGTAATTGTGTCTGAGAAAGGTCACTTCAGGTTCAGTTATCAGAACAGCACAGCCTTGAGATATTTCGCTTAATCCACAATACAGCCCTCATCTTGTACTCAGGTCTTAATATTTACCAAAAAAATAAAAAATAAATCAAAGCCTAATATTGAATTTATCTTTAAACAGTGTTGTGAACAATTTTAGATGTTAGAAAGCTAAAGCTAAACACGATAACAAGAGTCTTTTAAAAGGCAGAAAAATATTCTATTTACATTAAAACCAATGTCACAATATTATTTATCAAAGATTCCAGTTTTCATTTTAAATCTAAAATGTTTTAGAGCAAGTTTTTATAATGACATCCCAAACTTACTGTATTTCAAAAGCTATTATGTAATATCTTTATGTATTTCTTTTTAGATAATGATGTTATTGCTCACCCTCACGTACACCTCTCATAGTCTGGGGGGGCGGGGGGAAGCCAATGCTTTCACAAAATTACTCTTAAAAGAAAATATTTACATCTGATTGCTTTCAAAACATGGTCATGAAAAGCTATTTACTACTAATAACTAGCAGGAAAAGTATGGATACAAAGGAAGTAGTTAAGTATAGGAAAAGTTTAAGGATAGAATACATGGTAGATGTAAATATTAAATGACCCACACATTTTTTTAAATGTCTTCTTTCTTGTCTATAGTTTCTGAAGTTTCTATAATAAACATGCATTACTATTGAATAAGAACAAATTATTTTTAAGTCATACATAATTTTTTATTTCTAAAGCTTTAAATGTTTTCTAAAGCTAATAATTTTTCAAATGAATTGTGAATATAAACTGAAATTCTATTACTTTGCAACTATGAAAACATTTTGTGCAGTGGAAATTTTTTTAGAATAACAGCTTTATTGAGATATAATTCACATACCACACAACTCACTCTTTTAAAGTATGCAATTCAATGGGTTTTAGTATATTCACAGAGCTCTGCAATTATCACCAGTGTAGGTCTTTTTTGAAGTGAAGTTTAAAAAAAAAAAAAAAAACCTTATAAAAACAACACAGCTATCTAAATATGGTACTATGTTTCATTATTTCAGCAAACTATAATTTAAAACTACACAAGATATACAAGGTTTATAATTTTGTTCGGTAATAGATTTAAAAATAAAAAATTTATGAAATGAATTCCCCGAATCTGAATATTTGATTAATAAATGTGGTATAGTACAAAATTTAAAGTTATCTGAAAGGATGTGCACATCTCTCCAATTAATAATTCTGGATGTCAAGGGAATCACCCAACATAGTTCTTTCTCATAAGGGTACAGTATCGCAGTGCTTTAGACCATTAGGCCGCTAGGCAGACTGAGCCCCAGGGGATATCGCTTTTAAAGATTTTCTTTTGTCTAATGGGAAATATCTAAGGATCCACATTCCTGCAGACTAAAAGCTAATGGCTTATTCAATTTGGTAGAAAAAGTTAGTCATACAAAATGAAAGGCAAGACAATAACACAAGTGTTATAAAGAACTAAGCTATATTTCCTAGGACAGGGAAAAAATATCTATAACATTTTTTTAAAATATATTTACTACTGTCTACTGTTACTTTTGAACGAACATTCCTAGATTGCAATAAATTAGGGTAAAACATCTCAAGGCACTAAAATTAATGTTGAGAGAGGAAGTAACACTATCTTCAGCCCTACTATTACAATGTGGCAAATAAAAAATAATATTAATCAAGAATTAATTGAGTGGCTGCTGGTTGCATTAACCTATGCAGGTTGCCACAGAAAGTATAAAGTTAAAATGACACAACCACCAAATTTACAATAGGGTTGGGCAAACAAGTCAGGGACAAAATGAAAGAATAATATATTTTATAATAAAGTTCGAAAATACGTGAGATAAGCAATCAGATAATTTACAATAAATATACAATAGTAAAAGATGTTGGTATGTGGTACAATTAATATATGAATTAATTTCAATCTTAGTATTTTATATAAAGAATTTAAATGAAAAGTTATGCAATTTTAAGTTATCTTCCTTGAGGACACTATCTTTTATTGTTTTCTAGTAATAACCTTATCCAGAAGGTAGGTGACATATTTATGAACTGAAGCTGAAGATCAAATAACTTACTCACTTGCAGGGTTGAATAAATAGCATCCTAGTTAGAACTCACATGTCTAGTAAGACAACAGATGTGGAAGCATCCTATAAACCATAAAAGACTACATATATTTAAAGGGCATAATTAATACAATAATTACACTTCTACATGTACTGTCATTACACAATCTTCTTTAAATTCTCATTTATATGTGACAATGTATGAGTTTCTACATTATTTCTTCATCATTTATGTATATATATACATATACACACAGACACACACAAATATGTACAATTTTTTTAAATACCTTATCACAATTGAAAAAGATAAAAGGAAATTAACAAAGACAAGTGTAAAATAAGTTATTTTCTAAATAGGCCATCTGGTAGATGATTAACAAAAAATGGAGCAAATGAGCAATGAAAATTCATCTTTAAAATTTCAAAGTATGGGCCGAGCCGTGGCGCACTTGGGAGAGTGCAGCTCTGGGAGCGCAGCAACACTCCCGCCGCGGGTTCGGATCCTATATAGGAATGGCCAGTGCACTCACTGGCTGAGTACCGGTCACGAAAAAGACAAAAAAAAATAAAAAATAAATAAAATAAAATTTCAAAGTATGCTGTAAGATTTTGTTGTATAATAGTACCATATTCCCACATATTCTTTTGAAAAAGTCCTCCTAAATTCTGTCAATATAACTGAAAGTGATCAATAGTAAAACATAATGGAATGAAAAGGAACCTCATAAAAGTGTTCAAAATATATCAAATGCTGTTTGTTCTAAGCCTCACATATAAAGCACAAAACTCTCTCCCATAGACTAAAAGTGTTTGATAGTAATGAGGTAAAGTGGGAGAGAAACAGTTAAAACACACGTTAATTGACAAAAAACAGGAGGACAGTAAAGAGAATCATGAGATCCCTCTCGACTGGAAAATATACTCAGAAAAGTACAAAACAGGCAAGTGGTAGCTAGATCTATTGTGACACATGGCATGCGAGGATAATGAGGCAGTAATGTTTTCTCGGAGTATAAAGCAAACTACATTTGGCTGTACTGCAGACCTCATGAGAGAG
Organism: Cynocephalus volans; assembly: GCF_027409185.1. Taxonomy (NCBI): domain Eukaryota; kingdom Metazoa; phylum Chordata; class Mammalia; order Dermoptera; family Cynocephalidae; genus Cynocephalus; species Cynocephalus volans. Next base: position 57,586,871 of record NC_084475.1, on the reverse strand, counting down.
AAATGACCTACAGGTGACAACAATTATGATGCTGCTATAATAAAATCAGCTCTTATATGACCTCTATGTTCTCTCAGCAAATACCTAAGAAATACAAGGGGATAGAATCACACTGGTTCTTCTGTTGCACTTTATCAGCTACAGACTACACAGCATGTTCCAAAATTTCACACAGTTTACAATCCTAGCTAGGTGAAGGCCCAAAATGCTGCTGAATTCCCTGGCAATATTTTAAAGGAATCAAGCTATGAATTAAGTTATAGAAAATTATTTAGAATTTAAATGCTGTTTAAAAATCATATGAGAATTACCTAAAGCAAATGTCTAAGAAGGGTTCCCGACATTTAAATAAAAAGAAATTATTATCCAAAGAATCTTTAAAAATTCAAGGATCCTTTTGGTGATATAATTGAATAGGATAAGTAAACATATTAATAATTAAAATGATCTCAGTATTTTCATAGTACTACATAATTTAAATGACCATTATTAAACTTGAATATACTATATATTAACTAATTTTAATAAAAGTAAATCAAATAGCAGCTGAGTAAAAGTCAATTGCCTAAGAGAATCTTAAGGTCAAATTTAAAATTGGAAAACTAAACATGTTATTTTATACATAAATGTAAATAAAACAAAGTTGGAGTTCCTTCTAAAAGTTTATTCATTGGATGAATTTTTGTGCATTAAGTATTTTACCAGTGATTTCTATCGTAAGTTCTATCTTAATAAAAAGTTCTGAACAGCAAACATTTACTGACTTTCACCATGTAGAGCATTTCACTTTATGTGAAGGCATTAGGCCTGTTCTTGTATGATGCTCAGAACAATGCCTATCATATTGGTCTTATTGAAGGTATTTAATAAATGGTAGCCACTATAACTGTTGTTATTTGGACTTCATTTAGGTATAAATAGAATGCAACCACTTATTTGTATTTCTTCTAATTTATTTTTAATGAGCATATTCATTGTTACAAAATCATACTTATTCTTTATTCCCCTTATTCAATCTCCCCCCTCTCTTTTCCCCTCCCCCCTCTAATAACCATTGATTTGTTCTCTCCATCTGATTAACTGTTCCTCTGTTGGATTTTTTTCCTAGATGATCTGTTCAGTACTGAGACAGGTGTGATCAAGTCCTCACTTATTATCATAAGTCAGATGCTTCTTCTATTACTCTGGAGTGTGCTTTGTGAAGAGAGGGAACCTCTACTTTTGGTCTCCACTGGTGCCTCTCCTTGTGTCAATACAGCTGAGAGTCTGGCGTGCCATCTGCACAGTGGCTGTGACTGCTGCTATAGAGACTAGCTGCCTTTTCGGCAGCCATGGCAACTGCAGGGGCTATGGCAGGCTTCCTGTGGGTGTGCTCTTTACCTGGCTGTGGCTGGGTTCGGCTTCCCCTGGCTCCATGCCTCATTTTAAGATGTTGGTGCGGAGCAGCTGAGGGGGCGGGGGGAGGGGAATGGGGAAAGAAATAGGATGGGAAGAGGAGGAAGGAGAGGTGGTGAGATCGAGGCCAATGACAACCTCCTCATTCTGTCTGGGGAGACGAGCGGGCATCCAGCTGCAGCTCGGTCATTGCTAGGCTAGATGCAGATGTCAGGTGGGTGTGGCTGAAGCCCTTGGCCCCCCACTGCCCCAACTTGGGAGCATGGGGTGCTTCTTATGGTGGCTTGGTGGTTGTCACTGGGCTAGTTGCAGATGCGGGGGAGGTGTGGCTGAAGCCCTTGGCCCCCCACCACCCCAGCTCAGGAGCCCAGGGCACTAGCAGTGGCTCCGTGGACATCACTGGACTGGTTGCAGATGTCAGAGGGTGTGGCTGAGGACCTCGGCCCCCCACCACCCTGGCTTGGGGGCCCAGGGCAGAAAGCAACCATTTAAGTAGACTGAAGTACTTGATTGACTTTATGGAATTTGATAAATAAGTGAAATATTGATTTAACATTTCCATGGGGATTTCCCAGTCAATGGACTTTATGGAAAATCTGGAAAGATGGTTACTAACACCATTGTGGTCCAGGGTAAAGAAGAGGGGTTTAGGTTCAGAAGACTTGGTCTCACATTTTGGGATAAATCCATTTACTACTTACATGAACTTTAAACGAGTTACTTAACTTTTCTGATTCTTAGTTTTCTCAGTGTATAATAGGAATGGTAGTGCTATCTACCTCACTAGATTATGAAGAATCAAATGAGTTAATCTAATTGTAAAGTGCTTGGATAATAATGATAATGGTACTTAATTGTCATTCAAGTAATTTTTTTCCTCAGGGACTGTAGGGGGAATAACAACAGTTATAACAGAAAATATTTGTTGAACACCTACAATATGACAGACATTGCTCTGAGCATTGTACAAGAACAGGTCTTAATGATACACTTTCAACATCAAAAATCCAACACTGCACAACTCAATATCCCTTATATAAAAATAGGATCACTGTGATCATTTATTAAATGTGCTAATAAAATTTTAAAAATTTGCAAAGTGAGGATGAATTATATACATAGCACTCCACTGTAGTATAGAATTTTACATAATTCAAGACACATTGGCTGCTGCTTTTTCTTTTTAACCTTTCAAAAAGCAATGAACTTCTCAGTGTCTGTCTCCTTTCTAAGTTAGCAACAATGGTATTGAACTTTCCCTGTAGATCTTGGAATCTGGCTGCCTAGCATAATCTCAACTTTTTAAATATTTATAACAGGAACTCCACACTATCACAACAGTATATTAAGATACTAAGTTCTCTAATATCTATGGCTACATCCTCCCATTAAGGAGATCTTAGCTACTATGTAAAAAGACTTTTTTTTTTTTTTTGTCTTTTTGTGACCGGTAAGGGGATCGCAACCCTTGGTGTGGTTTCGACCGCACCATGCTCAGCCAGTGAGTGCACCGGCCATTCCTATACAGTATCCGAACCCGCGGCGGGAGCGCCGCTGTGCTCCCAAACGCTGCACTCTGCCGAGTGCGCCACGGGACCGGCCCTAAAAAGACATTTGTATGCCTAATTTAATTCAAAAATGCCGCCCTTAAATAACAGATGCCATGCAGACTGCCTTACAGTGTTATACAGTAACAAAAGAATTAGTACACAAATTTGTCAATCAAAGACATAAAAGTAGAGATGCATTTGACTTAGAATTCCATTTGTACTTACCCTGAAAGAGATGAAGGAGAGAAGATGGGGAAAGGGAAGGGAATGGAAAGAGAAATCAACAATTTGATTACAGTCGTTCTGGTGCCATTTACCTGCAGTAAGTCTGTAATAGATGACACAAACAAAGCAAAAAGCAACAAGGCCTGCTGTTCCACTTTGGTTGCTCTCATTTCCCACATATCTCTGACACTGTAAAAACTCTACTAAGAAAGTGAAAGGGACAGTGATTCTCCTGTACCAAAAACATATTTTCATTCAACTTGGCCACTAAATGCAAACCAACCTCTTCATTTGGTACCTAACCAAAGATATGGCCAAATATTATGACATCAAAGAAAACCTGGCTGTTCTGGGTTGTTTAGAATATGTCATCTCTAATTTTGTCCCTCCCAAAGGGACATTTTAAAGGAATAAAAACAAATATAAACAGTTTACTGAATGGGGTAGACTGAAAAGAGTACAAAAAAACAAATTGGTTTAATCATTTTTCTACTAATAACTTCAAACATTCCCTGCCAGATTTCCCTAAGTTATTCTTAAAGACACTTCAGATAATACAAGATTTTTGCTTTATGTGCTGATTCTAAAACATAACCTCAACATAGGCTGTGACTCTACTTATTTATTCATTCATTCAACATACATATACTGTATGCCTATATTATGCCAAAGCAATAAAAAATAACAATAGCTAACACATCCTGAGTATCATTTTCTGTAGACAGTAGTATAATTAGTCCTTATAACAAATCCATGAGATAAGTACTACTATTATTCCCATTTCACAAATGAGGAAACTGAAGCACAGAGTTCAAGTAACTTGCCCAAGATTACACAGAGCCAGAGTTCATAACCAGGCAGTCTAATATAAGTAAATAAATACATACATAAACACAAAGAATATACTCCTCTTAGAAATGACTTCTTATCTGGAAAAATGAGAAGAGGTTTAAAAAGCAGCTGGTATTAAAGCTAACTGTTCAGTGTTGTAAACAGCATTCTTGTCAAAATAAAATGCGTGTTCACAAAAGTACAAGAGGTAAGGTACGGCTAGAAGATAAGGTGCTACTGAGAATGGCAGAAGAGATTAGAAAAGTACATATAGGCCAGATGTAGTCAGGAAACTAGACTTATAACCTTGCAAATGATTTATGTACAACATTCCTTGGCTATGGGCAGGGGGAGAGACAGGTTAAGGGGGATGCTTGAATTAGTGGACTTCCAACCCCCATCCTTCTTTCAACCAAAATTTGCTATAATATTTTCTATGAGCCTTTGTATAAGATTTTGTTTAAAGAAAGGGTTCAGTGGCTAAACATACTTGCCAACTATTGTCATAGGAAGCCATGGGAAGCTGCTGAAGGATTCCAGGTTGTGAAGCAGCATTCTCCAATCTGTCTCAGAGATCATATATACAAACTGTAACTGCCAAATTAGAGTAAATATAAGAGATCATTCTGGCCACACTGCAACAGCTCATTTAAATCTTCAATGGAACTCTAAGAAGGTTTAATACGATTTCATCTTTGAGTAAAAAGGTTCAAAAAGAACTGGCTTGAAACAAATAGTTCTCCTTAAAATATGCTAAAGAGTATTATGCCAAAATTTACATTACTCAAGCAGAATGTATATCAAATATTTACTTTCTAAAAATGTTGCATCCAAGCCATATATTTTATATTTTTACTAATCACTATATAATTATATGTCAAAAAGCCATAAAGCCTGAGTCACAGCTGAAATACATATGAAAATAATATATACTTTTAGGAACACCAAAGAGCGAATTAACAATTGAACTCAGTGATTGTTTTCTAAGGAGAACTACATTATTCGGTCTATAGTTTTAAAATGTTTTCAGTTATTATGTTGTGTTATTTTGAAAGAGGTTATAACAAAGTTACCACTGGCAGTAACCATTAAGTGAGATTTCTAAATGACTGAAAGGGTTGGTACCAGCTTTCCCATTTCACGATAAATCACGGAAGTTATTTTTTTTTAATATCTGTGAGTGAAATATAAAATTTTTAATCCCTCTTTATATCTATTAATTATAGAAAAAGAGAATGAAGCTGAGTAATATAGAGGCTGTTAAAACAAAGATGAAGACTCAGACCAAAAACAACCACAGTTTCAGCAAGAGTTAGCAAATTCAAACAAATACTGGGAAAAGGCAGAGGAACAGACTCAAGTCTCCTTGTAATATCCTAAGAAATTGTGTGCTTAGGAAGACTCCTATATTTGCTCAGGCAATAACAGTTGAAAAGTAGATATTCTGGGGAAGCGATTCAATATATAGCAAAGCACCTTATTTTATAAGTATGCTTCAAATGGAACTTTCATGTGTGAGGATGTGTGTATTTGCATGTATACGTGTGTGTACATGTATATATACATACTCAGTAAATAGTACCACTTTGGTTATAAAGAGTTTACAATAAAATTAGTATGGTTTACATTTCTGATCCCTCTGTAACCAACCCATTCACCTGAAGAAAAACATAATTGTTCTATCCTTCTAAGTGAGCAAGATCACCATCTAGTGGTGATTCCTGGAAATGCCGGGAATATCGCTTCTGGAGCCTAGAAAATGCTCTGTGGTCCTCTTCTGGAAAGAGGATTATTACATATTACCCGTCCTGTCAAAATCAGGAGTTCCCAAGTTACTTGCTTTGGCCAGTGAAATATTGCTAGAAATAAAACGTCACTTCCTAGCAGACACAAGACCAGCAGTGTCCCTTATTGAGACCTTTATCATGAGACCAAAAATGTCCCAGATAGAGAATGCCCTATCAGCCTTAATCATAAAGTGTGGAACATATGAAGCAGAAACACAGCTGACCCATGATGAATATGCACAACTGAGAAATCGCTTTATTGTTAGGCCACTGAAGTTCTGAAGTCATTTGTTTACTACAACATGACACAGGTATTGTTACTCTTATTTCTACATTTGGCAATTTGTTCTAGAATTTATATACCTATGAAAACACCAGTAGATACTTTAGAAAATCAGTTTCTACTCTGATTTAACATTAAATCATTGGGAGAAGAAATGAATTATAATTAAATATTAAAAATCACAGTAAGTCATTTGAGACTTAGGTCAGTATGAAGATATGATAAAAGTATATATGCTACCCTACATAAAATATTGAGTTTGCATACCACAAAGTAAAATAAATGTATCTTTCCAGCCATAATTCATAAAAAATATGTTCTTCCAAATCCTTCCTGAGTACAGTACTATATGCATCTTTTAATATTTTTCACTCTAAAAGATCTAATGAGAAAACATGTACAAAAAATTATTTACTCTTTCTTTGCCTTTTTAAGACCAAAATACATTTAACAACACTTAAAAATGGCCATGAAATATTTCTAAATTTTAAAAGGGAGTACAATAACATTATAAAACATAATACTATATTTTTAAATACATATTTGATATTGTCGCACTCGGGTTAAGCTAATGTTGGAATCCTGCCTACTGGGCTAATTGCAAAGCTAGGGCTGGGTCTCGAGCTCACAGACCTCTCAAGCCCATTCACAGACTGGGTCACAAACCCTTCACATGCCAGGCTGGTCACCAGATCCCTTACATGCAGGTCTATGAGCTAAGTAACTGGCAAACAGGTCCTTGGAAGTCGTAGGTTGGAAAGCATGGCTGCGTGGAGTGGCAGCAGCCTCCAGAGGCAGATGCCAGCCAGGTTGGCAGTGCTGCTCAGGTGCACTAACTCCACCCCCCCACACACAATTTGCTTATTGAACCACCCCAAACCAGCCCTAAGGCGAGGGGAGCCTGATTAAATTATTCTATTTCCCCAACATTCACCATCTGACAAAAGGTTATATAACTATTTGTTTAGTGGAGCACATTTTTAAAAATCATTTTTAATTACTATTATGTACTGTATATGTATTTAAACTGAGATTTTGTAGTCAAAGTTGAGCTTATGAAAATTGTATTAACTGCATTTTTTGGTTGCATAAAGTTTATACATATCATGATGAAAATAATGAAAAATACTATTAAGAAAAAAGCAAGCTGGGTAGTTAGCTCAGATGGTTAGAGCATGGTGCTGACAACACCAAGGTCTGGGGTTCAGTCCCTGTACCGGCCAGGAAAACAAACAAAAAAGAAAAAAGTGAGAATTTTGATTGCTATTTTGATGTATACCTTTCATATTTTAAAATGTGCATATTTATGTATCTACGTGCATATTGATAACGTATATATCTGCTGCGAAAATAGAATAATTTAATCAGGACCCCTTCGCCTTAGGTCAGGTTGGGGGTGGTGCAGCATTCTTTGTTAATAGGTTGTGTGGGTGGAGTTAGTACACATGTGCAGTGCCGCCACCTTGGCTGGCGTCTGCCTCAAGCTTCCGCCCAGGGCAGGCATGCTTTTGAACCTATGGCTTTCAAGGACCTGTCTGCCGGTTACCAAGCTCATAGATATGCATGTGAAGGGTTTGTGACCCAGTCTGTGAATGGGCTTGAGGGGTCTGTGAGCTCCAGATCCAGCCCTAGCTTTACAATCGGCCCAGTCAGCAGGATTGCCAGCAGGTAAAAGAGCCTGACAACTGGGGTGGTCGTGTAGCTTTACAACTGGCATCACGAACAGGATTAACAGCTGGACAACTGGCTAAGTTGGCAGGATTCTGACATTAGCCCTAGCACCACGGTGAATAAATACACATATACATATATACACATATATAATACCCAGCTAAATTTAATCACTACCATTTATCCAATTCTTTGGGGGAAAAGGCTGCAATGATCCGTTTTCCTTCCAGGGAATAAACTTAGTATACCTTAAGCTAATAGTCACATCATACTACATATCCATCTGATTCAGTAGATTGTGTCAAATTCCCTCCCCAATTAAAATTGCCTGTTTTTAAGACTTTTAGCCATGACACTGCATAGAAATCCTAAATCCACATTCTTTACAGACAAATGATTTTCTGACTTCCACAGGGACTCTATGTTCTGAATCACAGGACATAGGTCAGAAAAACATAAGAATTCTACTTCCATCACAGAAGCCTTCCTGATGATTTTGGTCTGCTCTGATACTCCGACTTTACTCCAGAAATAAGATAAAACCACCATACAGGTGTTTCCTGTTTCCTCTACCATAGCAATTTTCCTCATTGGTACTCTTAATAATCCTTGTAGACTGCATATACTTCCCTAACTACATTTTGGCAATTGGCCAGGCTTTTGCTATCAAAAGATAAAACTGATGAATACGCTTTACCATTTGCAGTTTCAGGCATCCTAATTTTATTGATACTAATACTACTTTAAACATTTTTCTGGAACTAAAATACAGAAAATAATACTTGCCAGCATTCCATAAGATCAAAGCACTACAAAGTCACATGCACTGGGTAATCCCTTAATTGTGAAAATACTAAAATAAAAGACAATTCATTAAGATTGATAAATACTGATGTTTTCTGAGATACCATGCTAGTAGTGGTGCAACAGTGCAATATTACTAAACTTCCAAATAAAACTTGAGCATGTTAATTAAAAGTTTCCTATAAACGGAAAGGTATAATCATTTAGAATACTTAGCCCCACATAGGGGTAAAATTACTTCTAAAATGAATTAAACACTGCCACTTAGTCATGCTAGAAATATGAACATATAATTAGATAATTACACCCAAAGTCTGAGACATTTAAATTTATGTTCATTCCATTACAAATGTAATATTCTAAAGTTGGTTACTATAATTGACTACAATTAAGTATTTCTAAAACAAAACCATCACTGAGTCTCAGATTAATGAGAACTAAAACAATCACATTCAGAAAGTGAATAAAATTTTTTTTTTCCTGAAAATCAAGAATAGGAATATTATTTTATTTTACTTTATTTTTTTAAATTTTATTTTGTCAAAGAAAGTGAATAAATTTTGATTAGCCATTTAAGTTATAATGTTCTGTTTACTAATTTAAAATTGGGCCCATTGAAACAACAAATAAAAGTATTTTCATAGTTAACCGTGGAATATTTGTAATTAAAGTATACAATCTGGGTCATTTTTGTAGTGCAGTCAAAGGAAATAATTTTTCAAATAGAGAAAAGTTTTACTATTGCCATCCTCAATAAACATGTCTAGATTCGGTTCCTTGCTTCACCAATTACTAGCTCTGCAACTTGGGGTAAATTAAATTGTCTGTGCCTTGGTTTCCTAATCTGCAAATTATGGATAATAATATTTTCTTCAAAAATTGTTTTAAAGAGTAGATGAGACATTATGTGCAAATTACGCAACAGAGTTCCAAGAAACTAAATACTAGCTATTTTTATATAATACAAGGACAAATGCTAACAAAATTTACATAGTCTGAAGTCTCTACACTGGAGGTTTATGAGTTTACAAAGAACCCCCACTGTAGTTAATAATAAAACAAATTACTGAGCAAATACAAGTCATAAAATAATAAAATCAGAGGAAATTATTTAAAGAATGAAAGATGAAAGACTTACTTAACAATGGAAAAAATCAACATCAGTCATTGTAGATTTAATATGGCATAATACAAATGAACATCATTTACAAAATTCCAAATAGTTTACATATAATTAAAAACCCTGGTTTTCAGACAGAAATGTATATCTCAGATGAAAATGTAACTTTTTTTTTTTAAGGATGGTACACCAAGAGATCAGATGCCAACCACAGCTGGATATGGTCAAAATAAAGGAGAAAGGGATTTGATTTATAAATCACTAGGAAGTAGGTTCACCATCTGAATGCCCATTGTAAATTTGTTTGGCCTTTCTATAGCATTTCACAACCAAGTTTTTTTTTTTTAAATCTCTATTGGTTTAAACTTTAGTGAAAGGAAAAGAACACAGGAAAGTTGATTAAGATAAAAAGTAAAGACACCCTACGGAAAATTCCTTCTAAATAGTGTTTCTTTACAAAAATCAAGACAAACAAATGGGAGGCCAGGGCAGGGGACAAAAAAGAAATCAAAACCAAAATACCCAAACACCCTCTAACTATAAGGGACTTTAATACTGCAACAAACCAAAGAAAAAAAGAAATCCAGAAAAGTCATATATATTGATATTCAAGCTGCTAGGAAAAATATGATTTCAAACATCTTTTTATAGGCAGTTATGTAGGCCTATTGATTCCTTTTGCACATTTCAAGGTAAATTAGTTACTTTGTAGCTGACTCAATAATATAACAAAGATCTCTCAGGAATCTGGATTTAACAAAGAACCGTCTTCTGTTTGAAAGAAAACCTAAATACAAGTTAAAGCTCAAAACTAACTGGAATAGCTGGTATGCAAGCACATGGTGCTGAGCATATAATCTACTATGCAATAGTACCATTTTCCTTCCTCAGCACTGACTTACAATAAATCTTCCCTACCGTACTACAAATTCCAAGGTCATGGACAAAGATGTTTATTAGTATAATTACGATGTAGAAAAAATACCATTAAGCCTCCAGTTCCAGGTTTCATAAACTGCTAGACAGAAGATTAAGAAAGTGTCAAGTGTGTTTCAATTCTTCAAAACTCAAAAAATTCCTAGTGTAACTCTCTTCTTTCACATGATCTAACTTCTAGTTTCATTTCCACTTGGAAGTTGCTAACATTTTTTAAAAGTACAAGTAGTTTTGTGATTATAAAAATTAAGATATGGCCTTAAGAAAAGAGGGAGAAAAGAACCAAAATTGCTAAACAGATGAAAAACTCATTTATAATGAATCACTCAACTTTATAGGAATTCTTCAACAGAGTCTTTAAGTTCAATTTCTAAATACTTCAGATTCTACACAATTCTTAACCAGTGTTTGAAATCTATCTATACAGAACTGTAAATATTTATAATACTAGTAGATTCTTGACTGCCCTCCAATATCCAATGGCTTCACTTTCTATTCCCAATAATGAGCAGAGAATCAGTATTTCAGAGAAAAGGTTTTCCTGCGTCCTTTCTTACATTGTGGTCAAAGACTCTGCGTGCATTGTTCCACATGAGGAAGAGAATTGCATTAAATGAGAATATCTAATTCTCAATTCTGAACTTTTTTTTTTTTTTGTCTTTTTTGTGACCGGCACTCAGCCAGTGAGTGCACCGGCCATTCCTATATAGGATCCGAACCCGCGGCAGGAGCGTCGCAGCGCTCCCAGCGCCGCACTCTCCCGAGTGCGCCACCGGCTTGGCCCTGACCTTTTTATTATTAGGGACTTTACTATCGTGAGAATTTATCGAACAGGTCAGGCAGCTAATTAGGGGTTCCATTTGTTTGCGGGGGGGAGGGGGCAGGTTTAATGCACTTTCCTTCTAATAAGCAGCAAACAATACGACAGAACTTAGAAAATAAATATCCTGCTTTTTTCTGTCACTGGAATAATATATTAATTATAACACTATAGAGATGGTTTATGAACCCTCTACATATCTGAACACTTAAAGCTAAAGTAAATCTCAACAGATTATCTAGATCTGATGTATCTTTCATGTCTTACTTCTTAGAACTTTTCACCACCATAGAAACAAACAACAAAAACGCTTTCTTGTTAAGGATATTTAGTCTCAACTAGATATACAGTTCATGCCTTAGTAACATTAAAATTCAAAAAAACTATCCCAAACAGCATTCCAACAAGGATTTTTCTGTTGTACCACTGCTTGAGGACCACTGACGTAGTAAATCTCAACAAGTCTATAGGAACACCAACTCCTCTACCAAAAAAAAAAAAGAAATAGGTTATGTATTATCTTTAACAATCTCCACAGATTTCCCCAATCTCACTCATTCAGTAGTGAGCTTCTTTTTTGATACTTGCTACCATTATGGCATAGAGCTATTCTTTTAGTATATATAAATAACAAGAATCTCTCGCATAGCAAGTTTTGCAGAGTATTCCCACTAAAGAGAGAAAACACGTGGTAAGCAGACTTATAACACTTTAGATTTTCGATGGTTTAGACCTTAAAATTAGTAACTGACTTTCACTTCCCCCATTTATCCAATCCCATTCTTCGTATCTTTCTTCACATCTCTCTCTTCCCATTTTTACTCATTTTCAGAATTATGGCTTTCACTTTAGACACACTTAAGTGGTCCTAATTTCTTTAAACTTGACTTAACCACAATTTTTCTTCCGGTTATCATGTATCATCTTTTCTTTCTGTCTGCTAATTTCTCAAAAATAAAAATCTGTATTTATTACTTTCATTCCCCATCTACATACCAGATGTAATAAAAGAGCAAGATTTTCAGAGCTAACAGATCTAAATACAAACTCCTACTCTAATATTTACTAGTTGAAGGAACTTGATCAAATTACTAATTTCCTAATCTGTAAAAGGAAATTATGCAGCCCACATCCTAGGCTGCAATGAGGACTGGAAGCAGTAATATATTTGAAGTATCTATCAGAGAGCCAGACACATAGTAAACACTCAGTAAACAATGCTTGGCAATTCTTTGTCATGTGAAAGCTGTCCTCTGGTCCACCATTCTCCTAGCAGAGACAGGACTCAACACGCCAGTGTACAATTCCCAATATCTTCCACATGCCAATCAAGAAGAAGAAAGCTCATTCATGAACTAAAAATACACAACATAAGCTAATCCAATCAACATAAGCTAATTTTCTGACCAATTTTTAGAAAAGAGATAAATATTACAGAGAAAAACAGTTTTAATGTAAAACAACTCTCTGACAACCTATAGTTTTTATAAATAATATTCAGGCTTCTGCAGCACCTTCTTTCTCTGTGATGGCCCTCTCTATTCGGTATCACATTTAAGGATACACATTTCTGTTTCTCCCGATAAGAGATGACATGTGCTTGCGCATAGGAATAGCTATTTGTTGAATAAATCTCTGTCCTTTGAAAATTATCTTCTTTTAAAGAGATTCTATATATATAATAGTTTCTAAGTATACATAAGAAGAAGAAATATTTTCAACAAAGATTTCAACATAGATTCAAACCAACCACATAGTATTGCAGGGCATTTGACATCACTGAACACTCTCTCAACGCAATTCTTCACATATGACTTTTCCAGGTCCTGTTTTTCTTCACCTCCTCTTTTTCTTTGTGTCTTCCAAATTTAGCTCTTTCCTATATTTGTCTGCTCTTTCAAGCCTTCAAGAAAATTAGTTGGAAGACTGTACTCAGAATGACCAACCACACCCACAAGCCCCTCCCCAGGCATACAGAATCCACTGTAAGGTGCGACCCCGTGGCGCACTCGGGAGAGTGCGGCGCTGGGAGCGCTGCAGCGCTCCTGCCGCGGGTTCGGATCCTATACAGGGATGGCCAGTGTGCTCGGTGCGGCCGGTCACAAAAAAAATAAAAATAAAAATAAAATGGTATCTTTAAAAAAAAAAAAGAATCCACTGTAAGCATTCACCTGCAAGCGGAAAAAAAGAAGACATTTATTCCATAAAACAAACTAAAACCAAACAAAAATTTGATGAGTTCTCTCAGGGAGAAATAGGCAACTAGCTATGAGTGATGGTGCCAAAGAATAGCACACTCACAAATGGGCAAGCTCACAGCCCATTTCCCCTAAAAGAAAGCCAACAGGTCACCAAGTCTACATTCAAAGAGCTCTTAGCTTTTCTTTTTCTTCATTCTTAAGTGTGCATGACTAAACAAAGGTTTTCATAAATTTGATGAAAGCCTCTATTCCAGTTATTAGGGTTACATAACAAACTACTCCAAAATGTAATTTTGTCAAATGTCAAACTACTGTTTATTGGACTCATGGATTCCATGGATCAGGGAACAGGACAGGGTACAGCAAGGACTGCTAGTCTCTGCTCCCTGACTTCTGGAGCCTCAGCTGAAGTCTGGAATGTGTAAAATCTTCTGAAGGCCCATTCACACGTATCTGGAGAATCGATGGTAGTTTGTTGCTACCATCAAGTTATGAGACTTGAGCTGGGCTGTTGGCTGAACACATCCATCCATACATAGTTCACCATGTGACCTGGACCTCCTCAGAGAATGACGGCTGGATTCCCACAGAGAACAAGGTGGGGGGCATGGGGGGAGCCAAGCAAAAGCCATGTTGCCTTTATGATGTGGTCTCGAAAGTCACACAGTGTCACTTCACAAAGGTTCATCCAATTTCAAAAACAGGGAAATAGATACCACATCTTGATATGGGAATGGCAAGGTTCTGAAAGCACTTGTGGAACCAGAAATATTACTGTGGCCATTTTTGAAAAATACAATCTTCCACACCTCCAACATGAAAGAAAGGGATCAATAAAAACAAATGGAAAAAAATATAAAGACATCAGAAGAAAGAGAGAGAATTCAGGGAAAGAGAATTTAAGAGAACTTTAATAATTGTTTATCATTTGCTAAATACAAAAATAAAAATCTACAATTTAAGAAGATATAGAAATTATTTTTTTAAAGAATGCTATGAAAAGAGAACAAGAAATCAAAAGTAGCTCTTAGAAATTAAAATATGATTACCAATATAAACCATTTCAATAGAAAGACTGGAAAAAAACTTGCATACTTTACCAGAATCTAAAACAAAAAGATAGAAAAGCCATAGGAGATCAAGCCAGGAAATTTGACTTCTGACAGGTGTTCCAGAAAGAGAGAAGAGGAAATAAAAAGAAGAAAATTAGACTGAATTTTGAAGAGTCTATGAAGTATTATTTCACAAAGCAAAAATGCTAATCCTCTGGAGGATTAGCATCTACCTCACTTTGGTGCTCTTCTGTCCCCAGTACAGAACTGAAGTAGTTCTAAATTACAAGTAGTCTAAATCACACTTACTTGAAGTAAATCATTTGAAGTAGTAAATCACTAGCTAAATAGCTATGGATTAAGACACTTCTAGAATTACTCCAATTTCCATTTCTAAATATTTTAAACAATTTTCTTTTTTAAAAGTCTCTCATAGAGAGAAAATAAAATGTTTCAAACTCTGAACGAAAATCCTGTGTTGGAAATAAAGAGGGCTATGAGTTGGGCAGATCCTGAGTTCAAATTCTGACTCCAAAACCTACTAATATGTGATTCTGGACAAATTTATTAGTAACTCAGATCCTTGATTCATTTTCTATTTATAGTTTATATTTATTTATTATTATATGTATCTTTCCAGGTAGTTGTGAGGATGACAGATAATGTACATAAACCATCTAGTTCATAGTGGTTACGTCATTAGCATGATACAAGATCCTCATGAGAACCCAAAAATGTGATAGCCACATTTCCACTCTACCTACATCAAAGAAACATTATCTAAACTAATGCTAGGATGACTGATCTACCCACTGCCTGATCTCATCTGTTTTTGGTTATCAATCATGTAATTGGAATTTTTAAGGCAGAAGGCTTTAGCAATCTGAATTCTGCAAACACAAAGCAAATGAGTATGGTCTATTTTGAATAGCATGAAGTGGAGAAGTATTTTCATGTGAAATTCATAGATGAACAAAGAATAAAAGCTGAGGTTGATTCTTTTTCTTTTCTGCTTCCATACCACAAGAGGGACCTTGGGCAAGTCAGAGCAGGAGAAAAGTAAACTCCTTCCATCTCTTCAATTAGTATTACTTCTCTAAATATAATAAATGGATCACCATCATCCAAGTCTGAGAACCCAGGAGGAAAGAAACCATTTTAACAGCAAACTGGCCTGACGCCTGAAAGCCTTGTAGATAATGATTATCTCTTAATAGCACTGTGAGCCATGTTGGAATCAAGGCAATGATTTGACCTCTAAAGGCTGTCAGAATAAATTAGAAGGGACCATTCTCTAATCGAAGTACTAAGATAAATCTAGGGATAGATAAAATTAAAGGATTAGTAAGAAAGGTACCAAATTATACAAAGATATTTGTTTCTTAAAAGAGCCTGCACGATAGAAATCAGCCAGCTTCCTGCACGAACTTTGCTCAGCTCAGCTGTTTTAATAAAAGGTGTTTCTTAATTACAAAAAAAGAAAATTATCTTAAATTCACAATTCTAATCTAGACTTTAGCTAAAAGACAGACTTTGTAAATTCAAGACCAGGAGATTATGTGAATCAAAACACTTATCACCACCTGGGGGTGGCAAACCACTAACTGTTGGAAATGACCTAAGGGCAAAGAGCCAATAGAAGACTGAACATGAGGGCCAGCCCCTTGGCTCACTCAGGAGAGTGCGGCGCTGGGAGCGCTGAGGCCACAGGTTTGGATCCTATATAGGGATGGCCGGTACACTCACTGGCTGAGCGTGGTGCGGACCACACCATGCTGAAGGTCCCCTTACCAGTCAACAACAACAACAAAAAAGACAACATAAAAATGACAAAGACCACACCCAAAATATGTCACTGAATATATTTCTAAAAATATGCATTCTGATATACATATATACTCACTTTATTTATATATATTATTTTTATATGTAAATATAAGTAAAAATATAGAATTATATGCAAAATTATGTGCTGTACATAAATTGTGTTTTATATATATTGCATATTAACACATAAATGAAATATTTATTTAAAATATATAATTGTATAATATGGATATGTATATATACACACACATAAAACTGAGTGTGTGCATGTATAGATAGGTAGATAAACACAGACAAGAACATGATTTGAAAACTGAAATGCCAATGTCATGTTTTGCCACTTAAAATGAGAATTTTGATAATAAATGGTACTATTATAGTCTGTAAAACTCCAAAAAGAATTTTCTCTACTGTGTAGCTTAATTCAGAATAGGAGTAAGGGTCTTGATAGGGGAAAATCAGATTCATAGCTACTAAGTTTTCTTTAGGTGGCAACATATGAAATGTAAACATATTTTCAAGTCTAGAAATGCCTGTTCTAAAACTGACGTAAGAATGACTTTGTTAAAAGACAAAATAATTTTTTACTCCATCATGAAAATATTCTTATAACACAAAAAGAAAATATGTCACACTTACCAATTTTCCCTTTAAATGGGTATAAAGCATTTTATTTTTCTTAAAAATAAAATACGAATATCTCCTGCTATGACAAATTAAAATTACCAATTCTTCAACAGTAACACACTTTAAAGCTGTGAAAGGCCCAACCCTTTTAAACAAAATTACAAATATATTTGGCTATTATATAAAGCAACTTCATCATGCATATTGTCAAGTTCTTTGCAATTATTTTTGTTCCTTCGTTTATATAGTATAAGAAGAAATACTTACCTCTTAACATGTTACAACTGTTAAATAAAATAATATGAAGTGCCTTGCAATGTGTCTAATGAAAGTATATGTGCTCAGTAATGTTAGTTCTTTTTTCTCAAATTACACTACAAATAACAAATTAACTTTACATAAAATTATATGAACAAAAAACACCTGCGGAGAAAATTCATTGTTCCTTTTTAAGCTTAATGTAAAACAAAACAATATACCTTTTCTTATCTGTCACACTGGCAAAGGTTCTTGGTTCTTATTAGTTGTTATTGGTGTTTTAAAAATAATACCTGATGATACCCAATGCTGATAAGAATTGAATTAGACAGAAGCTCTTATACACCCTCTCAGGAAAACACTAGATCTGAAAACACATCCATAGCCTTAAAGAAATACACACATACACACACACACACACACACTCTCAGCATTAAAATATCTACATATCTTTTGACTCATTCTATTTCTCTAGCTCTATCCTGAGAATATAATCAGCTACATAGTCAAAGACTTAATCAAAAGATGCTCATCTTAATTTTTAATAGTGAAAAATGGGCATAATCTGAATATCCAATAACAGAAAGATAGTTAAAATACATTCAGCACATTCATAAGACGGAATATTATATGGCTCATTAAAATAAGGTTTTTAAATAATCTGAACAACTGCTCAATAAATGGCAATTCCATTTACCCAGTTGCTCAGGATCATCCCCTCACACTCACATCCAATCCATCAGAAAACTCTGAAAGCTTTATCTTCAAAATGCAAGTATATTCAGAACCTTACCACTCTTCACTCCTACCACCCTGTTTCACGCCATCATAATGGATTATACTGTAAGGTTCCTAACTGGTCTCTCTGTTTCCACTTTTGCGTATTCTAATAGATGCCCGAATAATTTTTTGACAATGTAAATATAAATAATGTCACTCTTCTCTCCAAAAAACAGGATACAAGATTATATATTACATACTTCCAGTTCTATTTGCCAAAATATTAGGATAGCTATATATGAGTGATAATGGAATTACATACAAATTATTTTTGTTTTACCTGTGTTTATAAATTTTTTTCTTATGATGAGCATAGTTAATCAGAAAAAAACTAAGATAATGTTTGTGAAAAATTTTATACAAAATAGTTTGAACTGCATGTTTCAAAATGTTTTAAGTACTTTTTACATGTGCTCTAATCAAAGATTAGTACTCAATTTAAAAACATTATAACTCTAATTTCAAATTACTACTCATTGAGAACAAATCTGGACATGGAAAAAAAGAATTTTAAAATTCTATACGAGGGTACTTCAAAAAAGTTCATGGTAAGATCCGTATTATCTTTTAATTTTATTTCCCACGAACTTTTTGAAGTATCCTTATATGAGAACATGTGCTTTGATAAAGAAAATTATCAGGTCATAATAAGTTTAAACAGAAAAGGTAGATATTTTATTTTACTACATATTTTTCTGTTGCTCAGGCTAACAAAAATGAGAATGACAACTTTCTATGAATCTTCTAGCTTTCTAGCTTGAATCTTCTCTGTTAAATTATTATTTAAAATTAGTGACCTGAGAGCTGTTGTTTCCTTAATTCTTTTTCTCTGACCTTGAAATATAATTGACTACCATATAGGTCTCAATGGTATAAGTTATTAGAAAGATAAAAATATATGGAATTAAAGTAAAAAATGATAAGACTTTTAAATTAAGTAATGATGTTAATAATCCTACTTTATGAAAATGGGTTATATGATAGACGTTAATTATTATTATAACCCGAGTTTGTCAACTAAAAGACCTTTAAATTTTTTAAAGCAAATGAATTTGGGGGTTCTTTTGTTTAAAAGTTTACTAGGGAAAATATGGCTACTTCAAAATTAGGTAAATAAATTACTTTATGGAACATTCACATTCTATACCCTCAGAGTATGGCAAATAATTTTATTAATAATACAAAAGATAGGACCTTTTTAAAATAAAAAGAAGTATTCATAAAATGTGAATCTGCACAATTACCACAATGATTCCACAATATCTTTGTAAATTACTCCATGTGAAATTTTGAAAATACATTCTTTTTTGTTAACTTCTTCTTCCCCATCTGCAGTCTAAGTGTAATTAAGTTTTGCGAATGGAAAACAATAGAGCACAGAGTTCATTTTCTATTAAAATTGAGACATGGGCAACAAAAAAGCCAAAGTAGCTGCAGGAAAGCCAGGAATGATACAGGGAGCTAAGAAGAGGTGTAAATCTTGAGATCCCGTGAGGCTGCTAACTGCTTGATGGGATGAAAAACAAGATAGAAGTAAGCAGATGACAGAAAACGATGATGAAAAAAGACATGTAAATAAGAGCTGGATCAGGGTTAGACAAAAGAACTGTTTGGGAGACTTACTGTGAATGAGTCTGTATTTTTTCCACCATAAGACAGTCTCTTTCAACCAATGTTTAGGACTTTTCATGGTCCGAATTACAAAACTATAACAATTAAGTGAATGTAAGATTTTGTAATAGTTTCAGAAGCTCTCATCCATTGTCATATCAAAATCTTACCAACCATTAGTGTTGAGAAAATACAATAGTTTGGTCAGGGCCCTCGCCTCAGGTTCCAATGGGTATGGTTTTAGCACATCCGTTGTAAGCAAATCATGTGTGTGTGTGGAGTTACTGCACATGTGTGCCAATGTATCTTTTTAGCTTTGTTGCTGTTCTTGGGTTCTTTCTTCAGAGAGAGAGGGAGAGAGAGGTAGAGAGAGAAGGAGACAGAGACAGAGTAGTTTTCCTGAAGCAGGTGGGCAAGCATTGGCCTTGGGCATCTGCCCCATGCAGCCATGCTTTACAACCTATGGCTCCAAGGACCTTTTGGCCGATTACCTAGCTCATAGACCTGCGTGTGAGGGGTCTGGTGAGCCAGCCTGGCATATGAAGGGTTTGTGACCCAGTCTGTGAATGGGCTTGAGGGGTCTGGGAACTCCAGACCCAGCCCTAGCTCAACCATCAGCCCAGTCGGCAGGATTACCGGCAGGTAAAAGAGCCCAACAACTAGCATGGTCAAGTAGCTTTACAATTGGCGTAGTGAACAGGATAAAGAGCTAGACAACTGGCGCAGTGAGCAGGATTCCAGGCCAGACATTAGCCAGTAACCAGACAATTAGGATGTAGGTATTCTTTTAATTAAATTCAATATATATATTCTCCACATAGCCAAATACTATTGTTTCTACACAGTAAATGCTCAAATATATATATACTAATTTAATTAGATGACAAGAATTCATTTGCTATAAGAAAGATAAATGAAGAGGTGATTTGAAATACGACCTTTACAAAAAGATTCTTTGCTTTATTAGATAATGGTATGAATATAAAAATATTTTTAAATTATCTATAAATAATAAGTACATCTAGTGTTTTTCGGGTATAACTGAAATTTATAAGAACTTAGTAGATACTTAACTTTTCCCAGGAAAAACTATAGCTAGGGCTTTATTTTAATCATACATAATTCAGTCATTCTTAATCTCAATCTTACTCGGGAGAGAGCAAAATGAAAAAAAATTTCTTTTCATATAAGCAACAGCATTTCAGGAAAGCCATCATGTCACTCAGTTACTGAACTGCTTCCACTGCTTGCTAGCAATTCATAAATTACTGTTGTTTCCTAAATTTTAATCTATAGAAGTCTAATTTACTCCTATACCCCAACCCTGTCAGCACATTATCTATGGGCCTATGGTCCATTTTGTTTTCAACAGATTATGCAAACATCAAATATACACTAAATCAGAGAAGTGTATCATCAAATTATGATTTGTACACTAACTGGAGAAATCAATTCACTTTGGGGACAATGAAATGGATTTTCAGAAGATGAGCCCGGTCTAAGGATGGTACCAGCTACAGATACCAAAAATATTTTAAGAGATGAATGGGCTATTTCAGATGCTTGTTTTCTAGTATTTCTCTATAACTGACAGAACTGATTAACACTAGGAGTCCTTTCCAAAGGAATCCCACAAGTGCCAAGGCGCCATGGCATTCCTAAGGCTTTCCATTTATTGAAACTGCAAATCACAGGTCCTTACTCTAAAATTCAATTATTCTGACCTCTTCGGATTTCATTTATATGCAAATGCAAACAGCGATCCTATTACTCAATTAAATTAATAAAAGATTGCTGTGTTTTGGATATGCGCCAGAACCAGATCTACCATGGCCCCATCAGGAATTCAGTATCCTTATTCCAAACTACAATATTTTGAAAACTGACAAAAATCTAATGCCCATAAGCAGATGAATAGCTAAATAAACCAGTGGTTTATTTACAGTATGGAATTATTTGCATCAATTTAAATGATAAATGGACAGATCTTTAGCCCATGTTCTCGAACAAAAAGTCACGAAAAAACACAAACTTGCAATAGTGATTATTTTCGGAAGGGAGGAAAGGAACCAAGATTGTTGGTTGTGGTCAAAGGGAACTTCACCATTATATTAGTTAAGGGAGTGCTAAATACTATAGCCAAGAATCAAACAAAAATGTATGATGGCTCAAACCATGATGATGTCCACAGTTTTGCTCACATACATTTCAAAATAGATGCTCCTGTTTAGTGTTTGGCTATCACCTAAGTGGTGTTGCAAGACTATACACCTTCCATCCTGTAGTTCCACTATCTTTAACACATGGCTTCCAAGGTCACTTTGCTAGTCTGTATTATGATGAAAAGTAAAAGAATATGAAATATTATATATAGAACATTTTCATGACCAATATGTAAGTAGTAAACATTACTTCTGTTCACACTCCATTAGCCAAAATTCATTCTGCTAGCAAACCCAAGAAGAGAAGGAAATGGGTTTGAAGAATGGTTAACCAGTCTCTGCCACAGTCTGCTCTTTTGTCACCAAGTACCCATTTCAGTGTTCTTCCCACCCTTATTTGCACACTCTGTTCCCAAAAAGGACAACCTAAATTCCCATCTAATCACTGCATCCAGCTGAAAGTCCATGATCATCTGGTGATGTTCAGTATTTTCCATCAGGCCCAGGTGTGGCTCCTCAAATCCAGCAACCTACTAACTGAAAGATAATTTAGGCTCATACCCAACCTAATATACACAGATATCATGGGACAGAGTATGCACAACAAATACTCCCGCTCAGAAAAAGGAACAACAGGCAATATGCAGCAATCACTGGTCCACAGCAATGATGAAATCTTGCCAGGCAGAATTCAAGAGATCCTTCTATCCTGACAGTAGGGAAAGTTCCTTAATTGTCCCTGATTCTAGAAGAAATCCATTGTCAATTGTTCTCCATAGTCCCTTGCTCTGCCTTCTGTGAGGTTCTTCTTTATCTCTTATTCTCCATGGCCACATATGAAATGGATGCTGGTGAAGGTGCTCTTTTGTGGCCTATAGAATTTGTGCATTCCTTTTCTTGCTTTCAAAGGTTTTAGAGCCCAAAGATTATTTAAGGATCAAAGAGTAGAAGGCTATTTTAGCACACAGATTTCTTTGGCACACAGTGCCTCAAAAATTGATAGGCTTTTGATCTGCCTGCTTTCAGTCAGTGCATGTGCCAACAAATACACCGAGATTCTTTCTTGATGATTACCCTCACTACTGGTTTCCCTGTTTTTATATATCCATGTGTATGTGTATGAGTGTGCACACAAACATAGCCTGTGTACTTGAACTTACTGGTGGTTACCTTGAGGCCATCTAAGATAACAGGTTTGAATAAGAAAGCCATATTCCTAATTTGTTCCTGCCCTGGGGCTGAGTCATAATGGATTCCGTCTAGGCTCCAGATTTCCAGACTCCTCATCCCTTTTATTTATGCTCACAAGCCAACTAATTCTTTCCTGAGCTCATTTTTTTAATACCTTGTTCAAAGCAGAGTGTCAAAGCCAACACATATTATCACTGATGCTTTCCAACCACTTCCCCGAGAGCTATATAATCAGTAGGTAGATCACCTCTCTCCTAAACTTTAACAAGTACTGTTTCATCAAATGTTTTGCCTCATCTTATATGAATGCCAATCTTTTCAGTCCTGATATCAGTTTCCTCATCATAAACTGCCTGATCTCTAAGCCAGTGCCTCATACTTTAGGTATTGGTCACAACCCATTTTAAGGTACAAATTTCTACAGTAGCTCCCACAAGTACTTAACCCACAGACAGATGACCTCCCTGAAGTAACAATTTTTTTTTTTTAATTTTATTTTGTCGATATACATTGTGGCTAATTATTGCTCCCCATCACCAAAACCTCCCTCCCTTCTCCCTCCCTCCCTCCCCCCCAACAATGTCCTTTCTGTTTGCTTGTCATATCAACTTCAAATAATTGTGGTTGTTATATCTTCTTCCCCCCCCCCCCCGGTTTTTGTGTGTGTGTGTGTGTGTGTGTGTGAATTTATATATTAATTTTTAGCTCCCACCAATAAGTGAGAACATGTGGTATTTCTCTTTCTGTGCCTGACTTGTTTCACTTAATATAATTCTCTCAAGGTCCATCCATGTTGTTGCAAATGGCAGTATTTCATTCGTTTTTATAGCTGAGTAGTATTCCATTGTGTAGATGTACCACATTTTCCGTATCCACTCATCTGATGATAGGCATTTGCGTTGGTTCTAACACTTGGCTATTGTAAAGAGTGCTGCGATAAACATTGGGAAACAGGTATACCTTTGACTTGATGATTTCCATTCCTCTGGGTATATTCCCAACAGTGGGATAGCTGGGTCATATGGTAGATCTATCTGCAATTGTTTGAGGAACCTCCATACCATTTTCCATAGAGGCTGCACCATTTTGCAGTCCCACCAACAATGTATGAGAGTTCCTTTTTCTCTACAGCCTCGCCAGCATTTATCGTTCACAGTCTTTTGGATTTTAGCCATCCTAACTGGGGTTAGATGGTATCTCAATGTGGTTATGATTTGCATTTCCCGACTGCTGAGTAATGTTGAGCATTTTTTCATATGTCTGTTGGCCATTTGGATATCTTCCTTAGAGAAATGCCTATTTAGCTCTTTTGCCCATTTTTTAATTGGGTTGCTTGTTTTCTTCTTGTAAAGTTGTTTGAGTTCCTTATATATTCTGGATACTAATCCTTTGTCAGATATATATTTTGCAAATATTTTCTCCCACTCTGTTGGTTGTCTTTTAACTCTTTTAATTGTTTCTTTTGCTGTGCAGAAGCTTTTTAGTTTGATATAATCCCATTTGTTTATTTTTCCTTTGGTTGCCCGTGCTTTTGGGGTCGTATTCATGAAGTCTGTGCCCAGTCCTATTTCCTGAAGTGTTTCTCCTATGTTTTCTTTAAGAAGTTTTACTGTTTCAGGGTGTATATTTAAATCCTTAATCCATTTTGAGTTGATTTTAGTATACGGCGAGAGGTATGGATCTAGTATCATTCTCCTGCATATGGATATCCAGTTATCCCAGCACCATTTGCTGAAGAGGCAGTCCCTTCGCCAGTGAATAGGCTTGGTGCCTTTGTCAAAGATCGGCTGACAGTAAGTGTGTGGGTTGATTTCTGGATTCTCTATTCTATTCCATTGGTCACTGTGTCTGTTTTTATGCCAGTACCATACTGTTTTGGTTATTATAGCTTTGTAGTATAGCTTAAAGTCAGGTAGTGTTATGCCTCCAGCTTTATTTTTTTTTGCTCAGCATTGCTTTGGCTATGCGTGGTCTTTTATTGTTCCATATAAATGTCTGAATAGTTTTTTCCATTTCTGAGAAAAATGTCTTTGGGATTTTGATGGGGATTGCATTGAATTTGTATATCACTTTGGGTAGTATGGACATTTTCACTATGTTGATTCTTCCAATCCAAGAGCATGGGATATCTTTCCATCTTCTTGTATCCTCTCTAATTTCTCTCAGCAGTGGTTTGTAGTTCTCATTATAGAGATTTTTTACATCCTTGGTTAACTCAATTCCTAAGTATTTTATTTTTTTGGTGGCTATTGTAAATGGGCAGGCTTTCTTGATTTCTCTTTCTGCATGTTCACTATTGGAGAAAAGAAATGCTACTGATTTTTGTGTGTTGATTTTGTATCCTGCTACTGTGCTGAAATCATTTATCAATTCCAACAGTTTTTTTGTAGAGGTTTTAGGCTGTTCGATATATAGGATCATGTCATCTGCAAACAGGGACAGTTTGACTTCATCTTTTCCAATCTGGATGCCCTTTATTTGCTTCTCTTCTCTGATTGCTCTGGCTAGTACTTCCAACACTATGTTGAATAGGAGTGGTGAGAGTGGGCATCCTTGTCTAGTTCCTGTTCTTAAAGGAAAAGCTTTCAGCTTTTCCCCATTCAGGATGATATTGGCTGTGGGTTTGGCATATATGGCTTTAATTATGTTGAGATACTTTCCCTCTATACCTAACTTATACAGGGTCTTTGTCATGAATGAGTGCTGAACTTTATCAAACGCTTTTTCAGCATCTATAGAGATGATCATATGGTCCTTGTGTTTGAGTTTATGAATATGGTGTATCACATTTATTGATTTGCGTATGTTGAACCCACCTTGCATCCCTGGGATGAATCCCACTTGATCGTGATGAATAATTTTTCGTATGTGTTGCTGTATTCTGTTTGCTAGTATTTTAGTGAGGATTTTTGCATCTATATTCATCAAGGATATTGGCCTGTAGTTTTCTTTTTTGGTTATATCTTTACCTGGTTTTGGTATCAGGATGATGTTTGCTTCATAGAATGAGTTTGGGAGATTTGCGTCCGTTTCAATCTTTTGGAATAGTTTGTAAAGAATCGGTGTCAATTCCTCTTTGAATGTTTGGTAAAATTCTGCTGTGAATCCATCTGGTCCTGGGCTTTTCTTTGTTGGGAGCCTTCTGATAACAGCTTCAATCTCCTTTATTGTTATTGGTCTGTTCAAATTTTCTATATCTTCATGGCTCAGTTTTTGGAGCTTGTGTGTGTCCAGAAATTTATCCATTTCCTCCAGATTTTCAAATTTGTTGGCGTATAGTTGTTTATAGTAGTCTCGAATGATTCCTTGTATTTCAGATGAATCAGTTGTAATATTGCCTTTTTCATTTCTAATTTTTGTTATTTGAGTCTTCTCTCTTCTTTTTTTTGTTAGCCATGCTAATGGTTTGTCAATTTTATTTATCTTTTCAAAAAACCAACTTTTTGATTCATTGATCTTTTGAATTGTTTTTTGGTTTTCAATTTCATTCAGTTCTGCTCTGATCTTAATGATTTCTTTCCGTCTGCTAACTTTAGGTTTGGATTGTTCTTGTTTTTCTAGTTCTTTAAGGTGAAGTGTTAGGTTGTTCACTTGCCATCTTTCTATTCTTCTGAAGTGAGCGTTTAATGCAATAAATTTTCCCCTCAATACTGCTTTTGCAGTATCTCACAGGTTTTGGTATGATGTATCATTGTTTTCACTAGTTTCAATAAATTTTTTGATTTCCTGCTTGATTTCTTCTTGGACCCATATGTCATTAAGTAGAATGCTGTTTACTTTCCATGTGTTTGTATAGTTTCCAGAGTTTCGTTTGTTATTAATTTCTAGTTTTAATCCATTGTGGTCTGAGAAGATACATGGGATAATTCCAATTTTTTTGAATTTATTGAGACTTGATTTGTGACCTAATATGTGATCTATCCTGGAGAATGAGCCATGTGCTGATGAGAAGAATGAATATTCTGAGGTTGTTGGGTGGAATGTTCTGTAGCTATCTGCCAAGTCCAATTGGTCTAGAGTCTTGTTTAGATCTTGTGTTTCTCTACTGATTCTTTGCCTAGATGATCTGTCTAATATTGACAGTGGGGTGTTCAGGTCCCCTGCTATTATGGTATTAGTGTCTCTTTCCTTCTTTAGGTCTAATAGAGTTTGTTTTATAAGTCTGGCTGCTCCAACATTGGGTGCGTACATATTTATGATTGTTATGTCTTCTTGATGCATCAGTCCTTTTATCATTAAGTAGTGTCCCTCCTTGTCTCTTTTTATGGTTTTTAGTTTAAAGTCTATTTTGTCAGATATAAGAATAGCTACTGCAGCTTGTTTTTCTTTTCTGTTTGCATGGTAAATCTTTTTCCATCCTTTCACTCTTAGTCTGTGTGAATCTTTATGGGTGAGGTGGGTCTCTTGTAGGCAGCATATAGTTGGGTCCTGCTTTTTGATCCAGTCAGCCAGTCTGTGTCTTTTAATTGGGGAATTTAAGCCTTTTACATTAAGAGTTGTTATTGAAAGGTGTTGATTTATTCCTAGCATTTTATTGGTTGTTTGGTTGTCTTAGGTGTCTTTTGTTCCTTGCTTTCTGATTTACTGTTTGTTTTCTGTGTTTGTTGGTTCCTTAGGTTGTAGATAGTGTTTTTGTTAGCTTGTTTTCTCTTCATAAAGGCCGTTTTTATTATACTAGCGGGTTTAGATTTTTCTTGGGTTTTTATGGCAGTGGTAGTTATTTTTCAGGAACCAAACCCAGTACTCCCTTGAGGATTTCTTGTAAGGGTGGTCATATGGTGGTGAACTCCTGCAATTTTTGTTTGTCTGAGAAATATGCTATTTGCCCCTCATTTCGGAAGGATAGCCTTGCAGGGTAGAGTACTCTTGGCTGTCAATCTTTGTCTTTTAGTATTTTGAAAATATCATCCCATTCCTTTCTAGCTTTTAGGGTTTGTGATGAAAAGTCTGATGTTAACCTGATTGGGGCTCCCTTATAGGTGATTTGACGCTTCTCTCTTGCAGCTTTTAAGATTCTCTCTTTGTCTCTGAGTTTTGCCAATTTGACTATGACATGTCTTGGAGAAGGTTTTTTTGGGTTGAATACGTTTGGAGATCGTTGAGCTTCCTGGATCTGAAGATCTGTGATTTTTCCTATACCTGGGAAGTTTTCTGCCACTATTTTGTTGAATATGTTTTCAATGGAATCTCCGTTTTCCTCCCCTTCTGGAATACCCATGACTCGGATATTTGATCGCTTATGGTTGTCTGATATCTCTCTCAGATTTTCTTCCATGTCCTTGATTCTTTTTTCTTTCTTTTAGTCTGCTTGTGTTATTTCAAACAGCCCATCTTCAAGTTCAGAGGTTCTCTCTTCAACTTCGACAAGCCTGCTGGTTAAACTCTCCGTTGTGTTTTTTATTTCGTTGAATAACCTGTTCAGTTCAGCAAGTTCTGCTACATTTTTTTTCAGGACATTGATTTCCTTGTATATTTCCTCTTTCAGATCCTGTATACTTTTCCTCATTTCATCATGATGTCTAGCTGAGTTTTCTTGTATCTCATTCAGTTTCCTTAGAATTATCACTCAAAATTCCTTATCAGTTATTTCAAGGGCTTCTTGTTCTATAGGATCTAGAGTTTGAGATTTATTAACTTTTGGTGGTGTACTTTCTTGATTTTTTGTATTTCTGGTATCTTTTTTTTGGTGTTTATTCATTGTGGCAGGGGGTTTCTCAGTCCACCGGTTTGAGTCTAATGACTAACTAGGATGTTGCTGTGGTTGCCAATTTCGTATGGCTCCCTCCGTGACTGCTCAGTTGGCCTCTGGTGCCTTGTGTGTGGGTTGCCTCGGGTCTTGGGCTTCTCCGGGGAGCCACCTTTCTGGTCAGCTTGGACTCTGCTGGGCTGGTGGATCACGTACCACAGGGTGTGTGATCTCTGTTGAGCTTTCACTTCCTGTGCAGGACTTCTCCCCGTTCCGTGTGCTCTGGCCCAGGCTGTTGGATCGTGCAGTGGCGACCCCACAGGGTGTGTGGTTTCTGTCGAATCTCCGCCTCCCTGGCCGCACGTCTCCCCACTCTGTGCGCACTGTGCTGGGCTGGGGCGTGTCTTCTGCACCCCTCTTCTATCAGCTGGGCCTTCAAGACCCTGCTCGGCACCGCCTCGCCCAGGAAGTCTACCAGGTTTCTGCTAGGCACAGACGACCGGTCTCTCTGGGTGCCTTTGTAGCACTATGTAGATCTTTCTCAGGTCTTGTTCACCTTTGTATCCCCCCAGTATAAACCAAGTCTAGCGCCCACCTGCAGCCTGGTCTCCGCCCGGTTCAAGCAGACCTGGGAACTCTCCTACCACACTATTCCCAACCAGAAATTCGTTAGGCTTTTTTCCAAACTGGTGGCCGCAGAGATGGTATCTGCCTCCCAGTAACAGGGAGTTTACCTGAGGCCGGAGTCCAGGGTGTGGTGGAGTGACAGTCGGCCCGCCCGTACTTCCTTGCCCTCCCGACACTAGCCGGGGACGCCCCCTGCCACCAGCCCCGCCAGAGAACCGTGGAGGGAGTGGGAGCGGAGGCCAGTCCGCAAGCTCCGGAAAGCCGCGCGCCAGGCCAAGCAAGTGGGAGGGCTCAGTGATGGCCGAGCTGGGCGGGACTGCCCGCACCTGGGAAAATGGAGGCAGCACCGGGGAGGTGAGTGGCCTGGTGGTGCAGGCGGAAGCCGCGTGGGCATCCACCCCCCGAACAGAGCTGTGCCAGTGGTGACTCACAGTGCTGTGCCAGGTCGGGCGCTCGCTCTGTCTCTGGTTTGCCGCCTTTCCCAGTTCTCGGCCGCTGCCGCCTCGGGCTGTTCAGTCGCGGCGCGGCTCGGGCGCTCCCAGGAATCTTCTTTAATGCCGGCCTGAAACCTCGAATCCTGAATAGGGCAGCTGGCCGCCTTCAGCGTGGCCCCGGCCTCCAGGATCCTGGCTGCATCCACAGCAGCCCTGGCGCCGTGTTCCCTGTTTCGAGACTCGCTTTTACAGCTAAGAAACAGTTCTTTTCCTGCTCCACACTTCAAAGCTGTTGCCTGTAAATGAGGCAGCCTCTCCTGCCGGGGTTAAAGTGGAGGTCACCCCCCACGACCGGTCCGCAGCAGCAGTCCTCCCTTAAGAGATGGCGAGAGGAAGGTCCACAAGTTTCCCGGCTGCCTGAGGCCCAGTGGCCACCTTTTCCACCTCAGCTACTCCGCGCCAGCCGCCGCAGCCGCCGCCATCTTGAAAACCCCCTGGAGTTGTTTTCCCTGAAGTAACTATTTTATTCACTCTTTCACCTACTCCGTTAACATGGAGTGCCTACCACCAAATAGAATCTGAGGTCTCTTCCACATCAAAATATATTAAGACAGAACTCAAAATAAACATGGTCATTAGTACAAATAGTTACTAATTTTAAATCCAAGCCTACTTGAAGCCAAGAAAAAAATAAAGTACATTGCATATATAGCTTTCATTGTCATATAAACTATATCATGTGAAGTAAAGAAATGATGCTTGAGAAAACTCTCAGAGGACCAGTACCATAAAGATACCACAGACCAGATCAACAATATAAAATATCTCAAGAATGGAGTAGAATAGGAGAAGGGGAAAGAAGAAAAAAGAAAAACAAACCTTTAACTTGTTCCACTTTTTTTGGTACCTTATTTTCCATATTTATTGCCTCAACTTCTCAATAACAGAGAGGTTCTATATATTACTATAGTTCCTGCCTTCAAAGGATACTCCCTTCAATGACTTAAGAGTTCTTAGGGAATTTTATAACTATTCAACTAATTCCATTAGTCCAAGATCAACAACAGACACAGCTTGTTTTTCCTTAGCTCTCTGGCTCTGAAAGGTTTCTGCCTAAATGAAAGACTATTGCACATAAATTTGTTTCCATGCCCAAAGAAACCACACCAAGACACATCATAATTAAACCCCCAGAAGCCAATAATAAAAAGAAAATCTTAAAAGCAGCTGAGGGAAAAAAAAAAAAGACACATTACATACAGAGAAACAAAGATAAGATGAACACACATTTCTCATCAGAAACTATGCAAGCCACAAGAAAAAGGAACAATATTTTTAAAGTGCTGAAAGAAACTACCAACATAGACACCTATACTGAATATCTTTCAAAAATAAAGACATGCATTACAAGAAGTGTTAAAGGGAATTCTTCAAGCAGAAAGAAAATGGCACTAGATGGAAACAAGGGTCAATATAAAG
Source organism: Cynocephalus volans (assembly GCF_027409185.1). Classification (NCBI taxonomy): domain Eukaryota; kingdom Metazoa; phylum Chordata; class Mammalia; order Dermoptera; family Cynocephalidae; genus Cynocephalus; species Cynocephalus volans. The sequence goes on along the minus strand of NC_084475.1, from coordinate 57,555,514 downwards.
GAAATATTCATCAAAAATAATAAATATGTGGGCACTGATGAAAGACAATTGTTTTCTTATTTTTAAAATTTCTTTAAAATCTAATTTACTATTTAAAGCAAAAATAACAACAATGGATTGCGGTAAAAGTAAAATCTATGACCACAACAGCAAAGAGAATGGGAGAGAAGAAATGGAAATGTATTGTTGCAAGATTCTTACATTATACATAATGTGGTATCATATTACTTGAAGATGGACTATGATAGGTGAAAGAAGCATCTTATAAACACTAGAGCAACCCCTAAAAAATCAAACAAAGAGAAATACCTAATAGCCAACAGCAGATACAGCAGATATTTTACAGAGTACTAAAAAATATTTAATATTTGTAAAGGTTATATAGTAAATATTTTAGGTGTTGTGGACTATATGGTCTCTCTCACAAGTACTAAACACTGCCATCATGGTATGAAAGCAGCCATAGGTATATATGTACATAAATGGACATGGCAGCATTTTAATAAAACTTTATATACAAACAGTAGGCTATATTTGACTTGTGGGTCATACTTTGCTATTCCCTGATCTTATAAGCTTACCCTCTAATAGCTTAAAAAAAAAAAAAAATCAGGGGGATGAAGGCAAAACAGCAGACTAGAGGTGCCCAGGGTACATTCCTCCCACAGAATAAGACCAGAACAAGGAACGGACAGCTAAGTACTAAAGACAGCATTGGTGGAAGAGTGTGGGAGGGCAGCAGGAGTCCAGTGAGGGCCAGTGGAGTGCGAAAACCCAGGATGGTGACATGGAGAGGAGAAAGACACACATGGCTGTAGCCACCACATCTCCAACACCAGGATCAGCCCAGGAGGAATTTTCCCTTGCAGTGGAAAGAATCTGCTTGGCCATGAGTACTTCCTAGCGGTAATCCTCCTCTTGCTTGTGCTTCTGCCAGCACCATCACTGTCACAGTTGCCAGTGCCACTGTGCGGCCCCAGAGCTGTCACCTGTCTCCCCACACAGCAGATGGTCCTGCTCCCACCATGTGGCTACTGCTGCCATGACAGCCTACCACATGACTACATTGACAAAGGGAAGATTACAAGCAGAGGCACCAGAAAGAGGTGAGTGAGTGCAGCCCCACCACCCAGTGACCCAACCCACAGGGGGAATTACACTGCCGCGTGGTCACACAACCAGGGGTGGTATCTACTTGTGCAGCCCACAATACTGCCTTGACCCAGGAAGGGACACACATGGAGCTGCAGATGAGTGCAGAAACTCAGGATAGCCAAACAGAGTATGGAAGAAAATACCCAGCCACCACCAACCAACCCATCACCCAAGTAGGAGAAGCAAGGGCCAAAGAAGAGCCTCTGCTTACAGGAAAGAGAAACCACACCTAGGGTCACCCATTCAAGCTGAGGAGCTTCAGTATACCACAGTACACCTATGTGCGTCATGGGACTTTAGCCAGGGTGCCAACAAGTCCACCCAGGGTCACCCACCTCAGCCAAGGAGTGACAGCCCACCAAGGCGCTTCTCCCAGGAACTCAAGATTTTGGCCACATCCTAAATGGTCCAACACAGTGTCATTCATTTCAGCAAGGAACCACTAAGCACCCCAGTGTCTAAGCCACAGAGGCACTCACACACAACTCTGACATTGAATAGGACCAAAGTAACCACATGGAGAGTACACTACCGCATCTACCCGGAGCCAAAACTAAAACAACCTACCCAACAGTCGATATAAAACACATCTACAGGAGGGAGTCTCTCTCCTCAAAAGCTACTCCAGAGAAATAGAAGAAGCAACTGCTCTACCAGACGACCTGACATCAATGAAATAAACAAGAAAATATAACACCACCAAAGGAATACAGTAATTCTCAAGTTCCAGACTCCAAACATCAGGAAATCCTTGAAATGACTGAAAAGAAACTCTGAACAACAATATTAAGGAAACTCAATCAGATACAGGAAGACTCAGATAGATGACACAAAGAAATGAGAAAAACAATCCAGGATATGAAAGAGGAAAGTTATAAAGAGATAATTATCTTTAAAAAGAAAGTAGCAGAACTCCTGGAACTGAAGGATTCATTCAATGAAATAAAAAATACAAACGAGAGTTTAAGCAGCAGGCTAAAGCAAGCGGAAAAAAGAATTTCTGATCTCAAAGACAAACTTTTTGAAATAAAGCAGGCAAAAAAAAAAAAAGAAGAAGAAGAAGAAGAAGAAGAAAATCTACAGAGCTAGTATACAACCTTAAGTGCAAAAACATCTACATCATGGGTATTCTATAAGGGGAGGAGAAAGGAAAAGGCACTGAAAACCTATTCAACAAAGTAAGAGGGGAAAACTTCCCAGGTATTCAGGAAAAAACACAGACTTTTCAGATCCAAGAGGTTCAAAGATCTCCAAACAGATTCAATCCAAAAAGGTACTCTGCAAGACACATTATATTCAAAATGGCAAGTCAAAGACAGAGAAAATCCTAAAAACATCAAGAGAAAAGTGTCAAGTCACCTATAAGGGAGTCCCATCACACTAACAGCAGAAACCTTATAAGACGGAAGAGAATGGGATGATATATTCAAAGCACTAAAAGAAAAAAACTGCCAGCCAAGAATACCACACCCAGCAAGGCTATACTTCAGAAATGAAGGAGAAACAGTGTATTTCCCACAAAAACTGTGGGAGCTCATTACTACACAACCATTCCTACAAAAAAATTCTCAAGGGAGACCTGCATTGGGAATCCAAAAAATGATAATCACCACCATAAAAACACAAGAAAAACAAAACCCACTGTTAAAACAAATATGCAAATGAGAAAGAGAAAGAAAGAAACTATACCTTACCACCTCGAAAAACCAACAAACACTGAACACAAACAATAAAAGAGGAAAAAAGGAACGAAAGACATTTAAAACATCCAAATGAAAATGGATAAAATGACAGAAATAAGACGATACCTTTCAATAACAACCCTAAATGTAAATGTATTAAACTCCCCACTCAAAAGACACAAACTGGATTTAAAAACCCAACTATATGCTGTCTACAAGAGAGTCACCTCTCCTGTTAAGACACACACAGACTAACAGTGAAGGGATGGAAAAATATATACCACACAAACGGAAACCAAAAACGAGCAAGAGTCGCTATTCTTAAAGCGGATGAAATAGACTTTAACCCAAAAGCGGTAAAAAGAGATGAAAAAAGGCTATTAAGTAATGATAAAGGGATCTACCCAGCAATAAGACATAGCAATCACAAATATATATGCATCCATTTCACAGTAGGTCAGCCCTTCCTGATTCTCAGCTTTACACGGGCAGATCTTCTCTAATCCATGAGGCTTGAAGCCTAGATTTCCCTAATATGATTATCAGCTCTAGCCTCCAGCTAGGTTTACACAGCCAAATGAGCTATTTAGACTTCAGCTCCTTCTCACTGGTTTTGGATATCCTCTTTATTTCCAGTATCTGAACATTTTAATCTCATTAAGCTTGTTTAAAATATGATTCATTTGCTATATTTTATCTAGTTTCTACTTGCTATGATATGAACGTGTCCCCCAAAATTCATGTGTTGGAAACTTAATCCCCAACACAAGAGTGTTGAAAGGTGAGTCCTTTAAGAAGTGATTAGGTCATGAGGACTCTGCCCTCATAAAGGACTAATGCCGTTATCACAGGAGTAGGTTAGTTATCTCAAGACCAAGTTCTTTATAAAAGGACGAGTTTGGTGCCCTTCCCTCTCACACTCAAGAAAGCTCTCTCACCCTTCCACATTCTGCCATGGGATGATGCAACAAGAAGGACCTCACCCACAGCTTTTTCATAGCTGGCACCTTGATATTGGACTTCTCAGCCTCCAGAACCATGAGAAATAAATATCTACTGTTCATAAATTACCCAGTCTGTGATATTCTGTTATAGCAAAACAAAATGGACTAGGACACCAGTCCACATGTTTAAACTGGAAAGTCCTTTTATGTTAGAAAAACCTTGATGCCAATAAATGGCACTGACAATACAAGATAAATTATAAAACAATTAAGACTATAGATCTAAAAGTCCTAAATGAAAAATTAAGAAACTGAGTACAGCAATGTATTTTTAAAAATCATCAAAGCTACTTTGGGTTTATTTCAGGAATGCAAAGCTGGTTTAACTAGAATACTGAATGATGTAATCCAGGGGTCAGCAAACTTTAAATAGGATTAGGCTTTCTGTGCCACGTACAATCTCTTTCACATATTCTTCTTTGGTTTTGTTTGTTTGCTTGTTTTGTACAATCCTTTAAAAATGCAAAAACCATTCTTAGCTCACAGGCCGTACAAACACAGGCCATAGTTTGCCAATACCTGACATTACTCAACATGCTAAAAGAATAAAAGAGAAAAATCATGTTTGTCTCAATAGATGCACTAGAATATATTTGATAATAGCCAATATCCATTCATAATTTTTTTAATTATTCATAATCTAGGAAAATAACTCCCCTAACCCAATAAGAATTATCAACTACAAACCTACAGCAAACTTCCTTCTTTATGGAGAAATCTTAGATTCTCTTTAAGATTGGGAACAAAATAAAGATGTTTACCATCTCCACTTCTATTCAACATTGTATCCCAGCCAGTGCAGTAAGGGAGGGAAAAAAAAAAAAACTAAAGGCAGTAAGGTTTGGTAAAGGAAAAACAAAACTGTTACTATAGAACAAATAATATAATTGTTTATGCAGAAAACCCTAGAAAGTACAGATAAAGTACTAGAATTGACAAGAAAGTTTAGCAATGTGGCTGCATGTAAGATTAATACTTCTATCTATTCATGTGTCAGTTACTTCACTGATGTTATTCTTCCGATTAAATTAGGCAAGCTTTCTTCCACAGAGAATTTTGTGTTAGCTCCTGCCTAGAGCAACGGGACATACTGACCTGGAATTATCCCTTTCAAGTTATTAGGCAATTCCCTAATACGGGAGTCTCAGGTTCAAACTCCTGTCTGCTGGCAGAACCCAAAGCTTAGCACTGTACTTGCAGCACTGATAATGGTATGTGCCTCCAGGGAAAACCCAGCATCTGTTCGCAGTGCTAACTTTGACTTCGACACAATGAGGTCTGTCAGTGTTGCTGTTTGTTATATTTTTGTCCTGAAGATTTCCTTTAGTTCTTAATGTACTGCTGTTATTACAGGAAGTATCTTATCCAAGATCTAGCTACATTAGAATGAAAGGCCTTGTGAGCATCTAGTTCAAAGTATGATTTATAAAAACTAATACATAGAAATGATTACAAACAAAACCCCAAAAATGTTAATAGTGGTGGCTTGCAGATGATAAATCACGGTTAATTTGTTTTCTCTTCTTTATTTTCCATATCTTCTATTAGAGATCTAATGATCTTATTTTGTCTTTATAAAGAAGAAGAAATAATACACTTTATTTTTAAAAAGAAGTTATGCACAGGACACAGTAAAAAGAACTATTCTCTAAAGTATTACTCAAAAAAACACCAAAGAATAATTATTAAGCATATACTCGCTTTTCAAACAGTGTCGGGCCTTAAAAACTAACGCCACCTTAAGTGACATTACAAGCGGCGCCATTATAGGCCCACAAGGGCGTATTTAAATGTGGCAGCCTAAGAGGGCGCCAGGAAGAAGTAGGGTGGTGGTGTCTGCGGGAACCTTGCCTTAGCCCTTATTGGCCAAAAAGGCGCTTCCGCGCTCAAGGTTGCAATAGCTAGGCATTGAGACAGGATGCATGCTCTCTTGACCTTTAAGCTGATAAGATTATGTAAAAAACCTCCCTTCCTCATTTGCCTTTAAAAGCAAGTGCTTGTGTGGTAATAAACGGAACTGCTCGACAGAACCCCCACCGTGTCTGAGTGTCCTTTAACTGGGCTGTTTTGGGGGGCCGGCGGCTGTGCTCACCTCTCTTCACGGCTCTCTTCCCCCGTTTCCTTCCAAAGGGGACAGGAGGGAAAGAGGAATCCCGGGCCGTTCGCTCACCCACCAAAAGGAACGAGGCTAAGGGCTGTTCGGCTCGGCCGGCAGTGGACCCGACAAAACAGTACCATAATTCACTCTCATAAAAATCTTGTAAGTTAAATATTGTATCATTATCCCTATTTTTGCAGAAGAGGAATGGAAGCTCAGAAAGGTTAAGTAATTTGCCCAAGTGACAAAACTGAGATTTGGGTTCCAAAGCCAGTGCTTTTTCCACTGAACCATGCTGCCTCCCAAAAGAGAGTATTTTCATATTACTGCCTGCTAGTTCTAATTAAGAGATAGTAATTAAACAATTCTCCACTCCTAACAACAATATTTAATCTATTGGCACTTTAAAGAAATTAATAAGAACAGCTCTTTATCTGCTGGAAGATATTATACTTAAACACAAACTATAAACTATTACAAAAAGAAAAGGATCCAATATAACACAGTTAGATGCTTTTCCAAAACATAGTTAATTATATTATCTATTAACAGACATAAAGCATAAAAATGTTGTTTAATGACCAATATACTTATAAAAATGTTCAATTTAACTAATAAAGAAAGACAAAGTAACAATGACAAATCTATTTAATTGGCAAAAAGTTTGAAAATAGTAACAGCCAGGTTGGGCACAAAGTGCAATTCTCATATATCTTAAGAGAGAATATAATTGGTAAAAACTTGCTGTAAGCCAATTAATAATATATACACTTTAAAATGTGGCTTTTGACCTAGTAATTCCTCATCTAGGAATTTATCCTGATGAAATAATCCCAGATATGTGTATAAAAATTTAGCTACAGGTCTGTTCATCTTAGAATTACTTATACGAAAAGGAGGAGGAGGAGGGGAAAGGAAAAGAGAAGTTGAAATGAATCTAAATCTACAATAATAAATTAATAAGTTATACACATTCAGGGGCTTACCAGAAGCTGGGGTGGGGGAGGGGAAATGTTGGTTAAAGGGTATAGACAAGAGGAATAAGTTCTGGTGATCTACTGTAAAGCAAGATGACTATAGTTAATCATAATGTATGGTTAATTTCAAAATTACTAAAAGAGTGGAAATTTAAGAAGCAATTAACAGAGTTAAAAGACAACCAACAGAGTGGGAGAAAATATTTGCAAAATATACATCTGACAAAGGATTAATATCCAGAATATACAAGGAACTCAAACAACTTTACAAGAAAAAAACAAGCAACGCAATTAAAAAATGGGCAAAAGAGCTAAGTAGGCATTTCTCTAAGGAAGATATACAAATGGCCAACAGATATATGAAAAAATGCTCAACATCACTCAGCATCTGGGAAATGCAAATCAAAACCACACTGAGATACCATCTCACCCTAGTTAGGATGAATAAAATCCAAAAGACTATGAACGATAAATGCTGGCGAGGCTGTGGAGAAAAAGGAACTCTCATACATTGTTGGTGGGACTGCAAAATGGTGCAGCCTCTATGGAAAATGGTATGGAGGTTCCTCAAACAATTGCAGATAGATCTACCATATGACCCAGCTATCCAACTGCTGGGAATATACCCAGAGGAATGGCAATCACATCGAAGGTATATCTGTTCCCCAGTGTTCATCACAGCACTCTTTACAATAGCCAAGAGTCGGAACCAGCCCAAATGTCCATCATCGGATGAATGGATACAGAAAATGTGGTATATTTACACAATGGAATACTACTCAGCTATAAAAAAGAATGAAATACTTCCATTTGCAATGACATGGATAGACCTAGAGAGAATTATACTAAGTGAAACAAGTCAGGCACAGAAAGAGAAATACCACATGTTCTCACTTATTGGTGGGAGCTAAAAATAAGTAAATTCACACACAAAAGAAAAACGGGGGGGGGGGCGGGGGGAAGAAGACATACCAATTACAATTCCTTGAAGTTGATACAACAAGCAAACAGAAAGGACATTGTTGGGAGGGAGGGGGGAGAGGGAGGAGGGAGGGAGATTTTGGTAATGGGCCACAATAATCAACCACATTGTATATCGACAAAATAAAAATTTTTTAAAAAACGTAAATAAAAAGCAATATGCATCATAGCATGAATGTATTTTTATTAACCTCCAGTCCATTATATTTCTATATTTGTAAAATATAAAGTCAGAAATAATGTATATCAAAATTTTAATGGTAGGTATAGCTGGTGATAAGATTTGGAATAATTTTAACTTTCATTTTTCTTTATATTTTCTTATATTTCCACAATGAGTATATATTACTTGTGTAAAAAAAAAGTGAAAAAAGATTGATATCACAGAATCATATCAGGTGGTAAATAAGATGCTCACTGTTGCTGTGATATAAATAAATTACAAAACAGTATATAAGTATGTTCTCACTTATGTAAGAAAAATTATGTATATTAGGTTGAACCATTTGAAATTGCTTGCATTTTTCTGTTTTCTGTTTTATAAAAATAGCAGTTTCGAATAATTCAACTTAATACATATAGCTGGGAAAATATACTCCAAAATGTTAATAGTATCCTAGGAGTTTTTTTCTTCTTCTTTAAGGTCACCTACATATTCTTCTTTAAATTCATTTATTTTCTTCTTTTAAGTTTCAATATTTTCTAATTTTTCTAAAAACTAAATCCCAGTTTCAATATTTACAGGCCAGCAGACCCTGGGCAAGTCAACTGAACCCTCAATTTCCTCAAAAAACAATGGAAATAATAAGAATAGTACCTACCTCCAGGGTATGTTTAAGAATGAAATAAGATAATTCACGAGAGACAGTTTGTAGCACAGAGCCTAACACATGCATTCTGTCAATCAATATGACACATAATGTGGCAGTTAGGAAGAGAGATATGAAATCTGACTCCCTAGATCTATCACTTACTAATGCTGTGCAAGTTATGTAACTTTTCTGAATTGCAGTTTTCTCATCTACTAAATGCAAATAATCCCATAGAGTTTGTGTGAGGATTATATGAGATAACTGTTTATAAAGTATTTAGCATAGCACCTGGCAAAAAGGAAGTTCTCAATAAGTTTTCACCATTTTATTATGAGTAGCAATAGTATTATTTTGATATCAGAATAAATATATATTATTTATATAATAAATCATACACCAACTCTGAGTTGATTAACTGTATTAAGTATGGTACCTGATATAGAGGTTATGTTATATCATTTTGGTTTTCGTGGATTTAGTTTCATTCCAGTGTGTATAACCTTACTAGTGAAAAATCCACAAGGATTATTATAGTCAAAAACTAGAATTCTATTATACTTTATATCCAACATTTCCAAAAAATATTATAGTCCTAAATCCATTAATGAAATTTTCTAAATGACAATTAATAGATTATAACTCTTTTCCTTTCTAAATATCTTTGCCACAAATATATGACAGGGAGAACAACTCTTCCTAACCAAACTTCCCTACTCTCCAAACATGCACTTCTATAAGAATTAGAGAGACCAAGACCCAAAACCTTCCAGAATTCCAAAAGATAGGTAGAATCTCCAAAGTCCAGAAGGCACAAAATAAGAAAAGGAAAAGAACTAAAGAGAGGAAGAAATGAGGAAGACAGAAGAAACAGAAAAGAAAATTATTACTGGAAAAGTCTTCACTTTGTTTTCAACCAGTAAATAAAGCCTACTTTTACATTTTCAATACATGTGGCTGCATGTTTGTAATTGACATCTTAGAACCATGTTTCATTCCACCCTCATAAGGTCTTATAGAATAAAATTTCACATCTTGGGATCTATTCCCTATTTGGGAGATATGCATGATTCCCTCTCAGAGCCACACAATGAGGAAATAATCCATTATGGAAGGGCCGTTCTCCTACCTTAACTGCTTCTCCAAGAGTCTGGTTTTTGTCAGCTTCCTCGCTGGAGTGCAATTCAAGTCTGTAATTCAACTCCTGTAGTTGTTGTGCCTGTTCATTCAATAGCATTTGTGCCTGCTGTTCCCGAAGTAATGCATTATTTAGTTCTTCACATGCACTTTCAAACTTCTCATGGGTGATCAATTTCTTTAAAAAAGGGAGGAAAAATTGGTTACAGCTAACTGCGTTGCTGTAGCATTTGCAGTGCTGTAGCATTTAATCTTCTGAACCATATTTGCTAACATAAAGAATACAATGCAAACACTTCTAAATGTCTGAAACATGACAAAAAATACAATTTGTTTTTCTTAATTTCATAAGTCAATATAAAAATATCACTCTGGTTTTTAAAGTACAACAGCCAAAATTCCAAAATTATCATTTTTGGTCAAATAAAATCTTAGAAAATTAAATAAATCCATAACACTCAGTTTAAATCCTCATACATGGGCACTTTTTATAAAGACTATGATAGTGGGAATTAAAGCTTTTAACAAGGTTAAAAAGGCTTTTAAATGATTACCTAAAAGTCTATGTTCAGCATATGTTATCCTTCAGGTCTCTCTGGTCAAATGTTCTCTCCCTGGTGAGTCCTTACCAGACTATTCTTCCCTCACTCCCACCACCACTCACACTACGATACTATCCTGTTTTTTCTTCACAAGTATTTTGTCATTATCTAAACTCATATCACTTTTTTACTGCCTGCCCATGCCCTGCCAACCAACCACACACGTAAAAACATAGCTTCACTGAGCAGAGACCTTATTTAGCTTTTTAACCCAACACATGGAAGAGTGCCTGGCACTCAGAAGATGCTCAATAGATATTTGTTGAATAAAAGAATATTCATATATAAACACCTGCCAACAAAACTGTACAACATAATATACAACACAGTTTTTATAATACCATAACTGCTTTGGAGGGCAGAGCACTCTGCTCTATAATAATTAATGACAGTTCTAGACAGGGGCCATCCCTTAAAGGGTGTGGAATTCAGGGTAACACATGCTCGTATTACCTCCTGTTCAAATCATTTAAACAAATGAAAATTAGTTACAACAAACAATAAGAGACATTTTAATCTTGAAGTACAAAGAAGAGGAATGTTTCACAAAAAGTACATAACCTCAGAAATATATGTGGAAAATTAAAGGAACCATGCAGGCTACTTAAACACTAAAAAAAAATTTTTAATCTAGGAGGGAAAAATAGAACAAAAATCCTATTGATTCTTGGCATCTGGAATGCATAAATTATTGCAGTTGAATGCAGACTTTATTTCTGAGTTTTCCGGCAAATAAGACAAAAATATAATGTGCATAGTTACAAGTTTCCTCATGGGTCAACAACAGTAAGCATGAAGTGAAAGACTTTTGCTGGAACTATGTTTGAGAATAAATTTATTACATGAGTCCTTCTATATTATCATATTTTAGCACTCAGTTTTATTTTGGCACCAGGTACCTTGCCTGCTACCTTTCTGAAGCAATTGTCTTTTACTCTTATTTCCCTTTCTGAGGGAAATTCACTGGGGGGGGGGGGGGGGGGGAAATATGACCTGACAAGTAATTCATGATTACTTGACCTGCCTAATTCATAGGAACTCTTTGCCCCTTGAAGGTATATCTACTTGAAATAATTATTAACAGTAGCAATTTACATGATCATAGGATTAACAACTAAACAACTAATTTGCCACTGCCTCTTACCACAAATGTTAAAAATGTAAATTCCAAATTAATCAAAACATACACTTAACAGTGCACTTACTCTGAAGTTGGGTCTGCCAAAGAAGGAGGTACTAAAAGCAGCTTGTTGCTAGGTTTAAGAAACAAATTTTGTATTCATATGTACATTAGCTGTCATCAGTTGTACATAGTTTTTAAATTTCAGGGTAATCTCTTAACTCTATTTTCCTAAACCCACATTAAAAACTAAGCCAACTGCAAACAGAATATGTGAATATCTGCATTCTACTGCGCTTCACACATTTACACATTTTGAACTTGATCAAATGTCACTTGGCACATAGCCTTTCTTTTTCAGATATTTTCTGCTTTTTAAAATAATACAAACAAGCCCTTAATGGAAGTTAAACAAATTGAACATTTCTTTGGAAAAGCAACTCGATTTCATACTAAATCATCTAATTTACTCAAAAATATTCAACGTAAGAAGAGAAGAGAGAAACATGAGGCTCCTCCATTGGAGGCATTTTAGAAGGGGAAAAACTCCTTTTTTCTAAAGAAAAAAATAATTCCTATTAATGGGACTTTGAATTATTTTGAAAAAACAAGCATAATAAATGTTAAGAAAAAAGACAGATAGAAAGATAGATATCACCAAAACCATAGTTTTCTAAATCGCACATACTTACAGACTGCTTAAATTCATTTAATTGCATTTGGAGACCTTGAGCTTTGTCAAGCTCCTTTTTCATTTCATTCACACTTCGTTTGAATTCTGTGACTTCTAGGCGCAACGAGCGGCGCTCCACTTCTGCTGCATGCAGTCTTTGTGTAAATCCAAATATATGCTTCTGTAACAACGCTGTACTTTTCTGTTGTTAAACAAGAGCAACTTTACAACAGTAACCACAGATTTACTAATAAATCATTAGCAATGACCATTTTTTCACATTATACCAAAAAATAGTAGGTATTACTGAAACTTAAAGGTGAAACCTTTATTTTTATGTGACCAATAATTTGGCTTAAATAAAATGAACACCTGAAGAAAAGAAATAATCTAGATGGCTAGAAAATAGAATTGGCAGTTGTTTATGTCTCATACGGTTCGGTTGCAGTACACTTATAAAGAACAGTAAATTTAGAACTAATACTTTGGTATTTTGATATTTTGGACACTTATTCAGAAGAGTTTTCATTTACTGTATTAAAAGTCTGCATGAAATCTAAAGAAAATCTAGATACATTCATTTACAACTAATTTAAACTATGAATAAGGCTGATTCAAAATTAAATCCTAAGGTCACTATGAAATGAAATTGTGTACATACCATAATTGGCACATGGCCACGCAAACCATATTTCAGGGCCATTGTGTTTACTTTATGAAGTCCCCGGGCCAGTCTCTGAACCAGGGAATCTTTTTCTACATATGCTATACTCCTGCTACTGTGCAGAGGTATACTCTCCATTGCCAGACTAATTTTATCCATGAGTTTTGCAAAAGAATTCTTGGCAGCACCTATGAGTAAATGTCCACAAATTCTGGAATTTGGATCTTCAAAGAAAAAAAAAGGTGCAAAAAATGTGAATTATCTCTTGTTCATTTCACAATACTGTTGATCATATGATGAAAATACTTTTTTAAATTATATAATTCCCATTCACCTGCAGTAATTCATTCAAAAGTCCCCTCCCATATTAATTTTCATTATGGAAAAAGGAATGCAGAAAATAGCTCACCTAGTAAACAATATTTCTAAAGAAAATCTGCATCTATTTACAGTATGCCATTTACACAGACCACTATAACCCTAAAAATTCATCACTCTTTTCTTTGCTTTAAAACCTAACATAAATCCATTTTCTATTTACAGCTACCAAAGCTTATTACCTTAATGCCATACTATTTATATTTTCAGACAAGAAAATATAATTTGTCTTATTCCACGGCAATTAAAATTTTACAACTACAATTACTTATTTCCCCACAGGACTTTGGTAATCATTCCTCTCATATAATGGACCTAAGGTCCCAGCATATCCACATGGCCTGCTTTACTGTTAGATTCATCAGGCCTGTAATTAATAATTGTGTTTAATGTTGATAAATAAAATTGTCAGTGTTCTCTCTACTAATTGGTATTGCAGATAATAGTTAATAGGTTTATGTCATGTAATTTTAGTTTTCCCTCTGCTAGGCAGGTCTTAATCTGTCATTACTTGTCTTATGATACTATCTGTGTAAAATGACAAGCATGGATAGATTATTTAAATCCAGTAGTATAACATTCAATATTTCAAAAGCCTTTACTGTTGGAATTTAAAATCTTGTCTTTACATCATAAACACAAGAAGCAAATTGAGCCAGTTTTACCCAATTAAAAAATGTTTTATAATTGTAAGAACACGTATGGTTCAACACTAAAGAGCAACATTGATTGAGAAGGTAATTAATCGGTGTTTTTCCATGGCATAAAGAACTGTCTCATAGAGACCCTGTGTTCTAAAATTTGAGCTTTATTCTATTTCTTTCATTCCTCAATGTATAAAAGAAAGATAAAGTTTTAAATTTACGTAGCAGTAGGTGTTATACATAAAATAGAAATTATTAATTGGATAAAAGCATAATATCCTCCATGTAAAATTTATTTCTATCAGTTATTGATGCATCAACTTCTAAGAATACAATATGTAATGGCACTTCAAAAAGTTCATGGAAAAGTGGAATTAAAAGATAATATGAATATTTCCATGAACTTTTTGGAGAGTGCTCACAATATAAGGTAATATAAATTTAACTTATATATGCCACTCCCTATGAAGATACTCTCTGAGAATCCCATGGACAAAAGACATCCAAAGTATAATCAAAATATACAGTCCTTTTGTTTAATAATCATACTCCTTAAATACATAGTGAGTGAAAAAGAATTTTGTAGCTTTATATAGTAACCAACATATAATGCAGAACACTGAGTTAAAGGAATTTCTAAACTACAGTACGCATTAAATAGGTCACTGCTGAATGAATGAACATAGAGCACAATTTCTTTTGTCCAAAACATTCAATACAATACGTCATTTCAATACTTAATATATATATTCCCTGTTTTCCCAACTAATTTGCAATTCTTTAACTGTGTCTTTTTGTTTATCTTGATAAACTCTTTTATTTTCTTTGTGCCAGCCTATTACATTGGGTATTTTTTATATGTTTGTTGGATTAATTATATTTCTTTTTACTTACGTAGCAGCTGCAGCAATACTGAACACAAGAAAGCATTCAATAATACCAAGAGAAATTAATTAATATTAATTTTTATGCTATATCAAAAGTTAATGTCTTTAAATAAACATTACATTTCATTGTTTTAGAAAATTTTCAGGAATATGAAAGTAATAAAATTTTCATAGATAGCCTTTAAAAGCAAAAAATCGACTACAATTAAATTTTCATGAATAGTTTTTTATTATAGCACAGATATGTGATTATGTAGACACTGACCACTCTGAAAGGTGAAATTAAATGACAATATAATTATACAAGGCATTCTTCTGAATTTTTAAGAAGTGTGAAAGAGACATACACTCTAAGTTCCTGACTGCTGACTCTCAATGAATTACAGTAAGAGCACCAAATAATTTATTTTTTAATAAGAAGTGTTTTTACAATACAGTTCACATTATACAGAGTGCAATTAATTCTATATAATATAAATGAAGGAAAAAATCCCCTGGTGACATAGTTGTAAAATTATTTGTATAATAATATAGAAATAAGAAAGGAAAGGTCACAAAAATTCCTCATGTCTACTTGTCTAGACTTTAAATTTTTGGCTGATTACATTAAACAAATTTTGTTTATGTTAAATGCATTCGTTAATTACTTTTCCCCTATTTAATAACACATATCTGCCATGAAAGAAGCAGACCCTGTATTCTGAAATTACTTTTTCCAATAGAAGGAGCAAAATTATGTATCTAGGTTTAAAATCTTCAAAAAAATTCATAAAGAATTGTTTCAGCCAGTGGTTCTAAACCAGTGGGCTGCAGGGGCATGGGATGAAAGTTATTGCAAGAGTTCCACCACTTTTAACTGCAGTAACCATTGCCATTTGATCTTTATTTAGCCCTAACAAAATATATGCATGAATAATAAATGCTCATGATGTTGTACATACTGAAATTAAAAGTCCTTTGAAAACATTACAGAAGAAAACTGCTACCAAAACTACAACTATCAGGTGGAAACAGAGCAGTTTACATATCTTTTCTTATTAAAATAGAGTCCTCATATTCAGAAAGATTAAGAAACACTCCTTTAACCAAAAAAGGTATTAATAAGTAGTGCTAACAACAATGTCAGTAATGAGTGCAACAATATTAATAACAATGAATGGTAAATAACAATGAGTAATGTTAATAATAATATTAGTAATATTAATAATGAATATTGTTAACTGCATTAAATTCCAACTCAGTGCTACATGCTTGGTTTCATTTTGCCATCCTTGACATCTCCATCTCCCTTGCCATCTCCCCAACACCCTGTCCTTAATATTTCTCCAATCTATTGCATTTTCTCTGTGATCATGGCCATATCTTACCTATACTATTGCAAGAGTCTCCCTACTCGTCTCCAGTCTTTCCCCTTTTCAACCCATCCTCCACACTGAAGGTAGAATGGCTTGTAACACACAAATAGGATCTTATGCAACACCCCCCTGCTTTTAAGCCTCAAGGACTCTCCAGATCTATGAATAAACTTCAACTTCTTAAAACACTGCTCAGAAGACCTACAGACCTGGTTCCTGCTTATTTCCCAGGAACATTTTTCACTATAATCCCTTATTTGTATGCAACTCCTTTCAAGTGACCCCAACACATCACAATCTTAAAGTATTTCCTCTGAGCAAAAATTACTCGTGTCTCCAAACTGCTAATAATCTGAGAAATATGCATGTGGACATCAGTTTTCAAACTTGAGCCAATTATTACAATAAGATGTCTGCATCAAAGTGATGTTCTGAAAACCACTGTGAGAACAGCCCAGAAAACTGGGGAGGAAAAAAAGGTAATGAAAGAATTTGTCTTATTTTAAAACATAAAGATATACGTTCATTAAAAGAGCGGTATGATACTGTTACTGGAAGAGATAGAGAGACTAATGGAGTAGACTGGAGAGATAGGAAATAGATCCAAGTACTTTCAATAATTTAATATATGATAAATGCCATATCTTAATAAGGGAAAAGATGAGTTAGTGAATTAAAAATACTGCTGCTAGCTGGTCATCTGGACACAAATAAAGCTTAGTCATTTACTCACTACTTATACCAAAAATAATTCTTGATAAACTCAAGATTTAATATAAGAATTAAAAGTACTAGAGTAGAATACAACCTTGAGGTAAGACTAGCCTTTCTAAGAAAATCACCATGAGAAAAACCCTAAAAAAGAACATCCATAAATAAATAATAATTTAAACTATATAAATATATCATAAAATTAAAATACAAACTGGAAAAATTACTTACATTATATATAGCAAAGTGTTAATATATGTGATGCACATGGAGTTTTTATAATTCCGTAAGAAACAAGCACACACCCCAAATATGAACATAACAAGATAATTTATAAAAATAAATATGAATGGGCTTAAAACTAATGGAAAGATACACAACCAAAGAATGGAAATAAGTGATAATATAGTCTTTTGCCTTTCACATTGATAAAGATGAAAAAGACTGTCAAACTTTGTGTGCCAAAGGTGTTATGGGAAAAACAGAACTCTCAATACTGTTCATCAGAGTGTAACGTAAACCGACTCTTATGAAAGGCAAACCAGCAATACATTCCAACTGTAAAACACTCAATTCCATTCCTTATGAATTTTAGCCAAGGAAATAATTGCACAGTGTAAAATGATTTTATGAACAAACATTTAACTATAGCATGGTTTATGACAATATTGCTTAAAATAGTGAAAAAATGGAAATCAATATCAATCAATAGGAGATTCACTGAGTAAATTATAGTACATATATGCCATGCAGTAATATATAATGAAATATAATTAATGATTTAGATCTATTTTATTGACATGAAAATACACTCCTTATCCACTGAGTAGAAAAAAACAATTACATAAGGCATGACACTATGGTTCCCTCATGTAAAACTATGTGTGTCTGTATGTGTATATGTTTATACACATGTATGGGAGATTTATAGAAATCATCAAAATGTTAAGATTGGTTGGAGATGACCCTTTGGGTAATTTTTACTTCTTCTGTGCTGGTTTCTGAACTGTGTGAAGGTTTTACACTGAGCATAAGCACTTTTACAGAAATAACAAAACTATTTTTAAAAGTACTGTTCACTGCCTTCCCCATTCATTCATTAAACAACTAGCTATAGACTAGCTCAAATGTATAAAGGCACTATGTTAGGCAATGTTGACAAGGGACTTTTAACACTGACTAAGAGTCAATAGCTCTCATTTCCATCAGTATTATTTATAACAATAAATAATAAGTATAATTGTGCCAAAATAGTACTTATCTTATATCAAAAACATATCTTGACTTAGACAAATGATATTTGGGGGAATGGTCATATCAAGCATAGGTTCTTAATCATTTTTGTTCTATGGACACCTGAGCCTATTCAGAATACAGCATACTCCCTTCTCAGAATAATCATTTTAAATCCATAAACCAAAATATGTAGGATTACAAAGGAAGCGACTTTGACTGAAATATGGTTATCAAAATATTTCATTTGATTATTGATATGGGTTGAAAGTGTCCCCCAAAATTTCATGTATTAGAAACTTGTGAGGACTGTACCCTTGTGAATGGATTGATCTATTCATGGAGTAATGGGCATGGTTCTGATGGTTTTATAAAGAGTGGGTGATTAGGTTGGCTCTCCCTCAAGCTATCTGCCATGTGACACCCTGTGTTGCTGTGAAGTCACTACCCACCAACAAGGCCCTTGCTGAATGTGTACCCCAGACTTTGGACTTCCCAGCCTCTGAAACTATAAGGAATAAATTTATTTCTTTATAAATTACTCAGTTTCAAGTATTCTGAAATTAACCCATTAAATGTAAGACAACACATTCAAAATATAGATGTTATAGTTAATTTTTTTAAAGACATAACATGATGAAAGCTGTTGCTTAGATAAAATAAGAACATTGAACTATGGAGTGGTTTTCAACAAGGCACCATACACGTCATGTTGGACAACAAATTATCATTTTTATGTTTAAAAATAATGAAAATCCTGATTCACAAATGTATATGGCTACTAATGTAATTAAAGCTTACATAATTTGCTTTACAAGGTAGTAGTAGTCTTCTCTCAAAAAATACAAGACTTCTCCAGAACTTTTAAATTCAAAACCTGTTGCAGTAAGTTTTTTGTCCTAAAGTCAATGAGTTCATCTTCGGCTAGGTGAACATATTCAATATAATTTGCATTAGAAAGAAAAGGATTGTGAATCCATGGTTCAAATTTGATACTGTAAAGATAGAAGATAGAAACAGCTTAAAGATTGCTGTTTCAAAGAAAATAACAAGAACGCTCTATTTAGGGAACCGGACAGTAACACAGACATGAAGAACACAGAACTTCACTTTGATGGATGAACAACTGCTAGGTGCAGAGTTGTCCTTTTTAGCCAGCTACACTGCACCAGCATCCATCTGTACACAGGAAGACTACAATTACTTGCCATGTATGGGATGGGTCTCATGATTACTGATTAGCAAAGATGAGCATAAACTATATCTGAAATAGCTGCAACAATTGTATTATGACATAAAAATATCTGATTTCTGTTAGTAACAAAGTCACTCACTATACTGCTAATATTATCAAGGTCTGTCATCACCATTAATACGAAGGGAAACATCAAAGTTTAGTTAGCGGTTAGTAAAACAAAATAAAAATTTTTCCAGCTAAATATCTAATGAACTTACTCTCTCACTCTCCTCAATGACTATTTCTCACTTCTCTCTCCTTAAATCTCTAATATACTCTCATCTTCCTCCATTTCAACTCAGTCTTGCTTATGTAAAAAATAGCAGAAAGCAGAAAAGATTTTCCACATACACTTACTACCAAATCTACCGACCTACCTGCATCTGTACCCACACACTCTGCCTTCCCTCCTTTTACAAGGCCTGAACTGTTCATGCCAAATTTCCTCCATGCTTTTGGGTACTAAATCCCATCCCTTTTATCAACTCAAAGACTCTACTTCTGCAGTTGTCCCTTCTCTCCTGTATCATCATTTTTATTTCTCATTTTATTGATCATGCTTCATTTTCTCTTTAACAGACTGCAGTCAGGCTTTGTCCCAACCACTGCACCAAAATGATTCCATCATGGTCATAAGTTATCTCCATCTTGCCACATCTGTACTCCTCAGTGCTCATCATACTCACCATAGCAGCAGCATTCCACATGATTAATTATGCTCTCATTTGTGAAACACTTTCCTTATTTGGCTCATAAGTTGCCACCAGAGTTGACCCACTAGCTCACTGGCTATTCTTTGGTACCCTTAGCTATATCCTCATCATTTTCCTGACCTCTTAATATTGAAATGTCCACAAAAAACTCAATCCTCAGAGCTCATCTAGCTATCCTCACTTCCTAGGCCAGTCATGTCCCACCTCAGTCCAATTAGTCAGAACTCAGAGGTGGAATGCAGATTTCACTATTTTTAAGAAGCTTTACAGGTGATTCTTATGTGCAACCAGGGTTAAAATCACTACCCTACATGACTTCATCCAGTAGTATGGCTTTAAATAACACTAATACCAAGGGCACTCACAATTTTATCTGTCTTGATCTCTCCCCTGAATTCAGATATTCGGTCACCTACTTGACATTTAGATGTCTAATGTATTTGTCAGATATACCAAGTCCAAAACAAACTCTTGATTTTCTATTCTTACTTCTTTCTTCTCTAATTTCCCCATTTTAGTAACTCATGACTCGATTCATCCAGTTGTCCAAGCCAAAAGCCTGGAAGTCATTCTTGATTCCTATCTTTCTTTTATACCTATCTTTTAATACATCAGCAAACCCTCTCAGTTCTATCTTCAAAATATTTCTAAACTCTAACCACTAACCATGTCCAAAGCTGCTATGCTACTCCAAACTACTACTGTTCCTCACCTTAGAACATTGCAGTAGCCTCCTAACTAAAGGTTAAATCAGATCTTGTCACTCCTACTCCTGCACTCAAAACTCTCCAATGGCGTCCTGTCTCATCCAGAATAAAATCTAAAATTCTTACCATGGTTTACAACGACTTACACAATGTGTGTGCAACTGCTTGCCCCACACTTGCTATCTCTCTGACATCACCTTCCACCTTTTTCCCCTTACTGCTCTGGATCAGCCACACAGTCCACCTCACCATTCCTGAAAACATCAAGCACACTTCTTTGTCAGTTTTCGCACCACAGCTTCCTCTGTTTAAAATGTCCTTTCCTCAGCTACCACACCTCCCCATCAAATACTCACATGGCTCACTTCTTCAAACAAAACACACGTGTACAAAACATAGGCTTAGAGCAATTCCAAACCAAGGTGTTTACTCAAGATAAATAAAAACATGCCCAGCAAAAAAACCATGTATATGAATGTTCACATCGGCTTTATTCATAATAGCCAAAAGCAGAAATAACCCTAATGCCCATCAATAAGTATTGGATAAACAAACTTTGGAATAGCCATAGAATGAAATACTACTCAGCAACAAAAAGGGATAAACTATAGTCACAGGCAACACAGATGAATTTCACAAACATTACGCTAAACAGAAGAATTCAGACATAAAAGAATGCATACTATATGTGTAGTAAGAAATTTGGCCTCACCTAAAGTCTGGTCTTTTTCCCATCTCCTGGGAGTTAATCTCTAAAACCTTGGAATTTCTGGAGTGATTAGAGCCTCTTTGTTATTCCTGGTAGGCCCCTAGGACCACACCTGATAGTTTATACCAATGAGATAATTCACACTAGGCATCTGACACTTCATGCTAACAGGATGATTCGGGATAGGAGCTGGTCATGCCAGAAAGACCAACCATGTGATTAGAGGGTTGGAGCTTTGAGCCAGGTGATATCAGCCCAACCTCCAGGGAGGGGAAGGGAGCTAGAGATTGAGTTCAACAAGTGGCTCATGATCCAATCAATCATGCATACATAATGAAGCTTCAGTTAAAAATTCTAGACACCAAAGCTCCAGTGACTGTCCTGGGTTGGTAATACTCCATGCACATTATCGTACATCAGTGCTGGGAAGGTACCTTGTTCTGAGCATAATAGAAGCTTCGCATTTGGAGTCCTCCCAGAACTTTACCATATGCATCTTTCTAATTCTCAGTATAGCACTTTCCTGAGTGCTATGAGTTGTTTTAGCAAATCATCTAACCTGACGGAGTCAGTGAGAACCCCCAATTTATAGCCAGCTGGTCTGAAATGAGGGTGGTCCAGAGCAAACTTGAACTTGTGCCTAAAGTGAGAACAGCCTTGTGGGGACTATTCCCTCTGCTTGTGCAGTTCAGCTAAACTCCTTTGCACTTTATGACTCCATTTTTACGAAATTTATGAAGTTCTTGGACAGAAAAAGCTAAAGAGACAAAAAAGAAATCAGTGGTTGCCCTGAAGGTGAATGACCACAAAACAGGCAGAGGAAACATTCTATATATTTTCTTGTATACATTCTAGTGTATTAATTTTTAAAAAACTCATCGAATTTTATAGTTAAATAAGTACATTTTATTGCATGTAAATTATATCCCAATACAACAGACTTAAAAAGAAAGGACAAAGAGTCCTCTGTCTGATATTACTGAGAATATTTTTCATTCTACCACGTGATAACCCTTTTCATTAAGAGCTACAGAACAGTTCCTTTTTCTAATCTTAGCCCAAGAACTTTTGTATTTCTCCCAAGTTTTAGTTTTTCTTTAATGACATTATTGCCAACTGAATTCTCAGGCACAAATTTGAACAGAAGTTCATAGGCCATCATAGTTGGCTTTTTCATTGTCATTTCTGGTTTGAATTTGCTTCTTTTGCTTAAGTTTTAATGGATATTACATAGTCATTTTATACAATTACCTGTAAGCTGCCACAATTTTTTTCTAGAAAAGGGGTAAAAATTTTTTCTAAATACATGTATATATGTGTGTGTGTGTGTGTGTGTGTGTGTATATATTTTACATAAGTATATATTTGTGTATATATATTTATTTTAGTATAAATTTGAGGGAAAATGTTTTCTTTTATTCTTTTACAAAAAACTGAAAAAATAACTATGTGGCTTTGTTAGACAATATCTGAATATTCAACTTACTCTTCTAAAAATAAGTTTCCGGCTCTTAGAAGTTGCCCAGAAACTACCTATAAATTGTAAAATGTGTTCAAGCCTCATCTATGGTTGCTAAAATTATTTTTATTTTGCACATTATTTTATATCTGCATTAACAAATATATTCTAAAAGTTGTGACACCGAAATTTTACAGTCATGAACAATTCCAGGAATTAGTAAGCCATTCAAAAATTGCTCTTAAAAATTATGATAGTCAAAAAAATTTTTAATTTAAAAAACAAAATATCTGCTCATTGTAAAATTCTTTCAATTTTACTATATGCTTAAAATTTTTCACAGTAAAATGTTTGAAAAAATATGAGAAAATGCAAAACTAATAATAAAAAAGAGAATCACAAAATAAAAGAAAATTCAATAACTTAAACATGGCTCCCCAAAATAAACACTAGTAGATGAAGCACTAGAAAATGATACTTGGTTAGATTGTACTTGTTTCAATTCTAGATATGACAGAAGTTATATAAATAACAAAATAACAAAATAATCTAAGTCACTTCCTCTCGAACTTTAGCATGCATATGAATCACCAGAGGACCATACTGAAATGCAGATTCTGACTGAAGAGGTCTGCAGTGGAGTCTAAAATTATGCATTTGTAACACATAAACATATGCCCAGTTGATGTTGATGCTATTCCGTGGACCACACTGGGAGTAGTTCTTTTTATTATAAGATTTAATAAAGCCTTAACGCTTTAAAATATATACCAATAACTGCTTATTAATACAACTATGTTTTCTTTTTTCTTTGGCAGCTGGCCAGTATAGGGATCCAAACCCATGACCCTGGTGTTATAAGACTACGCTCTACTCAACTGAACTAACCAGCCAGCCCTCTTAATATCTTTACTGCTTTAAACTTCCGAAGTATAAAACCTCAGTGTTAAGCTGAACACAACCTAGGTTCTGCATTTACCTGAAAGAGTTTCTATGACCTCTAGAAAGTTAACTTAATTAAAGTATACAGTAAGAGAAAGTTCTGAGTAGTACTAGCTGGGGTATATTTGGGTCATCTAAATTCTACATAATTTAGATTCAATTAGGAAATACATAACAAAAGGAATTAACATTCTACTTATATCCATCTACTTCTGTGTTTATTCAGAGATATTTCAAAGCAAATCAGCACATTTGTTTCTATCTTGAGAATTTTAGTCTGGACCAGTCATATCAAAAAGTTCAGCTATCTAAAGAGTTCTTTAGTCCATTCCCATAATGACTGATAACCCAGACCTTCAGTGAAAGTAACATTCTCCCCTGTTTGAGGTAAATGATCTCTTGCAGGCACACCATTTGGATACCTAGAAGAGGTAATTTATCTCAAGTGGGTAAACACTATAATGAAAGCAAGAAGGTTGCCACCTGTTCAGTATTTGCAGAGGCAACATGGAAACTGGGGTCTTTGCCCACAGCCTATAAATACATCATCAAAGTTTAAGAAGGCAGCAGGGGCAACCACCGTTAGCACTTTCTGTGTAGGGAATTCAAGCCACCATTACTGAAGTTCCAGTCTCATGAAAAGGGAAAAAGTAATATGCTAGTTCCATTGAGATATCAGTGCACGAGAAAAAGAAAAAACCACGAACCTTTACAAGACATTTACATATACAAGGGTCTGAACTAAGCAGGTTACATTTATTCCTAATAACTCTATGAGCTAGGAGGTTTTATTAGCCAAGCTTTACAGATGAGGGTATTGAGGCTGAAAAAGGATTAAGTAAGTTACCCAGTGTCACATGAATAGCAAGCAATGGAGCCCAGATTCAAATCTAGAGTCCAAGTTCTTAATCAATACTCTACTACATATCCAACATGTTTAAGAGTAAATTTTCTCTTCTAGATAGATAGATAGTATACATATAATTCAGAACTTACTCTCAATCGATAAGAACCTAATTTTTAAAATGAATTACTTACTGAATTTTTTTTTAAACTTTAGAACAAAGATAACAGGAGAAGCAATACAGTTGCTACTTAATTTATTAAAAGTTCCTACTTGGTATTGCCATACACAGTTTTCCTGGGGCTAAAAAGAAATAAGTGACAGTGTTGCTGTCAATACGTAGTCCTGCCATTTAAAATGGTTTAAACTTTCAGCAAGTTTCTTCAAGCAAAAGGAAAGAAAGAAAGGGAGGGAGGGAGGAAGGAAGGGAGAAAACAAAAAGAAAAGTATGAAAAGAAAAAAACATAGTTCTACCTCATAAGAAATATCTTCTTTCACATCAGAATTTTCATATTATTTCCTAGACTTTCCTAAGATATTGCCGTTTCAATATTCCACTTGGCCAAAAGAATAAAGATATTGCTCATAATCTTAGATGATTCAGAGGACAATAAATCAATTACAAATCCAAGCTGAACTGATATTCCTGCTACTTGTCCTATGATGAAAACATACTATTGTGAATTGGATAAATTATGGAATAAACAAATGATAAAATATTAGCCAGGTACTAAAATTATTCTCTAAAATATATTAACAGAAATGGGAAAAATCCTCAAAAACTGTGATTTAAAAAAAAAAAATAAAGCTATGATAGTATATCATAGGCAAAACAAAGCATCACTTTTGTGGTTTTCTTGCCAAAGCTGAATCTAATCATTAGGAAACATCATACAAACCAAAACTAAGGGGCATTCCACAAACAACTGGCCTGTAACCTTCAAGGATGCAAGGATCATGATGGTCAAGGAAAGACTGACGAACACCTCCACAGTGAAGGGAACTAAAGAAACATGACTAAAATGCAACACATAATTCTAAACTAGACCCTTTTTCTATAAAAGAACACAGGTGAGACAAGTAGAGAAATTAATAAGGTCTGAATGGCAGTAACATATCAGTGTTGACTTCCTGATGTTGATGGTCACATTCTGGTTATGCAGGAGAAAGTGATTGAAATACACACTAAAACATGAGGGAGGGATGAGGCGTCATGTTAGCGACTTGCTCTCAAACTGTACCCTATGATATCATTGATACCATTTGTTAGTCTGTTAGTAAATAGATGAGTGGATCTGTGGGAGGGACGGAGGGAGGGAGGGAGGGAGGGAGGGAGGGAAGGAGGCAGGGAGAAATACGTTGGAAGAATACATAAGAACATATAACAGTAACTATTCCTGGGTGACGGGAAAATATTTTTTTGTTTTGTTATGTTTTTCTCTTCTGACTTACCTTTTCCAAGTTTTCTGAATAGTTTTATAATGGGGGGGAACAGTAGATGTGGAGGTAATAAGTGATATTTGCTTTTTAAAATAATGAATCCTCTCTATTGCAGACATTGTTGATTAGCCGACCCAATCCATCCACAAACCTCAACTTCTCTTTTGTCAACTTCCAGCTATCCAGCTAGGAATAACAATGTGATCCATGGAGTTCAGGTGAAGGAAACAAGAACAGAAGCCTGCTGGGTGGGCTTTTGGGAAAGCTTCTGCCTTCCTGATATAAAGGGATCTATTCAGCAACCATATGCCTTCACATTTTTAACAGCTTTCTTGAGATATAATTAGCACACCATACAATTCATCCATTTAAAGTGTACAAATCAATGGTTTTTAGTATATTCAGATTTGTGCAACCACCAACCAGAATCAATTTTAGAACATTTTTATCACCCCAAAAAGAAACTCCACATCATTTAGCAGTTACTTCCCATATTCCCTCAGCCTCCTTCCCAGCCTTAGGCAACCACGAATCTACACTCTGTCTCCAGATTTGCCTACTCTGGACATTTCAAATAAATGGAATCATAAAATACGTGACCTTTTGTGGTTGGCTTCTTTCACTTAGAATAATGATTTCAAGGTTCATCCGTGTTGTAGCAAATATCAGTACTTTTATTCTTTTTTATGGCCTAATAATATTTCATCATTTGGATATCTACCCATTCCAGTTTATGGACATTTGGAGGGTTTTTGTTGGGGGGGGGGTTGTTGGGTTTTTTTTTACTTTTCGACTATTATACATAATGCTACTATGAATATTCATGCTCAAGTTTTTGTTTGGATTATGTTTTCATTTCTCTTGGATATATACCTAGGAGTGGAATTGCTGGCTCATATGATAACTCTATGTTTAATATTTTGAGGAACTGCCATGCTTTTTTCCAAAGCAGCTGTATCGTGTTCATTCCTACCAACAATGTATGAATGCCTTCACATTTTGCCCTTCCCTTCTCCTTCCTGCAAAAACACAACTCCAATGTGAGAATGTAGAGTAGCCAGTTAAAAACTAGGAGGCACAAACATGAAGACGCCGAGGACGACAGAGCAGAAAGACACAGTCTGGATTTTTATCTACCACTAGACTTCCTATAATTTAGGAAGGAAAAAAAAACTTATTTGATTAGGCTAACAATCTGAATCATGAAAAAATAAAAACTTGAATTTTAGACTTTTGTAAATTGCTGTTTATAGGTAGTTCCATACCTAGTGGAAAGGAGCAGACTTTAAATTAATTCTATCTAAGATAAATAAGAAAGAATAAAAACATATCACCAAACGAGAAAGAAAAATTTTCTATTGCCTCAGTTATTACTTAAACCTCTGAAATTTACAGCCAAAAGTAGACATGAAGGAAAGCCAAAACATTTGAAAGAACATTGCCAGTATTACTTAATAAAAAGCTAATGATCAGCTTTCCATAGGAAAACCAGATCACAAATGAAAAAAAAATAAGGTGGTTACATTCACCAAGAAATGTCATTTAATTTCCCCATAAATAAAGACAAAATTAGCCATCAAAATTTACGCTAATTTACTACAATATTAAATATATATTTAACAGTTTCTCTGTGCCTGAACAAACAAATACATACATCTTCTTTCTAGATGGTTTATTAGAATTTGTACCATGAGAATCTTTGGACATTTGCTTTTAAATGCAGTTTGCAAGGACATAAAAGAGGGAATCATACCTGTTTTACTAATGACTCCTTGTAACTCAGCCATAGAGCTGATTATAGCAGCAAGAAGGTCAGAACTGGTGAGCCAACTAAGCGCTTGTAAATAACGTAATTGCTCCTTTTGATGTTCTGCAAAAATAGGAAAAAATGCATTATGAAATGCTATAAAAATTTATTAAAATCCACATTTAAAATTCATACCAGTGTTCAGCTATTTAAGAAAGAGCTCAAAGCTTGTATATGGAACATTTCTAGTGTAAAATAATCCATTAAAAATTTTAGATCTGAATGAACTAATTTATAAATACCTGTTAACTGAAACCAATAAAAGAGAGAAAGCAATTTTCTTTAGTTTTACTTATATTACTTAATAACCTGCTTTTTTAAAAGTTAAAAATTGAATCCATTGTTTTCCTCAGAATAAGAAAGCATTAAAAAAAATGTTAGCTGGAAAATTTATTGCCTCATTTTCATATAATTCTTCAATAAATTTTTAATTCTCATTTTATATTGATCCATAGAAGGTGAAAATAAATGCTGATAATTAATTTTAAATAGGGCAGTTTTTAGATTGACAATTGAAAAATCACTGTATAAACTTCACTTTACTGCAAAAAGAGGATTCAAATATAATAAAGCTAAGTTGAAATTATATATATTTGCTACTTTATATTTTAATGTGTTTACAAAAAAGGCCTAATTTATATAAAAATATACATTTATGCATACATACATACATATTCGTATATATATACATACGGGACTATGTTACATAATTTGACAAATTACATAAAGTTTTTGTGTAACAGGCAAGCATATTCACATTGTATTTCACTCACATGCAACTTAGATTTTTTAAAAGCACAAATTATCTTACTTGGATATTTATGCTTGTCTTTGGGCTCTCCTGTACACACTAACATGCCTATGCCTTCTTTGAAACTCTCCATCCAGGTAAAAAGAGAGGCACATGATTGGCCCAAAATTTTGAGTCTGTTCACCGCCAAAACTGCAATTACACCTTTCCGGAATATACGTATCAATCCTTTGAATAGTTTTTTCTTCATCTTGGCTTCCTCTTGTTTCTTTTCCTCTACAGTTGATAAAGCTTGAGTGAGAGTTCTAATTTCCAGTTTGAACAACTCAAAGGTGTTGACCTGCTCCTGGAGAAAATCTCTCTGCGTAGATAAGGCCCATGATCGGCTGTACAGGGGATATAAGGCACCAGCCATCAATGCACAGGCTGCTAGCAAGGATGTTTGTTCCCTTTGAGATTGTGATAACATGTTTTTGAAGTGTGAATTTTCCTGAATCAACTGTTCATGTGACTTCTCAATACAGTTCAATTTTTCCATATTTTTTTCAGCAATTTCTTGAAATTTCTATAAGAAGAGTCAAATAATATATTTGATCATGAAACAAATAGGCATTTTATTAATTTCTTTTTTTGAAACAAGAAGTTTTAACTGTAGGAACCATATTTTAATCAATAGAAAATAAATTGGCTCTCTATGAAACCTTATCCCTAATCATTAAGGAATTGCTGAGGTAAAGAGTAAATTTTAGAAGATAACAAATCCCAATTTCCTTTACTATTCATTTATCATTCAATAAACATTTATTAATTACTCACTAAATTCTATGTCTAGAAAAAGAGACAAGTAAATCAATTACTGTGGTATAATGCTGTGACAGATATGCAAGACTGCCAAAGAAGCACAAAAGGGCACTTAAACAAAATGATATTGACAGGCTCTTGAGGGATATGACAATTAAAGGACAAGTAGGAGTGAGATGTGCAATAAAAAGAACAACAACAAAAAAAGCCTGCTCCACTGATAAGGAGGCTAGCTGATAGCTATCCTACAATAATTTAATATAATCCTTATAAACAATAGTGATGTAACAGTTTCATATGGACCTTTATTTAGCCATATGAGCTACCGTGACTTGGCCGCATACCTCTTTCTTTTTAAAGGCAGACCAAGGGAGTTCAACTTGAATAAGGGGGTCATTTGGAGACAGAAAAATACTATACTGTGTACCTATATGATAAAGTAAAGAGCTGTCTTTATTGTGAGAGAATTCTTTTGGGTACATTAATGAAAATACTTTTCTTTATATTATTGAGTTAGACTGTACTATGTGTAAAATTTAATGTTGATCTTTGGGAGAGGTTTATGATGAGTATGTGTCTGATTCAAGAGTTACCCACTGAACAACTAGAAGGATCAAAAAACATCTCTAAAATTTACATTGATAGGAAGATCTCAAAGGAGATCAACTTGGAGCAAATCACACAAACTCTCAACTACTCTGCAAGATTTGGATGTCAAGGGCATGCATGGACAATGCTGATAAGCAGTAGCCAAAAGACATCAAACTTGTAGAAATGTACTGCAGAGGAAAATAAATCCTGGGTCAAAATCAATCCAGGAGATGAGTTTCCCAAAGGGGGGATAGTTAGTAGAAGGAAGCACTCAGAGGCATAGACCTAAAGATAGAAATGTAAGAGAAGCAGATAAGAAGTCACTTTCTGAAGGATTCAACTTCTTGGATGCTTTCCCTTGGGCAGGGAGAAATTGTATTTTAGATATGATTTTAAATATTTCCATACTATACTACAATTCCTTTGATTTAGTCCAACTCCTGTCTAAAGTCTGATCCAGCCACACCTGCGGTGGTACTGTGAGAAATGAAGGAATAGGGAAATAAAGTAGTTGTGGCTTGCCCCCAAGCACATCTTCACTGATGGCGAAGCTGTGGCAGCAGTATTCTATCAATGGGACTGTGTCCCAGAGCTCTACAGATATAAAGCAAGTAGTGTCCTAGAGAGAGCAGCTAAAAGGACAAGAAACTCTGAGAAGCAATTATTAGGTGGACTGTTTGAAAGCAGGTGTGAAGCAACCTTCTTAAGATAGGCAAGCTTTAAGAAAAAGAAAAACTGACACGGGTTGTAGCTAGATAAAGCAGAAAACAGGATAATGTGTTCTAAGGAAGTACAAATAATTCAGAATGCCTGCAAAAAAGAGGGGAATGATGGAAATTTGAGAAGTAGGTAAGATAACAGATGACTGAGAGCCTGATGTGCTAAGCAAAGGAACTTAACTTTGTCTGGAAAGCTATGAGAATCCATAAAATCCTAGAACAATCACTATTCTTAGTAAATAGATGTGAGAATTGGAAACTTTAATAAAGACTGCCAGGTGTAACAGTAAGAGTTGTAGGGGTGAGGGTAGAATGGGAGGAGAGAATGGAAATCACAAAGGTTAATTCCATATCCTCTCCAAAATCAATTACACATGTTCAATTAAAGGAAAATTATAGAAAACCCAAGAAAATAAAAGAGGCAGACTAGCTATAGCTAGATAAGTGAAAATAAAAGTGAATCTCAGTGTCTCAGGCAGAAATGCACTTTCAACAAAAATTACTTCTTTTGAACAAAAAAACTGTAAAAGGATATATTTACTAATGATATTTTTAAATATTTCAAAATAATATTCAAAGCCTTTGGTCAAAATTAACTGCATTGTTGAAGTAGAGCTAAAAATAAAGCAAGACCACTGCAGAGAAGATTTAGTTGACTTTAGCACATGACATATCTCCAAACTCCTCCACCATACACAGTTGGTCCACTTCCACAGACCATCAATCAGGTTAACGATAAAGGCATTTTAGTGAGAAGCAGCCAGAAACAGACAGTCCTGCGACAAAGATAAGGTAATCAAAACAAGGCTAGAAATGGATAAAAACCTAATAAACACATTACCAAAAAACCCCACTTCCTTTTCAATGGGGGAAAAAAACAGGAACACACTGGAATTTTTGAAAAATCAAAACTGAGATTGTTAAAAGAATAAAAATCAGATTAAGAATACATGTCAAGTCTGTTTATAAATAAACAATCTCTAGAAACCATTTAATTGTCTAACAACCATCTGCTATCCTAAATCATTCTTGGTTTGAGTAATTATAATCAAGATACCAAGAATCAACAGTTATTAAAAAAATTAAACCAGGCCAATATTCAACTTAAGTAACGAGGTAACTAGGACTAGCAGAGTGGGATATTTAAAGATTTTTAAAAAGTAAAATTATATACTTAAAACTCTTACTGACAAATATTAGGTTAACCAAAAAAAAAAAAAAACCACTAACATTAACACTCAATGACAGTTTTGTTCATTTCTTAACAATTAACATTTCTCCAGCCCTGTTGTCTCCAACGAAATCCAGAATCACAGATCTGACTGTCCACTAAGCATCACGACTTAGATATCTCATAGTCATCTCAAGCTAAAGTACCCAGTCCAGTACTGTTGATTTTCTCCCTAAACATGTTCATAAAAAACAGTCCTTCTTACATCACTAAATGGCACTGACATCCATCCAATTGTTCAAGTCAAAAACTTTGTGGTCAGTCTTAATTCCTTTCTTTCACTCTATTCTCTCCACTCCTAAATCAAACCCATCAACAAATACAGTTGAGTTTACCCACAAAATATATCCTGATCCATTTCCACTGCTACCATTCCATTTCTAGCTTCCATCACCACTAGCCATTCTTGCCTACTTCAAAGCTAACTTCATGTCAGATTATACCACTCTCCTGCTTAAAACTCACTAATTTCCATTATGCTTATAATAAAATGTTAAAATATTTTATATTTTATATACATTTATGTATGTATATGTGTGTATTCCCACGTAAGAACATATTCCTCAATTCCCATTTATTATTTTCATCAGGAATGTGGGTTGGACTTTGTTAAAGGCCTTTTTTGAGAGACAATCATATGACTTTCATTCTTTATCTATTAAAATGTTGAAATATTATAATGGATTTCCTAATACTGAACCATCCTTGCATTTCTAGAAGCAATCCCATTTGACTGTGGTTTTTTGTTGTCTTAATGAGAAGTTGGATTCTATTAAATGAGATCCATCTTTAGTATTCTTTGTTCTATCTTTATCAGGTTAGGTATTAATATTGCTTAAAAAGCATATAATTCTTAAATGTAAAACCACCTTTGCTGTATAACAATAAGTGTGTGTGTGTGTATAGATATAGGTAGAAGAAGAAACAGAGATATTCTAAGTCAGCATCTTAATAATGGAGAAATACCCAAGGCATTCTTAGGAAGTTCAGGAATAAGGCAAGGATGCCCACTATCCCCACTAGTACAAGCATTTAACTTTGTATTGGAGTGTTATTAGCCAATGCAATTAGGAAACAAAAGCAATTAGAGACATAAGAATGACGAAGAAGTAGTAAAACTATCTCTACTTGTAGAAAATATGATAGTAAATCTTGAAATACCAAGAGAACCAATGATATAAATAATTCAAACAGTAAAAAAATTCAGTGAGGACGAATTAACATACAAAAACCAACAGGTTTTTGTTCATAGCAGCACTAGTCACAATAGCCAAAAGGTAGAAAAAAACCACAAATGTCTATCACAGGATAAATGGATAAATAAAAGTGATATATACATACAGTAAAATACTATCAGGCCATAAAAAAGAATGAAATCCTGACCCATGCTACAACATGGATGAACCCTGAAAACATTATGCTAAGAGAAAGAAAACAAACATAAAAGGCCACACGTGTATGATTCCATTTATATAAAATGTACAGAGAAGGAAAATCTACAGAGACAGAAAGCAGATTTGTGGTTGCCAGGGGCTGGGGGAGGGAGGGAGGAGTGACTGCTTGATGGGTAATGAAAAAGTTCTGGAGGTAGATATTGGTGATGGTTGGACAACACTGTGAATGCATTTGATGCCACTGAATAGTACACTTTAATATGGTTAAAAAGGTAAATTTTATGTTAAGTGTATTTTATAACTAAAAAAATCAATATCCTTCACATACACAAATAAATAACAAAAAAGATGACAATGGAAAAGAAAACCCCACTTACAATTCCATAATAAAAAAGAAAGAATACTTAGGAATATTATTTTATTGAAACATAATTGATTATACATATTTGTGGGGTACAGAATTGAATATCAGTATCCGTGTACAACATGGGATGATCAAATCAGGATAATTTAGCCTGAAATGTGCACATGCTATATGAGGAAAAGTTTTAAACACAGTTGAAAGACACAAAATACTATTTCAAACTTTGATAGGCCAACTTAACATCACAAAGATGTCAATTCTTCCTAAGTAAATTTATAAATGTAATGCAATACTATTAAAAAACAAGTTTTTTTTTTCTCTGAAGCTAGGCAAATTGATTTTGACCCTAATAAAGAAGAAAAATGAGAGGTGACTAACCCTACCTTATATTAACACACACACACAAAAAAAACCCCTCTAATAAAAACATCATGTTACTTGTGCATGAAAAGACAAAAAAAATCAATGGAGCAGAATAAAAAATCCAAAAACAGATCCAAGCACAAAAAAATCTTCAACAATAAAATTCAAAGTAGTGGGAGAAAGACAGACTAAATGGTGTTGAGACAACTGAATGGCCTTTTGGAAAAAAATGATAAAATTTGACGCATACCCCACATCTTACACAAGAGTAAATTCCAAATACACTACAGATCTATATGTGAAAAATGAAACCACACAAGTATTAGAAGAAAACATAGGTAAGTTGCTTAACCCCAGGGTAGAGACAGGATTGGTAAAACTAAAAATCCAGATGCATTAAAAAAAAATCAATTAACAGAAAAAAATTACATATTGGTAGAAACAATTCATTCTCAAAGTTTCCAATTCAGTTCTGTTAGAACCCAAGTCTCAGTGGATGCTGTAAGACCTATTATTTCTGTTAAAATGGCAATAGCTTGGACATTATAGGGCTCTCTATGCTCCAAGCATTGTTCTAAATGTATCACATATATTAATTCTTTTTAATCCTTACAACTAGCCTACGAGGTAGGTACAATTTTACAGAGAGTGAAATTGAAGTTTAGAGAAGTTAAATAATTTTCCCAAGGTCCTTTGGTTAGGTTTATCTAATTCTACTACCTAACCTTTTTGTCTTTACTGAACCAAAGTTTTCCCAAGTCACAACATCCCCACATGCCTTCCCCTGTAAAGACTTCACAGTCTCCCACTATCCTCAACTTGATGAGAAAGGAGAGGTTGGTCTGTTCCTTTACTAGCCAGACATTAACTTCACCACTACTTTTCACAATTTAACATGTTCTCTAGCACCCCTAGGTCCTCTCCCTTCCATCTCCCCTAACACCATTCAAAATCTAACAATCTTCAGAGCCCATTTCAGATTCTACCTATTCTATGACACCTTTTACTATCATTCTCATTCACACTGACCTTGACCTCCTCTAAACTTAATTAAGGGTTACCCAGGCATTTAATCCCTCCACTGCTACTTGCTCATTTTATGTATACACATCCACTCCCTTATATACAATAGATTACTAGCTCCTACAGGGCAGGAATTATTAACTATATTGTCTGTAACAGTGCTCTATACCCCATAGGTATTTAACAAATACTGAATGAATTAAATAACTCTTTGTAAAATTGTTCCTGGTGCTTAGCACAGTGGCTTGCCTATAACAGACACGAATAAATACCCAATGAATGAAAAAGCTTTACAATATAAAAGAGAGAGAAGAAAAATATAATCAAAAAGAGATAATTTCCAAATATAATGTGGATATTATCAATATGTCAGAATTCTACTTTAATTCTGATTTTCCACAGAGACTTTCAGAAGTATTACATTATACACTATGAATTATTCTTGAAGAACAAAGCCTGTTTGATGGTGAGACTGTAAGCAACTATAAAGCAAATTTGCCTTTAAAAAAAAAAATCCAAGTTCTTCACCCAAGGAGATTAAAGACCAATATTTTTAAAACAAACATAAGGAACATGGCTTTCACACAGGCAAAAGCATTCCTCATACTGAAATAACCTGCTCCATAGTGTGTTTAATTTTAAAAAAAATAATATTCTCAAATTTCCTCCAAAAACATTCTTATCCTGCAAGATTTTTTTTAAAAACTTAAAATATAGGATGCACACAGATTTCCTTAGCATAACAAAAAAACTATATAATTTCAGTAGTTTTCCTTTACTCTCTGATAAATTCAAAGTGCATTCAAAATGTAGAGAAAGGAGAGCTTCTTCCATTAATGACTCATGAACTTACTTCCTGATATACATGAGCTTTGAGGGAGGCCTTATAAGCCTATGCACTACATGAACTTTGAGAATTTGGGCCAAAAATTAAACACTTCCCAAGCAAGTAAAATTTCTTTGTTTTATCACTTTTGCTTGCTGAGTTCTTGTTCTTTATGTTGGCAAAAAGACAAATTGCTAACTGAACATTCAGTGACACATAGACATCAAAGGACTTTATTTAAAATGTCTTATTTTTTACAAGTTACATATCTTGTCTTTTTATGCAATGGTAATATTTAAAAATATAACAAACAAATTCACCTGCTTCTCCTATGATGTAAATATTTTTCTGCTAAAAATAAAGGATATTTTGTGGAGAAATTGGAATCCTCATACATTGCTAATGGGGATACAATATGGTACAGCCACTTTCAAAAACAGTTTGGCCGTTCCTCAAAAAGTTAAACACAGAATTACCACATGATCGTGATCGTGCGTGCGTGTGTGTGTGTACCTTCCCATAACAATTATTTACTCAGTTTAATAGCACTACTTCATTATGTAAATTTAGCATGCCAAAAATATGTCCGAAAAATGGTATGTGCCTGTTTATTCTTTTGTTTCAAAAACAACACAAATTATAAAATATCCTCTGAATAAGCCAAGCCCTCAAAAGAACAGAGTTCTTTGTCATTAGACTGAGAATAAATGTGTCAATATAGGCAAGATGCTGATTGTTAAAAGATACTACCTCTACCATTTGGAAAATTAGCAACGTTATCTCTAAATTCTGATATGTCTGATGTCTCCCCTCCTTCTGGGCTTTTAGATCCTGGCAACAAGGCCCACATTGGCTCCAGTCTCCTTGATGAAGCTTTCTCAGACTTGGACTACCTGCTCTTCTAAACTTATAGCAATCAAAAAATAAATAAATAAAAATAAATTTAAAAAGAATAAAACAAATAAACTTACGGCATTCTTTTGGCAATTAATTATGTACAACTTACGATAAACCTTATGTTATTTAATTTTTCATGTGCCACCCCAACTAAATTTTATACTTTTTGAGGAAAGGACTATGTATTCTACCCCTTAGTACCACAGCATGAAACACAGTGTCCTATATATCTGGTATATAACACATAATGTTATACATATAATGTTTTTGATTAATATTAACTAAACTATATAAAAATTATCTTGATATTCTTACCTACAGTAGCAACTTTACAATATAGTGTACTAAAACTTCAGTTCCTCAGGGAAAAAAAATTCTAACAGAAATAGGAATTAAGAGAACTACCATTTGTGGATGGCTGACAATGTGGCACTGTATAGCTTTTTCATACATTATCGTGTTTATTTATTAATCAATAAGTGCTTACAAATGTGAGTTCAAGCAATATGAAACTGAGATGTCATTAGACCTATTTTCAGGTGTTGCTTTATATACAAAAATAGTATATATTTCTAAAAGAAAGTCTTATAGTTTAAGCAAAAAAGGACTGGAAGATAAGGATGATGATGATGTATTAAAACAGCCCATAACATTCACTTTGTAATTTCTAAATGCCAAGCAATGTGTTCAATATTTCACAGCTGATATCTCTATTCTAATCCTGTCCCTAGAATTTCCCTGCTGCACAAATAAGTGGCATAAGCTGTCTGAACCTTAGTTTCCTCATTTGTAAAACAGAAATGATGTTTAAATGACCTATCTCACATGGCTGTGGTAGGGCTCAAGTAAGAGGAGGCATGCAAAAGTATCCAAAAGCATTGAAAAATCTATCAAGCATTAGGAGAACTTAATCGATAGCACTATTTTTAACAAAAAATAATTTCTAAGCAATCATCTGAAGAGTAGTCAGAGGACTTTTCCAAAATTTCATTAGAGGTGTCTTGCCCACTCACACCAACTCACAGTCCATCAGAACACAGTGTGCACATGACTGCAACTAAGTCTCTGGGAATCATTTCAGGACAGCATGTATACACTAAGGAACTATCACCTCCAACAATATCAACAAGCTACACTTTATCTCTGAATATTTTTGAAATTTAATTATGAAGACAAAAGTTTCAACATCTAATAACACTTTTATGACTAACCTGGGTTTCTTGCTAAATGTACTCTAAATACCATGAAAGGAAAGGAATAAAATGCAATGTAGTACAACGAAGCTGAATTTGATTTTTGTTCTCCATTCTAAAATTACCTGATTTTATTAAAATGTCAAATTAAAAAGTGTTTACAATAAACATTACATCAAGGGTTATCCTTACTTAACCGATAGTGAAAAACCTTTACTTCTAGAAAGGAAGTTCCTGTTCCAGCCATTTCATCTTTTTCAGAGAGAAAAAAATAAGAACAATAAATACCAAGATTAGAAAAGCAAAGTTGGAAAACAGAACAAAATGTGACACTCAGCCCAGATGCTTCAGTAGGCATAGACACTTGAGATATATTTACATGGTAGTTCCAATGTATTTAAATTCAAGAATTACTCAGCCATGTGGCTAGTGTCCTTTACCTAAAAACTAAAAACATGCTGTGATACTAAAACCAGGGTGTCCGCTCTACAAGTTTAATTTATCTAGTAGCACATACATTAATTGTTTTAAAACTTATACATTCAAAAATCTTGCACATAACTCTATTACACTTTTTCAGATAAAAGCAATTCAATCCCAAGTATTGTTTTTTTTTTTTATTTAACTACCTGTCTTTTACTAACCATTTCTTTACAATAACCAAAGAATAAACAGAGGGCTCTATAGACAAATCATTTGTTTTCCAGCAGATGGCCTCTACTAACGGCTATGTTCATCTGACACTAAACATCCTCTACAACCCACAGTCCTACACAACAACTGCGGACTATTTTCCCCTCATGTCCTTAGCAACATAATTTTTGAAAATACATTAATAAGTAATACAAACTAAAAATATTTTTATTCATATTGCAGCTTTGCAGGGGAAAGCAGAGATTTAGAGTTAATCATAACAAAATTTCCTAAAATAAAATTT
This sequence comes from Cynocephalus volans, assembly GCF_027409185.1. Taxonomy (NCBI): domain Eukaryota; kingdom Metazoa; phylum Chordata; class Mammalia; order Dermoptera; family Cynocephalidae; genus Cynocephalus; species Cynocephalus volans. Next base: position 57,516,456 of record NC_084475.1, on the reverse strand, counting down.
ATATGTCCTATAATATGTATTATAATAGTAGTTCACCAAATACAAAACTAAAATAATTGAATACGCAGCAGAAATTCATATTTGATGAAAATCCAAATATGTACATAAATAATGCAGAATATATGCCAATATATATTATTAAAGTACTTTTAAGAATAATGAAAAATGATAGTTTCAATTTGCAGAAATATGGATCAAAGCCTAGGGTGTTACAAATCCTTCAGAGAAAAGTCTTCAGTGAGAGCTTCTCCTAAAACATTAGCATTTGTGATGACTGATTCCATTATTTCAAAAAGTGAGTTGATATGCCTTCTTGCAGATTTAGAATAAAATAAGTGAGTTCAAGACACTGATAGAAAAAGAAGTTGGAAGACTCATACTACCTGGTTTCAAGACTTATTAAAAGGTTACAGTATTTAAATCCGTATAGTGTTGAAAAAAGGAAAAGACAAAGAAGTCCAGAAACAGACTTACACAAATGCAGAGAATTGATTTTTGACAAACGTACAAAACCAATTCAATAGAGAAAAGATAATCTTTTTCAACAAATGTACTAAAATAACTGAATATCCATAGACAAAAAAAAGGGGACCTCAGTCTATACCTCACACCTTTATAAAAATTAACTCGAAATTGAACATAGGTCTAGATGTAAAATCTAAAACTATAAAACGCCCCGAAGAAAAAATAGCAGAAAATCATGGTGACCGTGAGCTTAAGCAAAAAGTTCTTAGATGTGACACCAAAAACACAATCCATAAAAGAAAAAATTGATAAGTTGGCCTTTTCAAAATTTGAAACATTCACTCTGCAAAAGTAATGCTAAGAGAATGGGAGAAAACACTTGCAAATCACATATCTGACAAACAACTTGAATTCAGAATATATAACCAACCCTCAAACTTCAACAATAAGAAAACAACCCAATTAAAAACTGAGCAAAAGATCTGAACAAACAGTTCACCAAAGAAGATATACAGATAGCAAATAAACATATAAATAAATGCTCAACTCTATTATTCACTAGGGAAAATGTGAATCAAAACCACAATGACATACCATTATCCACCTACTAGAATGGCTAAGATTAAAAAACAAAGAAAACAATGAAACTACATGCTGGCATAGATGCAGAGCAACTCTCCTACAATGCCAGTGAGAATGCAAAATGGTAAAGCCACACTGGATAACAATTTGACAGTTTCTTAAGTTAAATATACATGTAACATATAACCTAGAAATCAGACTCCTAAGTATTTACCCCACAGAAATGAAAATTTATGATCACACAAACCTCTCTATGAATGTTTAAAACATCTTTAATCACAGTTGCAAAAAAAATAAAAACAACCTAAAAGCCCAGCAGAAAGTATGAAACAGTTATACAGCCCTACAATGGTTATTACTCAGCAGTATAAAGGACTGAGATTGAATGAACTACTAATACACACAATGTGAATGAATCCCATATATATTTTCTAAGTAAAAGAAGCCAGACCCAAAAGGCTGCGTACTGTATAATTTCATTTATATGACATTCTGGAAAGGGCAAAACTAAATGAATGAATAACAAATCCATGGTTCCCAAATAGGGTTACTTTTTTCACAAAGGTACCAAGGCTATTCAGTTAGGAAAGGAAAGTATTGAACAAATGGTATGGGAACAATAAATATAGGAGGGAAAATGAACTCAGCCTCTACCTAACATCACACACACACACACACACACACACACACACACACACACACACACACACACACACATCTAATTTAAGATGGATCACAGATCTAGACATAAAAGCTAATACTATAAAACTTGTAGAAGAAATTATAGGAGATTATCTTCACAACCTTGGAGTACAGAAAGATTACATCAAATTAAATAGCACATAAAAATAGCAAATAAAAATGGAAGAGAAAAATATTTACAAGTTGGACTTCATCAAAATTTTAAAACTTGTGATTATCAAAAGAAATACTAATAAACGAAAAGTGTCTTAGTCTGTTTTCTGCTGCTATAATAGAATATCAGAGACTGGGTAATTTATAAGCAATAGATGTCTATTTGGTTTGTCTGGAGGCTAGAAAGTCCAACAGTATGGCACCAGCATCTGGCGACTGCCTTCTGCATCATTCCATGGTGGGAGGCAGAAGAGCAAGAGAGAGGATGGGGGCCAAACTCATCCTTTTATCCAGAGCCCACTCCCAAGATAACTAACCCACTCCTGTGATAATGGCATTAATACACGAGAACTCTGTCCTCATGACCCAATCACCTCTTAGAGGTCCCACCTTGAGATAGGGAGACTCTCACTTTCATAACATACACAATTAGCTTCTGTGAAACTGCTTGCTATGGGACAAGGTAGATTAATTAAGTCTTTGAATTGCTTATACTTTATTATAAAAATTGTTATTGTTTGCTGTGTGACAAGGTAGATTAATTAAGTTTAAATAGTGTTTGAATTGCTTAAAAAATGGTATTGTGTAAAAATCCCCCTTCGGCTAGTTAGCCCCCTTAATAAAAGTTAAAAGCTAAATATTAGCCTGCACTTAGAGAAGTTTGAACTTTGTTTGATGATCCCCACTCAAGCTGCCCCTGAGCGATTAACTGGCTTCTTTCAGCTTCTGTTATCAGCTTGCATTAGGCCTCCCCAAACACCCTCCTTACGCCAGGAGGGTATGTGTGTCTGTGTGTAACTATACGATAACTAAGTGTGTGACTATTTTATAATTTTAACTGTGTGACTAATGTAAAATGTGCCTTTTTAAAAACCACCTAAATTTCAAGTCAGTGCTGCTCCCTTCTGAAAACTTTCTTGGAGGAACAGTCGCCAACTGGCCAATAAAACCCCCTCTTAAATTCTCAGTTGGGTGTTCTGGTTCCTTTTCCATGCGGCAGCCTCACAACATTTGGGGCCCCAGTGAGATTTCCTGTCGCTCACTTAAAGGGATCAGAAAAGCTCCAGATGAGGAGCAATGCGACGAGCCTTCCTGGGGGAGCTCCCCTCCCAGGGCCAGGGCTAATCTCACCACAGATTAAATTTTTCAATTGGCATTGGGGTTTTTGCTGACTTATTGCTTTGCATCCTGGCCAGTGTTCTGCGTCGTGGACCTCCGGAGGTAAGCTTGGTAAGCTTGGTAGGGTTAAAAGCTTGTGTGAGAGGTAAGCTTTGTAAGCTTTTGAGATCTCAAGTGGTGTGGTAACAGAGCTCTGATGTAGGACCATGTGGAAGGCTGGATGCAGCACGAACTTCCCAAGTCCAGGGACCCCCGAGACTAAGCCTTGGTCCCAATAATGGTTTAGAGTTTAAGTGTTGAACATGGCCACTGTCTCTGTCTTTTGTGTATTGTCGGTTGAGTATATATCACTAACCATGGGTAAGATTTCTCCTAACAGGTCTAGGAGATAATCTCAATCCAGCATTTCCCTACCCTACGTTGTCTCCCATTTTGCCTTTACAGGACATGATAAGTGTCTGCCACCCTGTATCTACTGACAGTAGATATGCCTTTGCTACAGCCCACATACGCAGGGCTCTTTATAAGCAAAGAGAATTAATGACATCAGGAGGAAAGGACATAAAAAACAAGGAGGAAATTTTGGCTCTCCTGGAAGCTATCTGGTATCCTAAAAAGGTGGCATCATACACTGCCGGGGACACCAAAAAGATGATTCAATTGAAGCCCAAGGAAATGCACTTGCTGATCAAGCAGCAAAGGAAGCCACATTAAAACTAGTGGGGCCAACAAAGTCCATGGTGGTCATACCGGTACCACAATTACCACCAGTCCCACACTATACAAAAGAAGAAATCATTCATGCAAAGGCATTGGGCACCTCAGATAATGATGCAGGACGGAAAGTTTTGCCAGATCAAAGGATCTACATACCCAAAGCTCTAGGTATACTATTAATAGAACAGCTTCACCAGGGGACACACCTCGGAGATACTAAGCTAACGGAATTGTTGCGGAAACATTACTATGTTCATAATTTGGATAAACTAACAAAAGACTTTCTGAGATGCTATGAGGCCTACTCCCAAATAAACCCAGGACAAAAGTCTGAGGTACCTGCAGGAACCAGAGCACGAGGATCCAGTCCTGGAGAACATTGGGAAATTGACTTCACTAAGGTAAAGCCTGGACAATATGGGTACCGCTATCTCTTGGTATTTGTAGACACCTTTTTGGGTTGGGTAGAGGATTTTCCTACAAAGTCTGAAACCACTCAGATAACACTTAAAAAGTTATTACAGTAGATTATTCCCAGATTCGGCCTGCCTATATCCTTGGGGTCTGACAATGATCCGGCTTTTAGAGCCCAAATTTCTCAATTATTAGCAAAAGCATTAAAGACAGATTGGAAGTTACACTGTGTTTACAGGCCTCAGAGTTCAGGACAGGTAGAATGGATGAATAGAACCTTAAAAGAAACTCTTACCAAACTAAAGCTAGAGACTGGCAAAAACTGGGTGAATCTCCTTCCTTTTGCCCTACTACGGGCCAGATGTAGCCCCTATGTCAAAGGAATCACTCCTTATGAGATAATGTTTGGAAGGCCACCCCCTTTGTTACCACATCTCAGGGATGAAACACGGCGCCAGGGCTGCTGTGGATGCAGACAGGATCCCAGAGGCTGGGGCCGCGCTGAAGGTGGCCAGCTGCCCTATTCAGGATTCGAGGTTTCAGGCCGGCATTAAAGAAGATTCCTGGGAGCGCCCGAGCCGCGCCGCGACTGAACAGCCTGAGGCGGCAGCGGCCGAAAACGGGAAAGGCAACAAACCAGAGGCAGAGAGTGAGCACCCGACCTCACACAGCCCTGTGAGTGACCCCTAGCCAAGCCCTGCTCGGGGGGCTGACGCCCACCCGGCTCCCACCTGGATCACCAGGCCACTCACCACCCCGGGGCTACCTCCATTTTCCCAGGTGCAGGCAGCTCCACCTGGCTCGGCCGTCACTGAGCCTTCCCACTTGCTTGGCCCAGCGCGGGGCTTTCCAGAGCCTGCGGGCCCGCCTCCCTTCCCACTCCCTCCGCAGTTCTCTGGCGGGGCTGGGGGCATGGGGCGTCCCCTGTCGGGAGGGCAAGGAAGTACAGGTGGGCCGACTGTCACTCCACCACACCCTGGACTCCGGCCCCAGGTAAACTTCCTGTTACTGGGAGGCAGATACCATCTCTGCGGCCACAAGTTCGGAAAAAAAGCCTAACCAATTTCTGGTTGGGAATAGTGTGGTAGGAGAGTTCCCAGGTCCGCTTGAACCTGCCGGAGAGCTGCTGCAGGTGGGCGCTAGATTCGGTCTATGCTGAGGGGATACAAAGGTGAACAAGTCCCGAGAAAGATCTACACAGTGCTACAAAGGCACCCAGAGCGACCGGTCGTCTGTGCCTACCAGAAAGCTGGCAGACTTCCTGGGCGAGGCGGTGCCGAGCAGGGTCTTGAAGTCCCACCTGATAGATGAGGGTTGCAGAAGACACGCCCCAGCCCAGCACAGTGCGCACAGAGTGGGGAGACGTGCGGCCAGGGAGGCGGAGACTCGACAGAAACCACACACCCTGTGGGGTCGCCACTGCACAATCCAACAGCCTGGGCCAGAGCACTTGGAACAGGGAGAAGTCCTCCACAGGAAGTGAAAGCTCAAAAGAGATCACACACCCTGTGGTATGTGATCCACCAGCCCAGCAGAGTCCAAGCTGACCAGAAAGGTGGCTCCCCGGAGAAGCCCAAGACCCGAGGCAACCACACACACAAGGCACTAGAGGCCAACTGAGCAGTCACGGAGGGAGCCATACGAAATTGGCAACCACAGCAACATCCTAGTTAGTCATTAGTCTCAAACCGGTGGACTGTGAAAGCCCCTGCCACAATGAATAAACACCAAAAAAAAGATACCAGAAATACAAAAAATCAAGAAAGTACACCACCAAAAGTTAATAAATCTCAAACTCTAGATCCTATAGAACAAGAAGCCCTTGAAATGACTGACAAGGAATTTTGAGCGATAATTCTAAGGAAACTGAATGAGATACAAGAAAACTCAGCTAGACATCATGATGAAATGAGGAAAAGTATACAGAATCTGAAAGAGGAAATGTACAAGGAAATCAATGTCCTGAAAAAAAATGTAGCAGAACTTGCTGAACTGAAGAAGTTATTCAGCGAAATAAAAAAACACAACCAGCAGGCTTGTCGAAGTACAAGAGAGAACCTCTGAACTTGAAGATGGGCTGTTTGAAATAACACAAGCAGACAAAAAGAAAGAAAAAAGAATCAAGGACATTGAAGAAAATCTAAGAGAGATATCAGACAACCTTAAGCGCTCAAATATCCGAGTCATGGGTATTCCAGAAGGGGAGGAAAATGGAGATTCCATTGAAAACATATTCAACAAAATAGTGGCAGAAAACTTCCCAGGTATAGGAAAAATCACAGATCTTCAGATCCAGGAAGCTCAACGATCTCCAAATGTATTCAACCCAAAAAAACCTTCTCCAAGACATGTCATAGTCAAATTGGCAAAACTCAGAGACAAAGAGAGAATCTTAAAAGCTGCAAGAGAGAAGCGTCAAATCACCTAGAAGGGAGCCCCAATCAGGCTAACATCAGACTTTTCATCACAAACCCTAAAAGCTAGAAAGGAATGGGATGATATTTTCAAAATACTAAAAGACAAAGATTGCCAGCCAAGAATACTCTACCCTGCAAGGCTATCATTCCGAAATGAAGGACAAATAGTATATTTCTCAGACAAACAAAAACTGCGGGAGTTCACTACCACACGACCACCCTTACAAGAAATCCTCAAGGGAGTACTGGGTTTGGTTCCTGAAAAATAACTACCACTGCCATAAAAACCCAAGAAAAATCAATACCCACTAGTATAATAAAAATGGCATTCATGACGAGAAAACAAGCAAACAAAAACGCTATCTACAACCTAAGGAACCAACAAACACAGAAACCAAACAGTAAATCAGAAAGCAAGGAACAAAAGACACCTAAGACAACCAAACAACCAATAAAATGCTAGGAATAAATCAACACCTTTCAATAACAACTCTTAATGTAAAAGGCTTAAATTCCCCAATCACAAGACACAGACTGGCCGACTGGATCAAAAAGGAGGACCCAACTATATGCTGCCGACAAGAGACCCACCTCACCCATAAAGATTCACACAGACTAAGAGTGAAAGGATGGAAAAAGATTTACCATGCAAACAGAAAAGAAAAACGAGCTGCAGTAGCTATTCTTATACCTGACAAAATAGACTTTAAACATAAAAAGAGACAATGAGGGACACTACTTAATGATAAAAGGACTGATCCATCAAGAAGACATAACAATCATAAATATGTACGCACCCAATGTTGGAGCAGCCAGATTTATAAAACAAACTCTATTAGACCTAAGGAAGGAAATAGACACTAATACCATAATAGCAGGGGACCTGAACACTCCACTGTCAATATTAGACAGATCATCTAGGCAAAGAATCAGTAGAGAAACACAAGATCTAAACAAGACTCTAGACCAATTGGAATTGGCAGATATCTACAGAACATTCCACCCAACAACCTCAGAATATTCATTCTTCTCATCAGCACATGGATCATTCTCCAGGATAGATCACATATTAGGTCACAAATCAAGTCTCAATAAATTCAAAAAAATTGGAATTATCCCATGTATCTTCTCAGACCACAATGGATTAAAACTAGAAATTAATAACAAACGAAACTCTGTAAACTATACAAACACATGGAAATTAAACAGCATTCTACTTAATGACATATGGGTCCAAGAAGAAATCAAGCAGGAAATCAAAAACTTTATTGAAACTAATGAAAACAATGATACATCATACCAAAACCTGTGGGATACTGCAAAAGCAGTATTGAGGGGAAAATTTATTGCATTAAATGCTCACTTCAGAAGAATGGAAAGATGGCAAGTAAACAACCTAACACTTCACCTTAAAGAACTAGAAAAACAAGAACAATCCAATCCCAAAGTTAGCAGACGGAAAGAAATCATTAAGATCAGAGCAGAACTGAATGAAATTGAAAACCAAAAAACAATTCAAAAGATCAATGAATCAAAAAGTTGGTTTTTTGAAAAGATAAATAAAATTGACAAACCATTAGCATGGCTAACAAAAAAAAGAAGAGAGAAGACTCAAATAACAAAAATTAGAAATGAAAAAGGCGATATTACAACTGATTCATCTGAAATACAAGGAATCATTCGAGACTACTATAAACAACTATACGCCAACAAATTTGAAAATCTGGAGGAAATGGATAAATTTCTGGACACACACAAGCTCCCAAAACTGAACCGTGAAGACGTAGAAAATTTGAACAGACCAATAACAATAAAGGAGATTGAAGCTGTTATCAGAAGGGTCCCAACAAAGAAAAGCCCAGGACCAGATGGATTCACAGCAGAATTTTACCAAACATTCAAAGAGGAATTGACACCGATTCTTTACAAACTATTCCAAAAGATTGAAACGGACGCAAATCTCCCAAACTCATTCTATGAAGCAAACATCATCCTGATACCAAAACCAGGTAAAGATATAACCAAAAAAGAAAACTACAGGCCGATATCCTTGATGAATATAGATGCAAAAATCCTCACTAAAATACTAGCAAACAGAATACAGCAACACATACGAAAAATTATTCATCACGATCAAGTGGGATTCATCCCAGGGATGCAAGGTTGGTTCAACATACGCAAATCAATAAATGTGATACACCATATTAATAAACTCAAACACAAGGACCATATGATCATCTCTATAGATGCTGAAAAAGCATTTGATAAAGTTCAGCACTCATTCATGACAAAGACCCTCTATAAGTTAGGTATAGAGGGAAAGTATCTCAACATAATTAAAGCCATATATGCCAAACCCACTGCCAGTATCATCCTGAATGGGGAAAAGCTGAAAGCTTTTCCTTTAAGAACAGGCACTAGACAAGGATGCCCACTCTCACCACTCCTATTCAACATAGTGTTGGAAGTACTAGCCAGAGCAATCAGAGAAGAGAAGGAAATAAAGGGCATCCAGATTGGAAAAGATGAAGTCAAACTGTCCCTGTTTGCAGATGACATGATCCTATATATCAAACAGCCTAAAACCTCTACAAAAAAACTCTTGCAATTGATAAATGATTTCAGCACAGTAGCAGGATACAAAATCAACACACAAAAATCAGTAGCATTTCTTTTCTCCAATAGTGAACATGCAGAAGGAGAAATCAAGAAAGCCTGCCCATTTACAATAGCCACCAAAAAAATAAAATACTTAGGAATTGAGTTAACCAAGGAGGTGAAAAATCTCTATAATGAGAACTACAAACCACTGCTGAGAGAAATTAGAGAGGATACAAGAAGATGGAAAGATATCCCATGCTCTTGGATTGGAAGAATCAACATAGTGAAAATGTCCATACTACCCAAAGTGATATACAAATTCAATGCAATCCCCATCAAAATTCCAAAGACATTTTTCTCAGAAATGGAAAAAACTATCTAGACATTTATATGGAACAATAAAAGACCACGCATAGCCAAAGCAATGCTGAGCAAAAAAAATAAAGCTGGAGGCATAACACTACCCGACTTTAAGCTATACTACAAAGCTATAATAACCAAAATAGTATGGTACTGGCATAAAAACAGACACACTGACCAATGGAATGGAATAGAGAATCCAGAAATCAACCCACACACTTACTGCCATCTGATCTCTGACAAAGGCACCACGCCTATTCACTGGGGAAGGGACTGCCTCTTCAGCAAATGGTGCTGGGATAACTGGAGATATGCAGGAGAACGAAACTAGATCCATACCTCTCACCGTATACTAAAATCAACTCAAAATGGATTAAGGATTTAAATATACACCCTGAGACAATAAAACTTCTTAAAGAAAACATAGGAGAAACACTTCAGGAAATAGGACTGGGCACAGACTTCATGAATACGACCCCAAAAGCACGGGCAACCAAAGGAAAAATAAACAAATGGGATTATATCAAACTAAAAAGCTTCTGCACAGCAAAAGAAACAATTAACAGAGTTAAAAGACAACCAACAGAGTGGGAGAAAATATTTGCAAAATATACATCTGACAAAGGATTAATATCCAGAATATATAAGGAACTCAAACAACTATACAAGAAGAAAACAAGCAACCCAATTAAAAAATGGGCAAAAGAGCTAAGTAGGCATTTCTCTAAGGAGGATATACAAATGGCCAACAGACATATGAAATAATGCTCAACATCACTCAGCATCCGGGAAATGCAAATCAAAACCACATTGAGATACCATCTAACTCCAGTTAGGATGGCTAAAATCCAAAAGACTATGAACGATAAATGCTGGCGAGGTTGCAGAGAAAAAGGAACTCTCATACACTGTTGGTGGGACTGCAAAATGGTGCAGCCTCTATGGAAAATGGTATGGAGGTTCCTCAAACAATTGCAGATAGATCTACCATACGACCCAGCTATCCCACTGTTGGGAATATACCCAGAGGAATGGAAATCATCAAGTCGAAGGTATACCTGTTCCCCAATGTTCATCGCAGCACTCTTTACAATAGCCAAGAGTTGGAACCAGCCCAAATGTCCATCATCGGATGAGTGGATACGGAAAATGTGGTACATCTACACAATGGAATACTACTCAGCTATAAAAACGAATGAAATACTGCCATTTGCAACAACATGGATGGACCTTGAGAGAATTATATTAAGTGAAACAAGTCAGGCACAGAAAGAGAAATACCGCATGTTCTCACTTATTGGTGGGAGCTAAAAATTAATATATAAATTCACACACGCGCGTGCGCCCACACACACACACACACACAACCGGGGGGTGGGGGGGAAGAAGATATAACAACCACAATTACTTGAAGTTGATACGACAAGCAAACAGAAAGGACATTGTTGGGGGGGAGAGGGGAGGGAGAAGGGAGGGAGGTTTTGGTGATGGGGAGCAATAATCAGCCACAATGTATATCGACAAAATAAAATTAAAACATAAATAAATAAATAAATAAATAAATAAATCGCCTAAATTTCAAGTCAGCGCTGCTCCCTTCCGAAAACTTTCTTGGAGGAACAGTCACTGGCCGGCCAATAAAACCCCCTTTTAAATTCTCAATTGGGTGTTCTGGTTCCTTTTCTGTGTGGCAATCTCACAACAACCTCTCAACATTATTGCATTGGGAATTAAGTTTCCCACCACGTGAACTTTGGGGGACATATTCAAACCATAGCAAAAAGGCAAGTGAGAGATTGGGAGAAAATATCTGTTAAACACACATATAACAAAGGATGTATATCCAGTATACATAAAGAACTCTTACAAATCAATAATTAAAATACAAACATCCTAATTTTTTAAATGGACAAACTACCTGAAGAGACATGTTACTAATGAAGATATACAAATAGCCAAAAAGCACATGAATAGTGCTCAACATTGTTAATTACCAAGAAAATGTAATTAAAGCCACAAAAAAATACCATTTTAAAGTCACTACAATGGCTAACATTTAAAAGTGTGACAATACCAAATGCTGCACAGGATGCAGAACAATGAAAACACTCAGATTTTGCTGGTAGAAATGTGAGGGTACTTCAAAAAAAAATTACAGAAAAATAGAATTAGAAGATAATTCACACCTTTCCATGAACCTTCTGAAGTACCCTCATAAAAAAGGATATAATCATCTTGGAAAAAATTTTTGACAGTTTCTTATAAACATATACCTATCTCATGACCTTGCAACTATAATAGTGGTTAGCCAAAAGAAATGCAAAGACAGGTTGACAAAATACTTGCACAATAATGTTTATAGAAATTTTATTTACAATAACCAGAAACTGGAAACACCCCAGATATCCATCAACTCACAATCCATCAAATTGTGGTGTAGTTATAAAATGGAATACTTCTCAACCACAAAGGAGAATGAACCGTAAAGGAGAATGTCACAACATGAATGACATTATGTTCAAAACATTAATGTTAAGTGAAATAAGCCAACCTCCAAAGACTAAATATTGCATGATTCCATTTACACGAAATTCAAGAGCAGGTGAAACTAATCTATGATGACAGGCATCAGAACAATGGCTATGAGGAGTGAAAACTGACTGGAGGAGGACACAAGAGAACATTCTGGGGTAATAAAAATGGCTTGAGTCCTAAGTGGGGTAATAATTATATGGATGTTTACATTGATCAAAACACCAAATTGTACTTCAGATCTGTGCATTCACTGTATGTCAATGGTACCACTAAAAAAATAAAATAAATTGTTTGGGTCTTTTACGTCAGTACCAGAAAATGTAGAGCATACCATATAGTAGCCTGCGTATAGTGAACAAATGGTTATTTTTAGAGAGTGCATTTATTGATTCATTCAAATTCATATAGAAAGGCAAAAGTTCATATAGGGCCTTTAAGTTTGGAAATACAAAATGGTCCAATTTTAAGCACTCTGAAACCAGTTATCGGCAAACAATTACATATATATACATATACATATATACATATATATATATATGCAGTTTGTTTTGTTTTGTTTTTAATTAGACTTGCCAAAATAAGCATGAATGAACCAAATAAAGAGTTCAAATACTAAATTAGTCATGAGAAGAAGATACAACTTTCTGGTTACTAAGTATCCTATCTTGGGAACAAAAGAGACCTATTAATAATTCAATACCAAAAAAAAGTATACATTATTATTACGTTATTCCTGATTGGGCAGGGATGACAGTTAACAATATAATATATATTATATTGTCAATATAATGTTGACAATAATTTGTATAGGAAAAAATATGGTTATGTTAACTACCCATACTTCTATTCTCAATCAAATGCAACAAAGAAAACATAATACATGTCACAGACAATTTTTTTGCTACACAGCCTTCAACAAGAACTCCAGTTCTTACAGAATGTTAGCAGGTATAACAAATTTTAATCCCAAATAAATTTAAACTATGGTTCACCTAAGAACCCCCACAAATGGAGTAAACTGGATAAAAGGATATCTACACTAAAATTGACAATATTTTACCAAATCTTTTAACCTTTTATTTTAAAAATAAATAAAGGAAATACAACATTAGCATTTAATTTATCAATGCATTCTGGGATGTTTTAACCAGAAACCCATCTACTTCCAAACTTAAGAGAAAGATAATCCCTACATGCGCATACACACACATACCTGTGTGTGTGTGTATGTCTAAACAAGTTCTATGAGGTTCTCATAAAGTTTTAAACTGATTTGGCATTGGTATTAAAAGAAAACACTTAAAAGGGTTACATTGAGTAACCCATTTTTTAAAGCTTTTTGTATAGGTAGCATACCTGTGCCCTCTTCTGCACCTCCAAGAGGAGTTCAGAATACTGCAGCTCCAGTTCCTTCTTTTGTTTGTGCCAGCAGCTCTCTTGAGCTTTGATCTGCTCTGCCACTTTGTTAAAGGTGTCTTCCTGGGTCTGCTGAAGCTCCCTCATCGTGTCAGACTTGTTTTTACAGATATACTCTAGATGGCTTATCTATGTGGGGAAATGCAACAGAAAATGCAATACACTCACAAACCATTTCTTTGCATCACCTCTCCCAAAAAACACCCAAAATTTTCTACTGTATTTCTTCCTAAGATCATATAAAAATTTTAAGTTAAAATGTAAATAAAGAAATTAAGAAACAGGAATTAGCAGGGCAAATTATCATATTTTAGTAGAAAATTGCCTCATTAGTATACTTAGATAAATTTTTTATTCTTCTCTTTCTAATAAAGTTATTTGTTCTATAATCAATTTTACTGAGAAGATTAAGAGAGATATTCTTACTTCTGGAACCAAAGCTCAAGCTATTCAGATATCTTATGGAAAAGGAAGTATTTAAATGAGACTTACAAATCTGTAAACATTTTACATATAATAATGCCAAACATTCCAATCATTCAAAATCCTGAAAGAAAATCTTCATCTTCTGAAATGTGTGACAATTAATGATGTTTTGAAACTATGAAAAACTATTAAAAACATAATACCATCTCAGAAGGTTAAATCACTAATTTTAATTTTCAATAACTTTCAAATTCATTATATACACATTCACAATCATGAACAGCATCTGTGCTCACAATTTTTCCCTCATTTTTCAGTCCTACCTCTCAGTGCATATGGCTGTGTTTGCCTTATAAGACCAAGGTAAAATGTACAACAATAAGAAAACTCACCCTAAAATTGGGCCAAGATGCTGTTTTATTGTTTCAACAGATTTTTTTTTAAACTTACAAAATAGTTTTTCTCTTCTTGTCCCTTAAGATTAAATATCATTGCAACAAGACCTGGAAACTAGACAACAAAAACACAGTTCTGACCAATTTAATAGGCTCAGGATAAGAATCAATACCTTTAATGGTGGCATATTTTGATCTGATAAGCCATTTTAATTTTCTATAACCAAAAACAGGTTTTTTTTAAGGTATTTATTTTTTAATTGAAACATACTGATTGTACCTATTTACAGGGTACGGAATTATATTTCAATACATGTATATAATGTGTAATGATAAAATCTAGGGTAGTTAGCAAGTTACATCATTGCACAAATTTATCGTTTCCTTGTGATAAATACATTTGAGCTCCTCTCTCCTAGCTATTTAAGAACATATAATAAATTATTGTTAATTATAGATGCCTAGAACCATAATTTAATTTTTAAAATTTAAATTAAAAAATTTTTTTGGAAAGACTGAATTGCTAGGCTTGTGAAATGGCAAAGTGACCATAAAAGTCTACCATTTTCTCCTAAAAAAAAATACACTTCTTATATTCTAAAGCATGGAATGGATTTTCTAACATGCATTTTGTTATATGTCAAGAAACATGTCATAAGCATATAATTTAAAAAAATTTTAAGTGCTTTTAAAATAACACCTCATATTTCTTAAGCAAAGAATTTTAACATCATGTTTTTGAATAACTGTATCCTGTTTCTATTTTATGCTAACATAAAGAGTTGGTTTATTAATGTAAATGACTAAGTTCTTTGAATTGCTTCATCAGTAAGATTAATTTATTTTCTTTTAATTAGGTCCCTGTGGCTAATACTGGCTAGTAGTATTAGCATGTCCTGCACAGAAAGTGGAGCTTAGAGACTTCATACAGACTTCAGTCACATTTACATGCCCACAGCAATGGCATCAAACTGAGTTGTAGACAAGCCATAATTAATGGTATTGAATTATTAACATCCAAATTCTTTTTGAAATAAGATGAATGTCAGCCCCTCTTAATGATACTGTGATGTGGACAAATGTCACTGAATTTAATAGAGGTATCTGGTGCCTGAGGACAGTTACCTTCTCATTAGCCCTGTTGAGGTCTGAGATCAGGGCATCAACATTCTCCTGCAAGACTGCACAAAGCTCAGACCAAGAAAATTTATCCAGAATGCCTTCTGGTTGTTTTATGAGCACACAGCCTGCTACCAAGTGCTGATACAAGGTATGAAGGAAGGTTAGCTTCTCCTGTGAGAAAAAAAGAAAAATTAATTCCTGTATATAAACATTGTAAGAGGTAAAATACATAATACTGATGGTAAAAAATTTATTTCAAAACCTAGAAAGGAATTCAGACATTAAAGTCTCAGAATACTGTCATGTTGATTACTTTTTTTATATTCAAAACTAAGCATTAGATAGAATACCTGGAAATGCTTACACTTGGTATTCAAAACCAAAATCTGGAGTCTAGAAACCAGAGGACTAGGTTCCTGCTCCAGCTCTGCTGCTGATGAGGATGTGATCTGAATAAGCACCTATTCAGTCCTCAGCTTCCTTAGCTGTAACTAGGTATCTGGACTAGTTGTTTATAAGCCCTTCTAATTGGAAGTCAGTACGCTAATTCTATAATTTCGTATTTACATTTGCCAAAACAGATGTCATTTAAGTCAAAAAACAATGTACAGAAAAGAGTATTATTCAACTCTGATAAGCAAAAAGTTATACCAATATCTGTACTTCACATGTACACAATTACTCAGCTCTCTTCCTCCTCCAGAGATTCCAGTTTACTTACCACTTACGGGAAATCTATCCCAAGCCCCTTAGGCAAAGCAGTCTGTGATATGAAAGATACGGAAGATGGCCTCATTTGTTTTCTCCATTTATAAGTTCATATAGTATTTGGCACACTGGGCATTTGTAGGTGTTTAAATATTACAAAGTAACAAGCAAAAACAAAAACCAAAAATAAAATACTGAGCCTCTATAAAGTCCAAAAGCATGGAACTCAAAGACAAGGTAATTGTGAAGCTACAGAATGAACGCTTTACATAGAAAAAAATAAGTTCCCTCAAGATTTTTTAATATATCAGCAGGAAAAGAAAAGTTTTAAAAGGAGAAAATGTAGGAGAAAAAAATAAAAATTCTAATCTTCTAGATTAAAAAAAGTGAATGCAGCATATGCAAAGATTTTGTAACTAGAAATTGCAGGGAAAGTTTTTCTACATATACCAAAATGTATATCTTTAATTCACCCTATATGCCACCTTACTGCTTTCCAAATACAATAATTTAAAAATGAAAAAATTTAAAAATGTAGTTACAACCACAAACTTAAGTTAAGAAATCAGAAGATTATTCATAAATATGCTATGCCTTTTCCTTTTATAAGCAGTTAAAGATGACTTTTGCATTTTTTAACTGGGTTGAGATGTTTAAAAATCTTATTAAATATAGCTAAATAAATGTATGTAATGTACAGGCACTAAATCTTCCTCCTCCACATTTTGCCAAGTGATCACATTTATCCTTAAGGAAGTTCATCCTCAAGGATAATTCATTGTGTCGCCATTATGTCCTTTTTGCTTGGGCTATGATAAACCAAGCATGACAATCATCCATTTGGCATGAAAAGAGAATCCCAAGATCCAAAATCAATTCACACATGTTGAACCCAACCACAATGCTGTAGACATGCTGACTTTACAATACAGTCAGGCTTCTAGTTTCCTTTACTTTAATCATTATCTGATGCGTAGAATAATTCCAACCCCTTCATGTGGACACAATTTAAATCCCAGACTGTAAGAAGAGTGGGAAAAAATTGTTTCCTTTTTTACTCTCTTGGCATTCATGTTCATATTTGTTGGAATAATGAACTCAATATGCAGGACAATTTAGACAAACCAGTTCCACTAGCTAGACTAACTCTATATCCCATGGGTAAAAGAAAATATAAAATAACAATTCCACTCACACGGATTCATACAGAATAGGAAATTTTTGTCATAATACTTTAAGAAGTCATTAAAGATAAAAATGGATAGACAACTCTCCAGGGCATCCAAATGAAAAGTTTTAAATTTCTGAGACTTCTATTTTTCAAAATTTGTATTAATACTTGATAATTATAAAGAGTAAGGAGAATGTCTATCAAAGTAGATATTATTGCTGTTTTACAAGTAAGGAAACTAAGATGTGGAGAGGCTAAGCTGTGTGACTTGTCCACTGCCACATCGTTTGTAAATAGAAGTAACAAGATCCAAGTCCGGGTCTATCTGATTACGAAAAATACATTCTTTCTACCATACCAAGCTACTGAACCACCGAAATTAAAGAATAATTTTGTCACTGGCAAAAAGGCAAACCCTGAAAGGACTGTTAGGAGCACAACTGCTTGAGATGTAATGGTCTAAAATTAGTCAAAGAAAATTAGTTGTACAAGTGATAGAAGGACTAAACTATATGATTTCTCTCACAACAGGTAGACAGAAAATAATGAAGTGAATGATTTTGAATAAGTTTTTTAATTTATTCAAATATGAGTAGAAATACAATCACCTGATGTATTAAATGTATAAAACTGAGATTAGTGAAAGGCCTTTCCTGACTGACAGTCACCTAGTCTCAAGTAATACCTCAGTATCCTTATGGAAAGCCTGTGAAAGCTTCTGCAGTTCACTTTCAGACTGGGCTGCTCGTGTCTTTTCTTTCTCCCAACAGTGCAGCACATTTTGTAGTTCCACTTTTAAAGTGCTTATTAAAGCCTCTCGGTCTGCACATTTAGTGCGTAAATGACTTAACTCTTTATTCACATCAGCCAGTTTATCCTGAAGTTCCTGTTGGAGATACCAAATAAATAGATTTTAGGAAGGCTGGTCAATTAAGAGGGTGGAAGAACACAAATACAAAATACATAATGAAAACTTTCAAAGCTTTAACAAAAGAATCGCATCGTGGCATTTGGTGTCGAGGAATATTTTTTTAAAAAAAGAATCATGATTGTGAGCATTTGTTTATAATGTTAAACATTATATTTTACTGAATATATTTGCTAAGTATAATATCTTAGGACAAAAATTAGAAAATTTGTTGTTTTTGAACACTTACAAAAAATGTTAGTAAGATGGCTTATTCCAAAAAGCTCTTTGAAGGGAGTTTTCCATTCAACTCACTATTTTAAAAAAACTTGGTAGTTCAAAAACTTTTAAATAACATTTAAATAACATTTTTAAAATAAATCTTTTGTATTTAGTAAGAACACTTACTTTTCAATGACATTCCAAATACTAATGAAATCTGAAATATGTGGCATAAAATTCTGCTTAAGTAGTTATTCTTTAACAAATTCTATTGAAGTGCATCCATGACAAACTCAACATGAACCAACACAATAAAATTCCAACAATGCTGAGCAACTCACAATTGCCTCAGTATAATTTTGCAAAGATGTAGCATCTAAAACCAGTGCAAAAAATAAAATAAACTGTTTTCCTGGACCTTAGCCAGGTATGCTCTCAGCCCATTATCAGACATGATGTAGTAAAAACAATGGCTCCACCCTAAGATGATGAAAGCTAATTCCAAATATGAATGTTTATATAAAATATGTTTAATATGTATCTAAGGCTGAACATTAAATCTTTAATCATTTTTTGAATCTATACTATAATTAAATCTGGGGAATAAATTTTTCTTTAACTAAAACAATCCCCAATCAAGTTTTTTTTTTTTTTTAATGAAAAAACCTTATTTGATCAACAAACATCTTTACTTAAAAATATTCCCCCCAAAATTAATTTGTTTCTTAATGCAAAAGGAAAAAGTTATTCTAAATCATAATACCTTTATATTTTTAGTGTGAGATTCTATCTTCTGTTTGGTAGAATCGAGTTCATTAGATGCCTTTGCCTTAGCATCATTCATGCTGTTTAGCTGACGAAAGAAAATGTAGGTAACTTTTTACATTTTTCAAAGATGAGTAACTCAAAAGTTGATCTTTTAATTATTTTTATGCAATTATTTAAATACAAACTTTTTTTTTTTTCGAACTTTTCAATAGTAATTGAGTCTTAAAAACATTATTTCTTTTGGTTAAATGCTATGTAGTTTCTGTCAGAAGCTCATATGTCTAAAAAGAACAGAAAGCATTCAAGCTTAAAATGTCAGTGATATTACTGTATTTTTACTAGATGTCTCGATAAATGATTTCGTTCTCATTGTAAACAAATATAACTTTATTCTTAAAATCCTACCGGACCAAAATGCCAGAAGCACTGGCATCTATAAGGAAAGAAAAGAGAACAGAGCAGAAGACTGTTCTTTCTATACATCATGAGGGTATTCACTGGTCTCTCACTCCATATGACAACCTCGGGGTCAGTCACATGCAGTCCTACTGGGAAAGCTTGTGGCAGGTCATCAGTTGGTCCTGCACCGCTTGTGATTTATTTTCTTTGACAGTTCATTCTTCTTTCTGTCAGACTGCTCTTTTTGCTTTCTTTGCAGCCATCCCCTTGGTCTCCCCACTGCTGTCTCTGGCACTGGTTCACAACAAAGCATATTACTAAGCCAAAGCCTGCTGAGTCGACTTTTCAACTGTGCTGAGGATCATGTGACATTCATCCTCCCAAATAACAATTCGCTGTGGGTAATATGTTTCTAGTTACCCTGCAGCTTCCAGACCTAGGCCTCAGAAGAGTTTCATAAACTACTAACAATACAGGTTGTCTTGTCTCACTGGGAAAGACTTATTAGCAATATTTGTTCTTTATAGAAATTTAATTATTTCAATGGTCACTTTCTTTTATACCTTTTGGACAATTACAGACAGTATTAATAAGACTTATTTTTCCTTCTTTGTTCACCATAGCAAACTAAAATAAAATAAGCCTCATCTGAAATGTGAAATGTAATGGTTTTATGGCCTTTGTATTACATGAAAGAAAAAGATAAACAGAAGAATAAACACTAAATTCCAGGCTATGTGACTTGTCTTTGGCTGGAACAATCTGTTTGCTGTTTTGCTAACTAATTGTATTTAATGTAATTACTTCATATGCTAATTTGACAAGATGTAACTAGAAAAACTCTTCAATTTTTAAAGCACGAATTCATAAAGCAGCTTAATACCCAAGAAAATTATCAACCCACACATTAAACAATACAAATGAGATGATAAATAGAAGCATGAGCTTTTTCAATCAGCAAACTAAAAGCTTCCAGGCTACATCAGAGATTTGTTCTTAAAAACTTCTAACAACACTTTACTCCCTTTAGAGAATAAAAACTAATTTCTCTCTTTATTAAGACTTCCACAATTTACAGAAATCAACCTAAAATATTGACAAAATCTAAATTTCTACTAGCTATTCCAAATGTCATAAAAACACATTAACATTTAAATACAATACATATTAACCTAAATGACTTGCATAGCTTTTTAATTAAATTAAAACAGGTAAATTATGTAGACCCAGAAGTGATAGCCTTTATAACTCTGAAAATAATAGTGTGACTGAAGAGTTACAAAATCATAAGTGAGACCTGACTTTAGGCCATACTTAAAGAAAGAACAGTGACAGACAATTTTTTTTTTTTATATATGTGAAGCTGTCAATTCAACATTCCCAATCTTTCGACCTTTGTAACAAGCAAGGGATACGTACTGGTACAGGCCGAAGGCTATATGTGTGCAGCCAAACAGTGCAAGTGTTACCTCATTAGATGCATCTTCCAGCTTGTTCTGGTAATCTGTCAAGGTACGCCTCAAAGTCTCAAGCACAACAGAGAAGCTGGGAGGTTTATCTTTGTCCTTGTGGCTGCCTAGAGAAAAATACAGAATGAAAATATATCCTTAAAGTCACAAAGGGACAAAAGCTAGGCAAACAGTGACAGAGATATTACAATTTAGGTAGAGCTGAAAAGACATTATGAAACATTGAGTAGAATCTAATTCTCCAAATATACTGCTGTATAGCCAAGTATTAACAGCCATTCTAAAAAAGTGGCCAAATTAAAGTTCATAATATATCAAGTTCAACTTTAGCAAGACCCACATGATAGTTACTAGTTATTTTTTCCCCCATAACTCCTAAGTAACTACAGTGCTTGTATGCACCTGTTATCCAACAATTAAATGAACAGTCTATACTAACATTGTCTGGAGGACTTCTGTACACTTACTTTGGTCCTTGTGTTTCTGATCAGACAGGACTTTCATAATGTCCTATTTTGCTTAAATAATAATTTTTGAACCCAAAAGTACATAGTTTTGTTATACTTGGAAATATTCTTCAATCCTTTAAATTCTCAAGTTACAATTTGAAATAAACAATAAAAATGCTATTATCTACATAGCCCACATCATGTTTCAATTAAAACCCTTAAAACTGATATTCATTGGAAAAATATGTGTAATTCCATGTTATGCCCTCGAACTACTTTAATTTAGTTGGGCCATAAATTAAGTTAGTTGAGTTAATCAAGGTCACATGGTCGAATGTAGTCCAAATATTACTCCAAAATAATCAAAAGTTGAGTTTTAAAAACCACTTTAAATTTACTGCTTATTGCACTAATCTTTCAGTATGAAAAAACAAGCAGAAAATTTATTTTAAAAACATTCATATTAAAAATATTTTCCTTTTCCTGTTATTTCTCCCCATCATATTTTACAATCTAAATATTTTAATATATAACAAACACATTTTCAACAAAGATAATTTTTAAAAAGAAGCATTCATAATATGTTTTATTATTCATTCATTTATTCATTAAACTACTTTACTGAATTCCTACTATGTACTAATCTTAGGCATTAGGCATACAGAGGTGAACAAAATCCATGTAGTCTGCCCATATAGAATTTATAGTCTAAAAAGAGGGAGAAAATAAATAAATAATTAGATGAGATCATTCATCCATTCAAGTATTCGATTACTGGAACTTGTTGGGGGATGGGGAAAGAAGGCAGAGATGAAAGAAAGAAAGAAAGAAAGAAAGAAAGAAAGAAAGAAAGAAAGAAAGAAAGAAAGAAAGAAAGAAAGAAAGAAAGAAAGAAAGAAAGAAAGAAAGAAAGAAAGAAAGAAAGAAAGAAAGAAAGAAAGAAGAAACTGGAAGGGCCAGCCCCTTGGCTCACTCGGGAGAGTGCAGCACTGGTGGCACCGGGGCCATGGGTTCGGATCCTATAGGGATGGCCGGTGCGCTCAACTGGCTGAGCGTGGTGCACACCACACCAGGCCGGGGGTTGCGATCCCCTTACCAGTCAAAAAAAAGACGAAACTGGAAAAAATTCTCAGTTAATGATAAATCAACTTTATTCATCTCAGAGTACTGGTGATACTTAGTGTTTTAATCTTGGGGAAAATGTTGCTAATATATTTTTGACATTTATTGAGGTATAATTTTCACTATCTTAAGTACGGGTACAAATTAGATTTTCTTAAACAGAAAAATATTTAACTTAAAAACCAAAATTGATATGGAAACAACACATATCCCAGTTAGGGGAAAAAAAAAAAGATACGCTGCTCTGAGCCATAATAATACAAGAGACAGTACTCTTCGTAATGCGTATGAGTTGGAAAGACAACTCATTAAAAATTTTATTAAAGGTCTTACCAAATATATTTTTTTAAATTGCTTTCTTACCCAAGATAAAAAATGTAATGTATAATTCTTTTCTTTTGCTACTACACAAGTAGGCCATGAATAAATCATTCAAGGACACTCGGGAAATCTGCTGGTTTTTACAATAAGGGAGAAAACTTCCTCTTAGAAATTCAGAATAATAAAATCATCTTAATATGAGTGCTGAGGAGTAAGGGGACAAAATGACCTCTCCTTACTGACCCATGCACATTCTTATATTCTACATAAAATAAAGTTTTCTTGCCTGAAAAGGTTTATACAATAAAGTTCAGTTGAACTACAAAATATGCTTTATGTTCCACCCACATCTACTATAAAAAGAAATACATACTGGTCACTTAACATGACAAAATGCTTGAAAATAAAAAGAAAGGGTCACTCTGGACCAAGAACCTTATTGATTGACTTGATTTAACCTAATAATATTCTGATCACTGCACTATGGCCCCCAAAATAATAAACTATTAAAGCTATCCTATCAGAGGAAGGTTTAAAAACTCACAGATAAAGAGCAGTAAAAAAGATTAGAACAGTACTTATAATTGGCTTTTCAAAGGTCAAATTCCAAACGAAGAACAGAATATGTCAGGAACACTTTATACTTCAGTAACATCAACT
This sequence comes from Cynocephalus volans, assembly GCF_027409185.1. Lineage (NCBI taxonomy): Eukaryota > Metazoa > Chordata > Mammalia > Dermoptera > Cynocephalidae > Cynocephalus > Cynocephalus volans. The sequence continues at coordinate 57,492,836 of NC_084475.1, read as the reverse complement.
CAAAACCTTTCGAGTTATTTCTTCCTCTCCCTATACATGTGTGTCACTGTACATGGGTACCAGTCTATATGTTCATACAACCACTCCCTGTTTTAATCTCTCCCTCCCGCTTTTAAGTAGGCTTCAACTCTGACTGTACTTTGGCAAATCTTTTCTTGAATTAGTAGTCCACAAGGGGTTGAGGAAGAAAAAAAAGGTTCCAAGCTTCTATTTAAATGTTTCCTTTTAGAAAACCTCAAAAACTAAATATTTCTACATGACTCATATAAACCACTGTTTTTCAAGCTGGTGTTATTACCTCAGCACCCTATAGTTCTACAGTAAAAACAGTTAAGTTGTGATGAATGAGGTGAGTCTACCTTTTCCACCTTCTCAACCATCTTCTTATCTATTTCAGTTTTTTGAAAGACCCTAAAAGGGAAGAACTATTAAAAAATAATAGAGAGAGAATGTAAGATGAAAGACAGCTATTTTTAAAGATTATCTACATAAAATATGTTCATCCTCAGAACAGATGAGGGAAAAAAATACTCTTATTTAATGCTGATTTTTGATCACGTAGTAGAAAACAGAAATCAACATTCAAATGGGTTTTATTTTCACCTGATAAAATCCAAGCATTTAATATATAATGAATTGATAACTAAAATAATTCCTTTTTCATTCTAAAAGCACTAAATATAAACATATTTTTTTGCAATTATACTTTTCAAACTCAGACTACATTCTGAATATTAACTTGTCTCAGTCACTGAGGTCATAAATAAAACATCTTCATTATCTTGCAAACACTGGTGCCCGTTCTGGAGTGTTTAAGGAAAATAGCTCATAATTTTTCTAACATGTGGAAAGTATTTATTATGTAAGTTCTACTCATCCGCTCCCTAACCATGTCCCTTAGGAGAGTCCAAAAAACACTTCCTTTACCAAGTCTGGAGAAATACATTGGTAGGGAGAGCCCCAACCTCCTCAGTGAGCTCTGTGTGACTCGATAAGCTCTTTGTGGCTAGAAGGCCAAGAATAACAGTAGAAAATGGCACTCTCAAACTGGGTTCCCTGAATTCAATGGGAGTGATGGGATCTCAGGTGACACGGGCCAAGTGGTAGCAATTAACTTCCAGAGACAAAGTGAACACAGTTACCATAATGAGCAGTGGAATCAAAATAATAATCAAAATGGTTTGACCAATGGAGATTGCTGGCATTGGCTAACTGATAGCGGTGTTCCTAGAACTGAAATAGATGGTCAATCTAAGTTTTATTTGCATAAGTAGAAAGCTCTAGGTCTGATTACCAGAAGTAGGACTTAACTCAACACAAAAGAGAGTACTGGCCCTCAACCACTTCTCAGCCTTGAGCTAGTTCACAGACACAGGCCCCCCTGAATAAAGAAGATAGATCCCCTTTAGGAACCCTGACATACTGCCAAAAAATTTCACTATAAAGCTTTCTCCTACCCATCCTCAAAGAAACATGCAACTGTTTATCAGGATGACTGTGTACTGGAGAAGGGGAATTAACTACACTTATCAGGGATAACTGGACACTGAATCTGAGCTGATACTAATTAAAGGAGATCTAATATGCTATTGTGGTTCAACAGTCAGGGTAGGAGCTTACAGAGGTTAGGTAATTAGCGGAGTTTTGGCTAAGGTCTCTTTCCAGTAGCTCAGCTCATCCCATATTTATTTCCCTGGTTTGGAATGGAATGCATCATTAGAAAAGACAAATGCAGGGCCGACCCCGTGGCGCACTTGGGAGAGTGCGGCGCTGGGAGCGCAGTAGTGCTCCCGCCCGCGGGTTCGGATCCTATATAAGGATGGCCAGTGCGCTGCTCACTGGCTGAGCGCAGTGCAACTGGTCACAAAAAGACAAAAAAAAAAAAAAAAAGACAAATGCAGCAATTGGCATAATGTCCATATTGGTTGGTTACCTGACCCATGGAGTGAGGGCTATTATAGAAGAAAACCAAGAAGAAAAAACGAAGTGGAAGCTACTAGAATTTTTTACCTACCAAAAAAGTAAATCAAAAGTAATGACACATTGCTGGAGAGATTGTAGAGAGTAGTGCCTCTTTAAGGACTTGAAAGATAAAGGGGTTGGGACTCCTACCACCCTATCAGCATTCCACTCATCTATCTGGGCCTGTGCAGAACACAGATAGATCTTAGGGAAAAATAGTGAATTCCTGTAAGCATAATCATGTGTGACTCCAAATACAGCTACAGTTAAAGATATAGTTTCATTGTTGGAGCATATCAACACGTTTACTGGTAATTGGAATGAAGCTATTTGTTCTATCCTTTTAATAAAGACCACCAAAAACAAGTTTCTTCCAGATGGGAGGGCCAGCAATATATCTTCTTTGCTGTCCTACCTCAGAGCTATATTAACTCTAGCCCTCTATCACGACCACGTCTGTAGAAATCTCAATCAACACTCCATTCTAGAAAATATCACATTCCACTTAGTTCTCTACTAAGTTGATGATATCATTCTGATTGGACCTGGTGAGTAGAAAGTAGCAATAACTCAAATTCAAGATGTACTAGAGCACTTTAAAAAGTTCATGGAAAGATTCATATCATCTTTTAATTCTATTTTACCATGAACTTTTTGAAGTACTCTTCTATATTGCATTTGGCAGGTCCTTATAGGTGAAATATAGTATAAACTTGTAGGATTTTGAAGCAAAGCAAGCCATCTTCTATAAACAAATATTTCCCTCTTGAAAATTGGCTTTGGACTTGATACTGGTCTTCAGCAGATACTAAATGCATGGCCCCCAATTTATCATGTGACCTGAGATTGCCCATCATAAACGGTTATGGTCTGATCCAGCAACTCTTAAATTTGGGCATGCACATCAGCACTCTATCATCAAATGAAAGTGGTATATTCAAGACTGGGTTCAAGCAAGTCTGAACGCACAAGTAAGTTGCATCGGCAAGTAGTCCAGATTCCCACGGGCCATTATCCTTGTTACATTGCTTCTCTCTCTTAACCCACACCCTGAATGCATGGAAAGTTCCCTCTGACCAGCTGAGTAATGGGGGAAAAATGGGCTTGTTTTATAGAGGGTTCTGTATGATATGCTGACACTACTCAAAAGTAGGCAGTTGCAGCAGCACTACAGCCCCACTCAAGGGTGGCTCTGAAGGACAATGGTGAAAAGAAAACCTCCCAGTGGATACAACTTCACTTAGTGGATGTGACTGACATTTTGCCTGAAATGATAACCAAATAACTTTTTCAAATAGCCTTGTATATCCAAAAGAAAAACACACTAATTTATAGGTAAAGTCTAACAGTTTGGCTGAATGGTCAGGGACTTGGAAAGAACATGAATGGAAAACTGGTAATGAGGTTGTCTGGGGAAGAGTATGTGAACAGACCTCTGCAAATGGGCACTGTGCCCAAATCAACTTCAGTAGAGGAGGATCATAATAATCAGGAGGACAAGATGAAGCATTCTATGGATATCAGCCACCATCTTTTCCCAGCCATCTTTGTCCTTACTCAATTGAACAAAGGAATCACGGCAGCAAGGGTAGAGGTAACATGGACTCAGCAACATGGACTTCCACTCACCAAGTCTAACTGAATTACAACCCCTGTTAAAAGTCAAATTCACCAATAGCAAAGACAAACACTGGGCCCATGTTATGGCACCATTCTCTGGAGGGGGTCAGACAGCCACTTGGTAGCAGGTTGATTACACTGAGTCACTTCCATCATGGAATGGCAATGCTTTATTCTAACTAAGATAGACACTCCAGATATAGATTTTCCTTTCCTGACCATAACGTTTCTGACAAAACCACCATCCCTGAATTTATAAAATACCTTATTCACCATCACGTGTTACAAACAGCATTGCTTCTGACCCAGGAACTCATTTTATAGCAAATCAAGTATGTAAATGGTCTCATACTCATAGAATTCACTGTTCTTACCACATTTCCCATCACTCTGAAGTAGCTGTCATGCAAAATAGTTAAATGGTCCTTTGATGATTCCTGGTGTCAGCCGGATGGCAACATTTTGTGGAATGAGGATAATATCCTCCAGGATACAATATGTGCTCTGAGTCAGTAGTCAGTATATGGTGCTGTTTCTCTCACAGCCAGTATTCACAGGTCTTAGAATCAAATATTGAAAATAGGAGTTGTTTATCTCACTGTTACCACTAATGATCCATTAGTGAAATGTCTGCTTCTCATCTCAGAAACTGTGGCTCTGTTGGTATAAGTCTTAATTCCCAAGAGGAAAATGTTTTCCACCATGGGACACAGCCATGGTTCCATTTAAATGGAAGTCAAGAATGCCACCTGGTTATGTCGGAGCTCCTCATACCAGGAAATCAAAGAGCAAAAAAGGTTCTTTCTGTACCAGGACAACTAGTTCTGATTATCAAGGGGAAAGTGGTGGTAAGAAAAAGTGTATCTGGAATGCAGACAGGGTGCCTATTAGTACACTCACATATGATAAAAGCTAATGGAATAGCAATCCCACATTTGGGTATATGAGGGTACTTCAAAAAATTCATGGAAAGATTCGTATTACCTTTCAATTCCATTTTTCTACAAACTTTTTGAAGTACCCTCATATATCCAAAAGAAATGAAAGCAGGATCTCAAAGAGATATTTGCACATCCATGTTTATATCAGCACTATAGCCAAGAGGTGAAAGTAACCCAGATGTCCATCAATGGATGAATGGATAAACAAAATGTAGTATGTACATACAATTCAATATTATTCAAAGGAAGGAACTCCTGTCACATGCTGCAACCTGGATGAACCCTGAAGATATTAAGCTAAATGAAATAAAAAGACAAATACTGTATGTTTCCACTTACATGAGGTACCTAAAGTGGTCAAATTCATAGAAACAGAAAGTGGAATGGGGATTACCAGGGACTGGGAGGAGGAAGAAAAAGGTGATATGATAGTTAATTTTATGTCAGCTTCACTGGCTCATGGGGTGCCCAAATATTTGGTTAATCATTATTTCTGGGTGTGTCTGTGAGATTACAAATGAGATCTAGGTGTTTACAAATGAGATTAACAATTGAATTGGCACCCTGAGTAAGCAGACTGTCCTGCCCAGTGTGAGTGAGCCACATCTAATCTGTTGAAGGCCTAAATGAAATAAAAGTTTGAGTAAGTAAGGGCCGAGCCCGTGGCGCACTTGGTAGAGTGCTGCGCTGGGAGCACGGCGACGCTCCCACCGCGGGTTCGGATCCTATATAAGACTGACCAGTGCACTCACTGGCTGAGTGCCGGTCACGAAAAAAATAAATAAATAAATAAAAATAAAACGGCAGTAGTAATATTTAAAAAAAAAAAAAAAAAAAAAAAAGGTTGTCTACTTTAAAAAGAAAAAAAAACAAAAGTTTGAGTAAGTAAGAATTCTTTCTCTCCACCTGACTGTCTTTGACATGGTACACTGATCTTCTACCTGCCTTCAGACTCTGACTCAGATTGAAACTTATACCATCAGTTCTCCTAGTTCTGAGGCCTTCAGACTCGGACTGGAACTGTACCACCTGCTCTCCTAGGTCTCCAGCTTGCCACCTGCAGATCTTGGACTACTCAGACTCCATAATCACGTGATCCAATTCGTGCATGTGTGTTCTGTTTCTCTGAAGAACCCAGATTAATATAGGGGAGTTGTTCAACGGGTACAGTTTCAGATTTGCAAGACGAAAAAGTTTTGGAGATTTGTTTCACAACGATGTAAATATATTCAACACTACCAAACTGTACACTTAAAAATGGTTATGATGGTAAATTTTATATTATATGTTTTTTTACCACAATAAAAAAATAATTAATGGATAGCTACAACTTCACATGGGCAGGACGGCTAATGGCACAGACCTAAACGTCTGAATCATATTAACAGGGATGGAACTATATCCAACTGAGATGCTTGCTAAAAGCAAATGGAATATGGGATGGGTAGTGAAAGAAGGAAATTTTAAACAACAGCTACAATCTTGTAACCAGACAGAAAAAGTACTAAGTAGTTATAAGAATTTCTTCTGTACTTTAATATGAATATATTTACATATATTCTTGTTCTTTATTGTCTCTCTCCCATTTCTCTATCAACGTAAGATGTATTAGTAATGATGAACATTATAACTCAGTATTTAAGGTGCATGGTATGAAAAGGGGAGCATGACTCAGAAGAATATTGAACATCACCCACAAACAGACAAAGTGACTTTGGATGTTCTTTTCGGAGAGAGTTAACGTGTTTTCAGTTATATAAGGGATAGGTACACTTCAAGCTACAGAAGCATAGTTTTGCTGTTGTCTTTATTTGGAAGGGAAATATGGTTTTAAAAGGTGTATGTTCTCACCAAGTTGACAAAAGTTGGACTGTGGTGGTTTTGTACTACATAAACTTTGCTAAACTAGAACTGTTTCACAGAATCCGTTCCCTCCATAGTTGTATAGTTCCAAGTCACAGTTAGCCAAAATAGAAATTTGTACAAAATTTGAAAAGGCAGAAGTAAAAGAACAGCCATTACCCTCTAAAGGTCATTGTGATTATACGCAACGAAAGACAAATATAGAAGTACTGATTGATTACAGCTCGTCCTCACTCTACCCACAGTGAGAGACAAAGGGAGAGGTGCCAGGGAGTCCCAGCTATCTTCATTCTGCCCCACTCCACATGCAGCTATCTTTCTTCTCATCAGCCCTTTCCATCCACAGTGACCCCAGGCCTACCTCCAGAAGCCAAGAAAAAGGTCCTCCAAGAATTTCTTCAGCAGCTCTACTTCCCTCTGGCAGCCCGACATGTCTGGATTCCCAGATTTGCTTGTACTCTGACTTGTCCACCCATGCCAGTGTTTAAATATGGCTGGCTAGTAATTTTTCTCTGATCCTCCAACTCCCTTTTCTAGACCTTACTTCCTCAGCTTCTCCCATAATTGCATAAGGTCTAATTCTTACATAACTTCCTTCCTTAATATTTATAGTGGTTCTGATTGCCTAAGCAAACTCTAGGTTTAGATTTTACTATCCTATAATGCATAGTTGATCTTCAGTTTCTTTCTACACTTAATATTCTATGACTAAAATGGAAAGAATTTCTCCTAAAGAGGAACCACAAGAACAAATCTAGTAAAGGCAAAAATGAAATTAAACCTATCATAACAAGTATGATAGTATTAAACAAGAGATTTGAACTGAAAAATAAAAGTTGAAAATCCAAATTGATATAGGCCAAAGACTTACAGAACTCAAAAAAGAAGTGTACAAGATAAAACATTTGAAGTGAATTTAAAAAGAAATGCAATTTAATAGAAAATCAGAGACCAAGACTTAATCAAGCTTCTAATTTTGTACTATCCAAATATGATAGCCAACTATATTATTTAAATTTATTTAATTGTCATTGAATTCATATTTAAATTAACTAAATTAAATAAAAATTTTTTAAGTTCCTTAGTCACAATAGCCATATTTTAAGCACTTAACAGCCATATGTAGCTAGTATCTACTATATTAGACAGCTCAGATATAGAGCAATTCCATTACCACAGATTCAACTACCAAATTATGGGAAAACTACAGAACAAAGAAACATGTTAAACTACACAGTGGGGATGCCATCAGAAAAAAGTAGGCTGTGAAACTCCTAGAACCAATAGAACCATTTTCAAGAAATTTTTTTAAAAAGACAAATAAGAAAAGATAGATGAGGAAGGAACATACAGATTTTTTAAATTACATCAAAGACCAATCAATCAACCACAATAACTAGAACTTCTCTGAATGCCAAATTTTTTGTTTGTGTTTCATCTTTTTTTTTTTTTTTTGGCAGTTGCCCACTACAAGGATCAAACCCTGGACCTCGGTGTTAGCACCATGCTCTAACCAACTGACCTAACCAGCCAGCCCTGAATGCTAATTTAAACAAATTGATATTATATGAGATATATAAGAAAATTGGAAATTTATGATACTGAGGAATTATTTTTAATTTTTTAGTGATAATGATCTTGTATTTCTTTTTTTTTTTTTTTTTTTTGTCGTTTTTTCGTGACCGGCACTCAGCCAGTGAGTGCACTGGTCATTCCTATATAGGATCCGAACCCGCGGCGGGAGCATCGCGGCGCTCCCAGTGCAGCACTCTACCGAGTGCGCCACGGGCTTGGCCCTTGTATTTCTATTTAAAAAGAGACCTCATCTTTTAGAGTCAAACAAATAGTTATGAGTGAAATTAAACAATATCTGGGATATGCTTCAATATAATATAGGAGAGGGAAAATAGGTGGGATTATAGAGGAAACAATAAAAAATATAAAGAAAAGAAAAGGAAGAAAGAAACAAAGAAAAATTTAGATGAGAAAAGATTGGTCCTAAGTTGATTTTTTTTAAAATGTTGATCTGAGTAATGAGTGCAAGGAATTTTGTTATAGTACACTGCCTCCTTTTCTACATGTTTGAAATTTTTCATAAAAAGTTAAAAAGATAGCAACTAATTACTAGATGAACTTAAAGGAAAAGAGATCATAGAAAGATCTTGCCTTTTTAAAAAAAAAAAAAAAAGTTTATTGAGGTTTCTCTTGGTAGAAAAAATACATGTTCATTATTCAGATTTGTTTTTATAGTTAACACCATATTCTTCCTTTATACTTCGAATTGAACATTTTTCAAGAATTTATCTTAATAGAGGTCTTATTTAATTATTTTTCCCTGAAAAGTAGTGAACCCGTCCTGAATGCTAGAATCTTTCTTCATCTCAAAGAAGTGCTTTCAAATTGTCTTAAATTATTACATCTGTTTCATTTATTCTGGTTTGCCTTAGAAAGACCTACAATGTTTACACTGGTATTCCATATTATCATGTTTTCCTTTTGTTTCTTTCCTTAATTTATCTTTGCTTTAATTCTTTGTTCTTTTCCTCTGTATTTTATCTCTGTGTTCTTTTCCCATACATTTTGTCCTCCAAATAACCAATCTGATTTTCTAGTGGCAATTCTGTCAGAGCTTCTCACAAATTTTAAATCTATTATCCTATTTTTAGTTTCCCTATAATCTTTCCTTATCTCACTCTTTTATCTTTTAATCATATGTTGGGTTTTCTTGGGGAAAAGCAGTAATCTTTTTCTATTTCATACTACTCTTTATTTATTACTCCTATTTGATAAAGGTCATTTCTTTTTGTATCCCACTGTAGATGCCAAATTCTGATTTCCACTAAACCACTTTATCATTCTAAGCATTCCAAATACTGTTCCTTTCCCCTTATTTTGTGGTATTTCATTTTTCACAAGTTCTATTTAGATAGTTTTCCTTTTCTTAATATTCAAATGAAAAGAAAAAAGGAAAAAAACTAACCATATTTAGAAAGTTTGAAAAAAGACTAGATGAATGAATTGTCCTTAGCCCTACTCTGAAACCATTATATTCTGATCAAATTCCCTTTTAAGATCAGTATCTGAAGGCTACATGAATGTACACAGTTCCTATTACATTGTTCAGCAAGTAGCAAGCTATTACAATGCCCTGAACTGAGGTGGTATCACTTCCCAAACCACTGCCTGGACCTTTGGCACACTCATTTCGATAGACTATAAAAGAAAATTTATCCCTAGTATGAACTGCTACCAAGGTTCTTTCTGTCTTGATCCCTAAAAAGAATGAAGAGGAGACTTCTTGGAACTTTACCTCTAGTCCCTGGGTCATTCCTGGTCAGCTGTACTCTGGGAATTACAAGTAGATGGGGATGGGAGTGGAGAGAGAAAAGATAGGAAAAATACTGTGATTGCCTCAGAAAGTGGCACCTACACCACATAAGACTGCTTCCCAATTTTGGCTTTGGGACAGCCCCTCCATTTCTGATGTAGGGAGGATACAGTGTGTGGAGCCACAGCTAAGGCCGATGTCTGGAACCCTGCTCACTGCACCAATTGTCTAGCTCTTAATCCTGTTCTTGACACCAATTGTAAAGCTAGGCGACCATGCTAGTTGTCGGGCTCTTTTACCTGCCAGTACTCCTGCCCCGACTGGGCCGATTGTCGAGATGGGGCTGGGTCTAGAATTCCCAGACCCCTCAAGGCCGTTCACAGACTGAGTCACAAACCCTAAACACACCAGACAGGGTCACCAGACCCCTCACATGCCAGGCTGGGTCACCAGACCCCTCACACGCCAGGCTGGGTCACCAGACCCCTTCAGGCAGGTCTACGAGCTAGGTAACCAGACAAAAGGTCCTTGGAGTCACAGGTTGGAAAGCATGGCAACGCAGGGCGGATGCTCAAGGAAGACCCCCACCTGCCTGCTTCACTAAAACTCCTCTCTACTTCTCTCTCTCTCCCCAAAGAACACAAGAATAGCAACAAAACAAAAAAGATACATTGGCAGACCTGCACACTAACTACACACACACACACACACACACACACACACACACACACAAATTTGCTTACAAAGGATGTGCTAAACCACACCCAACTGGACCCAAGGCGAGGGCCCTGACCAAACTATTCTATTTTCCCAACACAGTGGCAGGACAACAAAATGTTTATTTACTGTCAGGAACGATAACACAGATGGGGAGTGGACTGTACTTTTCATTCCAGTTCTACTAAATGTATACACACACACACACACACACACACACACAAACACACACACACACACACATATTTTCTCTAAGATAGGCTATTTATCTGATTTCCGGTATTACTGTATGTTTCCAACTTTTCTATGCATTCATATGTATAAAAGTTTGAAGCTATTTTAGAGAGGACTACCAGGCAGTTGTCACTCTAAACTTGATTGTTTTACAAATTATAAATAACAATGTAGGCATGAAGCAATGCTTAATAATCAGAATAATTTTTTTTTAATTATTTGAATGTTTCCTCTATGTAACACTATATACTCTCTACAAACAATTTAAAATTTAAAAGGAATAACAAAAAACAAGATGAAACAATAAATTGTTTCACTTCAATCATTTAAAACTGACATCTCCAAGAAAAGTAGAAATGAGAGGGAAAACAATAGTATATTTTAAGACTTTAGGATGAACGAGAATTGATACTCCATTTCTAGGGAATCCTATGAAATTGAGGTATAACTGTAAAGTAAGAAAGTGAAAAAATTGGCAAATAAAAAGAAGACAAAAAAATCTTAAGAGGACAAGAAGGGTATAGAAGATGGTTGGAAATGAGTAGCAATTAGCACAGCCATCAGCTATCTTTGACATACTCTGAGTAAATGAAGAAAAGTAGAAATGAACTTCTATTTTGACCAAATTTTAAGTGAAGTGTAAATGCCCAAAACAATATATTTTGACATTTACAAGCATTCTTTGCACTAAAAAAAGTCAATAAATAACGTATGTTGGCATATGTCAATAATCCCATTATAGAATGTTGAGCACAGTTACTGAAGCCACTCTCTTGGATTTCATAAACTGAAACTATGAGCATAATGAAGTGGGGCAAATTTGGTTTGTAAACCTCAGTGAATTGGGAGATAAGGGAAGCAAGAGAGAAGAAATTAGTGAATGACACCAAAGGAAATCTGTGTGCTGCTCCTGTAGCCATTCCCAGCTTCTTAGGAGCCCATGAATCTCTAGTTAAAAGATGACAGCCATGAGGTTCTTAAGAACAATTACAACTCTCAGAAGGTCTTGGCAATATGCCTTTATGAAAGAAGTAAAGGAGGAAAGAGGAAAGGAAAAGTCTAATTTGTGTCCTGATTTTCCTAAGAGCACTCCTCAAGACTGCTCCATTCCTGGACGACATATACATATACAGGCATCAAGTGCTGTTGCTATTATTTCCTAAGGTCCGTTAGTCCCCCTAGGTAGAAAGAAAAAGAACGCCTCTGGAGTATAACAAATGATTTCCTTAAGTAAAGGTAAGTTGGAGAAGATTGGAGTCTCAGTCAACATGAAAACAACCGCCCTGAGGAGGATTCAAAGCTGAGCCATAAGAAAAACTTTCTTTCATGAATCCAATGAAGTAAAAGTCACATTCCAGATGTTTGCTCACACCCTCAGGTACAGTTGAAACTGAAATAGAAGACATACTCGAGGCAGAAAGACTACATGGGTTCAAAGTAGGAAACGATTCCCCCACACACACTCTAAGAATTTCTACCAGAAAAGAACTGAGAAATGAGCAGCTATAGTGCTTCAATTTTAGTGAAATATAGAAAGTAGAAACAGAAATAATTGTCCCTGATGAAATAAATTGAGGCTGTCTTGTCAAATGATAGTAGGCAATCAAGTTGACATTTCTATGATCCATGAAAGATTGTACATCTTCTCCAGTGAAGGTCAACCTTCCTGCTGACTCCTTATGGATAGCCACCCAAAGAGTTGCTATAATTTGGAAAAAGACTACATGACTACCATTATAACCTCAAAAATTAAAATGTAAAATAGACCTTCAACCTGATATTCATTTATTCATGCTTTTACTCATTCATATTCAACAAGTATTTTTTGAGTGCTTTGTGTCAACTATTATTCTAGCATCTTAAAATACATTAATGAATAAAAGAGACAAAGATCCACACCTTCATGGAGCTTAGATATAATAAATACACTATATAGTATGCTAGAAATGCTTGACAGCAGTAAGTGCTATGCAAAAAAAAAAAAGTAGAGAAGGAAAGGGAGAGAGGTAGTGAGAAGAGTGACCTGGGAATGGGCAATGAGTACGCTCATGGAGAGGTGAGATTTGAACATAGACTTAAGGAAGAGAAGAAAGAGAGCTATACTAGGTAAAACCTTTCCAGGCAGAAGAAGTGGCAAGCACAAAGGCCCCTAAGGCAAGAGCACACTTGGAATGTTCAAGAAACGGAAGGAGGCCACAGTGGCCCAAACATAGGGAAGGAAGGGAAGGTAGTAGGAGATGAGGTCAAAGGACATCATAAAGGATAGAGGCTGACCATGTAGGGTCTTACAAGCCATTGCAAGCACTTTGGCTTCTAAGTGAAATGCATAGCCCAAAAAGGTTTAGAGCAAAGGAATGGCATGCTCTAACTTAGATTTTCTTGTTGTTGTTTTTTTCTTCCAGCTTTATTGAAGTATAACTGACACACAAAAACTGTATACATTCAAGGTGTAAAAGGTGATGATTTGATATACACTGTCAAATGAGTACCACAACCAAGTTAATTAACACATCCATCATCATACTTAGTTACCATTTTGTGTGTGTGTGTGTGTGTGTATGGTGAGGATACTAAAAATCTGCTCTCTTAGCAAATTACAAGTAAACAATACAGCATTATTAACTAAAATCACCATGCTATATACATTAGATCCCCAGAACTTAATAATTTTATAACAGAAAGTTTGTAACTTGGGTTTTTAAATGATCATTCTGGTAGCTAGAGAGAAAACAGACTGAAGGGGAGCAAAGGTGGAAGCAGAGAGACCAGGTAGTAACAACAAGGGAGGTGTTAGACGCATTGGAAAACAAAGTGTCACACTGATCACAGGTGAGGAGATCAAGTTAAATACTATAAGTAAATCACTTCCTGAACATCTTGGACTAACTGAAACTTTGTCGTTTCTGCTACCTGAAGATAAGCTGATGGGTTCACTTGCCTCAGAAAGTTTCTTAATTTAGAAGACTACAAAATCTGGAAAGACAGGGAACACCTGTAAATTATTGTCAACAATTTGACTAATTCAAGAAAACAATTTTCACTAATTTCATTTTAAAGAGCAAGTCAAAAAAACAATTTTGTAACCATCCCTCTAACTTTTACCATGGATTACTTTTCCTGAAATGGGGTGTAGGTACAGAGTATGTATTAGACTGAAAGTATGTAGAGGTAGTAAGAGGGGCTGAAGCAGCACTGCCTGCTTGCCATAACTACAAACAAATGATCTCTGAAAAGCCCTTTCCAAGATAACTGAATTAATTCTGTTAAAAATTCCAAGGATGGGGCCAAGCCCGTGGCGCATTCGGGAGAGTGCGGCGCTGGGAGCGCAGCGACGCTCCCGCCGTGGGTTCGGATCCTATATAGGGATGGCCGGTGTACTCACTGGCTGAGTGCCGGTCATGAAAAAGCCAAAAAAAATAAAAAATAAAAAAATAAAAAAATAAAAAATTCCAAGGATGTACTATCATCACAAAGTAAGAACAAGTTGCTGTTTGAAGTAGACTTTCACTGGAAGATATATATATACTGTGATATATATACGTGTTTATATATATGCATGTATGTATATGTATATCTTATGCATGCACATACACACATGCATGCAGACACACACACACACACACACACACACACACACACACACACACACACACACACACACACACACACACACACACACACACACACACACACACACACACACACACACACACACACACACACACACACACACACACACACCAGGATAAGTTTTTTCATTACTTCATTTGGAAGGAACAAACATTTTGTCATCTGTGTGTAATCAAAGCCAGGACTGATGCAGAAGGCAATCTTAATGGACAAGTTCCTCCACAAAATATTAAGCAATACAGTTTATTAATTATGTCACTCTTGTTTAAATAATAAAAACCCATCCTGAGCTGGCATAAGCAGAAAGGGAGTCCATGATAGTGATACAAGGCTGTTTCATAAAAACCAAAAGTAGGAATGAAACCAGGTCCCAAGCAAGTATATGAATTAGTCAGGAAATAGAATACTCAGAAGAGAAGAGAATTTAATGATGAGACTACAGAAGTGTGGACAGGTTAACAGATCAAATAAGACATGATGAGGCACCAAGAACAAGCAAGAGTGGAAAACCAACAACATGGCTAAGCCTAACGGGTCAAATGGAGGGAATGCTGTCACCGTAGTCCAGGAAGAGCCACAGCTATGAAAGAGGACCCACCTGACAGGAGCTGCAGCTATTGAAAAATTAAGCCATTGCCAGGAATGCACAGGATCAGAGGGAGCAGAGGAAATAAATACCCAGATAGCTTTCTTCTCCCACCCTCTTATTCTCCTGCTGGTGCACCTACTGTCCAAACCCAACCAGAAGCCAGGAAGCAAAGGAGCCCAGATCCACAGAAGTCAGCCTCCCAATGCACAAGGCAAAACAGAGAGCAGAGGAGAATGGACTGGGGTACTAGGGGAGCAGGAGAGTGTAAAAGAGTGAATAACTACCACAATATGGAAACAAAGACCACTCTATAACAATCCAAAAATCACTAATTCAGTGCACAGTCCTCTCCTAGGAACACATTTCATATTATACATAGAGTGTGCATGTACAAAGAAAACTACAAAGTTAAAAAAGGATGGTCACTAAAAGATAAGAATAAAAAGAAATCTTTAATAGAAGATAATTCTTTTTCTATAGGCTTAGTAATAATTTGTAAGTTGCTTTGTTATCAACTATTTCATTTTAAAACTCAAAGGAGACATGACCTCATTATTCTTAGCTTTCCTAATTCACTCTGAAGAAATATTTAAAATAATATTGAGATAAGATATGCTGTGATAATATGTAATAATTTTTAAAGATCCTAACACCATTAAACACCACTGATACATCTCCATAATTAAAGAGTATCACTGCAAATGAAAATTTTATCCTCCAAATCTTTATCAAGTATAATTGAAAGCTGGATAGCTGTACCTATATTTTTTATGTCACTTTTATATACTTTGATTTGTCAATAGTAACAAACCATGGAACACTATGCTTTGGGGAAAAGTTTAAATAAAAACAAAGTAACATTAATTTCATGAAATTACAACTAAAAATATACGAAAAATAAAAGCAGACTGAAAAAATGGATAATAGCAAAGCCCACTAAATTTCTATTAGTTCACCGAGTAATCTGCAGATCCATAAGGTAAAATATGAGCCTTGATCAGATCCTTCCACATTTTCAAGGACACCAAACTTTCCTGAACTAAAGAACTCATTTGCCAAAATTACTGTTGATTCCTCAAAAAAAAAAAAGTCCTGAAGCTCAATTTTAAAGTTTAAGGAATTTAATTTTATGTGCTTTTTGAAGAACACAATTGTGTCAGAAGACAGCTAAATAATTTGAGGCTGACATTATGGCAAAAGAAAACCGAGGTAGAAAAGTAAAAGTACTTAAGTCAGAGCTACTATATTGTACACATAATGGCATAAACACAAAAAAATAAGAAAGTACAAAAGCAAACAGAATTCACTAGCCAACTAATGCTTTTGCTAGTTCCCAAAATATGCCTACCTAATATACAATTCTTATATTTATCATATTAAGTGGATTAATAGTAAAATTAATATATTTTACCTAAGCACTCTTATCTGGAGAGTATATGTAGACGGTAGTAAGAAAAGAAGGAGAAAACCAGCTTAGAAAGCAACAGTATGAATATGTGCTATGTTACAGCCCATGTCCTGCATAACCTTTTGAATGCATGACCTTTAAGTTGCTGAAGGTTGCCTCAGAATTTGGCTCAGCTTGATGGAAACATCTGTTCCCCTTGCAGGTATACTGTAAGGACTTTTTTCTCAGTTGGATTCAGAACACAGCAAGTGAGCCCTTGTCTGTCCAATCCTACAGACCCCAACACTTGTAAATCAAGTTCTTGGAGGACAACAGCGGGTCCACATTCCGTCACCCTTTCTCAGCCAGCTAGGCCAACTGACTGCTGTGAGAACTGCTCTTATCATGTCATCAAATCAAAACATGTTGAGATGAGGGACTATAAGAGGCATCTGCAGAATTCCCAAAATGTAGTGACTTTGGAGCATTGACAGATGCATCTGTCACTTTATACCTTCAACTAACCTGATGTCCTCTGGCCCGACACAGTAAAGCTGTCCAAGATCGATTCCAATTCTTTCACGTTATTTTCACATGTCTCTACTAGGAAGGCTTGGTGCTTCTTAGCCTTTTAATTAAGAAAGAAAAACTACACATTATAAGGTCATGTATTATAAGAGCTGCAGATTGTCAGTGTGAACATATATAGCACAATTAAGTATAAACAAGATAATAATTATTCCACACAAATCTATTACTAATAAATCCTCTTTCTGCCTTAATCATACTTTTTATTTGGCTTAATGTAACACCTTACAAGGTTTCAACAATTTATTGAGGATTTATTACTCTAATATTTTATACATAGTAATTCTTTTTATCCTCACAATAAGCCTATGATGGAAAGGCTATTATTATCACAATTTTACAGATAAGAAAACTGAGGCACAGGAATTAAGGAACACTTTTAAAAGTCATGCTTGCGGTCATGTAGCAACTTGCCAGGTGGCAATCAAAAGTGAATGCTTTCAAGATCAATTAGAAATTACTGCAGCAGTCAAGTGATAGTAGCTTGTTCTAGAGCATTAGCATTGAAAAGGGGGGTAAGGGTGGGAAATGGATGCACTACAAAGACACTTAGAAGGCAGAATGGCCAGACCTTAGTAACATTGCATTGGCTTAGGCTATCTGGATTAGATTGGACTGGATTGGATGAGGATAGGATACTCTGATAAAAGAAGGAGTCAAGACTAATTCCTAAATTTCAAGCTAGAAGAAACTGAGTTAGATTTCAGTAATTGAATGAGAACAATGGAGGCAGAGAAGGTCTTATTTTGGCTGTTTTGTTTACTTGTTTGCTTGCTTTTCACAGGGGGTATGGATTATGAGTTCTGTTTTGATCATATTCCACTAAAGATACATAAGACACTCTCAGCACCAGCATAATACCTGGCAAATAAGAGGCTCTAAATAAATATGCCAGAGTACTTAAAAAAGTTCATGGAAAGATTTATATTATCTGTTTTTTGGGAGGGTTTTTTTGGTGGCTGGCTGATTTGGGGATCCAAGCCCTTGACTTTGGTGTTATCGGCACCATGCTCGCCCAGGTGAGCCACCGGCCAGCCCTACATTATCTTTTAATTCTATTTTTCCATGAACTTTTAAAAGTATTGTTGTTTTGAATAAACAAAGAACAAATAAAGTAGAAAAATACAAGAGGCAGCTGGACATACTGGTGCAAAGCTCAGAAGAGAGGTCAGCTATAGGTTTGGAAATCATGTATAGATACTGTCTGAAGCTTGCTTTAAGAGTGTTTGATGAGAAATGAAAAGAGCTTAGGACAAAGCCTTAAGGAACTCCAGCATTTAATAATAAGAATATTTTAAGGAGAGTTGTCAATTATGTGCAATGCCAAGAACATTCAAGCAAAATGGAGATTAATAGTGCCCACTAAGCATGGGGATCACTGGTGACCTTGGTGAAATTTGTTTCACTGTGATACAGTTATGACACAGACTGGAATAGGATGAAGGAGTAAACGTGAATTTTTTTCTTAATTGAGTGAGATGACTGAATGGAAACAAGAAGTATAAATAGCACTTTCTTGGTACGAACGAAAGAGGAGACAAAGGGCAGAAGTTAGAAAGGAAAGTGGAGTCAGAGAAGGGTTTTCTTTTTGGTTTTTTTTTCATATGTGAGAAAGTTAAGCATGTTTAAAAGCTGATGAGATGGAAGTACTAATGAAGGAATGCTTATAGATACAGAAGAAATGAGAGGAAAGATACTACAGAACAAAATTGCATCCTTAAAATACGTAAAATTAATAATTGTGTAGATGTCAGCTCAATTATCACTTCTTCAGAAAAGCTGTTCTTCACCACCCTGACTATATCAATTCCCTCGCTCACACTGTTCTCAGCACTTATCACAATTATGATTCTGCTTTTATCTGAGTAGGTCTTCTCTTACTGTGCCTTTATCTCATAGAATTTAAACTTCACGAGGGGCGGAAATGCCTTTTTTGTTGTTGTTGTTCTCACCAGTCTATCCCCAGCACCTAGACAATAACTGGTATCTAAAATAAGAGTTATATTTAAATAAATTATAATACATGTTATCAACAGAAAACTGTCAAATCAATTAGGATCATCCACACAGACTTTAAACAGAAGGAACATCTTCATCATGTCCTGATATGGAAAGATCTCTCAACTACCTTGTTAACAACAAAAGGGTGTGAGGAGTATGCTTAATATGCTACCATTTGTGTGAAACGTGTGCGTGTGTGTATACCTACTTGTAAATGCAGAGAGAACTGCTACACAGATTCACAAAAAAGTAGTAACTATGGTTGCCTGAGAAGAAAAACTAGGTTATTAAGAGATTTTCTTTTTCACTATATAACCTTCTTGTATCATTGAAATATTGTATCATATGCATCTATAATTTATTCAAAAAATTAGATTTTTAAAAAAACAGTTAATTATCAAGCCAACAAACAAGAAAACACTTCGCCACAGCAGATATACATATGCTTTGTTAATGTGTCATGAAATACTCTGAAGATCAACTGAGCAAAAAAACCCAGATGGAGACTTATGGAAATTATCATAGACTCACAGACTAATATAAAGTTCATATCCATAGAAAAAGAAACACCAAGTTTTATTTATTAAAAAAGAAATAAGTAAACAAGTCGAAATGAAATATACAATTACCAATGGCCATCAATTAAAGTTTATCTAAAAAAAGATAGTGCTTATAAAGTACCAAGTTTATATATATAAATATAATATATATTTTAAAGTTATTTTAATTATTAAATATTTAAACATTCTATTCAATTCTTTGAGTTTATATATTACGATCATGGTAAAAAAAAATCAAACAATAGAGAAAAATAGAAGGAAATTCGATCCTCACAGGTAAGTTTTATTTATATTGTTTTATAATTACAGAAACTTCATATAATTTTTAATTCAAATAGGATCACAATATACATACTATTACCTAACTGTCTTTTCCATTCATAGGATGTCTCTGACATCTTTCCACAATACAAACTTTTTTAGCTGCATAGTACTCCACTGCTAAGATGTACCATAAATTAATTTAACCAGTCACCTACAGTTAGGATTTTTAAGTTATCTGCAGAATATTAACTACTGATGACAGTACTACAAGATAAGCCGTTATACATGTCCTTACATATCTTTGCATGCACATTCAAGTATACCTACTCAATAAATCCCTAGAAATAGACCTGATGAGTAAAAAGATACGCACAACTGTTTTCACACAATTGTTACTAAATTACTCTCCAGTTGTACCTGTGTGTACTACTACAAACAGTATGAGTCCCTATTTCCCAATAATTTTCCAATGATAAGCATTATCAACTTATTTTAATGTGCATTTCTTTCATTTTTTTAATTCTTTTTTCCCATTGTGAATATTTATACCCAGATATCTCATACATAAATTGATTTTAATTTATACAAATCTTTTTTCTGAAATAAGGTTTAACTACTACCTGTCTTTACAATATTTTATAATTTTTATTAGCATATTCATTACTCCAAATTGTAATTATTCTTTATCCCCTTTATTCTACCAATCACTCCCTAACCCCCCTACTCCCCCACATCTCTAGTATCCTTAGCTTTGTTCTCTCCTTCTGAAAGTTCAACGTATTATTGCTGTTTTTTCTCAGCACCCCGTTGAGAAAGGACATGTGATATTTCTTTCATTTTAATTAACATTAAGCATATTTTCATGTCTACAAGCCACCTATATTTCTTTTTCTATAAACTCCCTGTTCACATCATGTGCCCGTTTTTAAATTACATTGTTCATCTTTCCCTTAGTGATTTATAAAGTATGGAAACAATCGCTTTGTCTTATAGGTTGCAAACCATTTTTGTCAATTTGCATTTGCCACCTTACTATGATATATTCTTAAAACAAAATTGTATTTTTCACGTGAAATTGTACTTTATCAATAGTTTGCTTTGGGACTTCTGAGTTTTGTGTCATACTTTCCTTACTCCAAGATTATAAAACAATTCCATTTTTCTTTTTCATTTTCCTCTTTTATGGCTCTTTAATCTATATAGAATGTTTGATATAAGCAATATGGCAGGGATTTAGTTATACTACTTCCCCATATGTGTAACCAATTGTCTAAAACCATTTGTGAGATAATCTATCTCTAAACACTGATTAGGCATACCAACTATATCATATACTAAATTCCTATACATATTCATAGTTATTTTTTAACTCTATTCTGCTGCATTGATTTGTCCATTATTTTGTCAGTACCAAACTCTTAATTATGGTAACTTTACATTTCTAAAAAACTTTTGAGATATAAGTGATGTAACATACTATTCACCCAAATAAAGTGTAGAATTCAATATTTTTAGTATATGCACAAGGTTGTGCAACCATAACCACAATCTAAGTTTCAAATATTGTTGTCCCTATTAAAAGATATTCCATACCCATTGGCTGTCACTCCCCATTTTCCCACCACTACCCCCAAGCAACCACCATTCTCATTTCTGTTTCTATATATTCGCATATGCTGGACACTTGATACAAATGAACTCATATGTGGCCTTTCATGCCTGGCTTCTCTCACAAAGCATAGAGTTTTCAAGGTTCATCCATGCCATAGTCTGTATCAGCATTTTATTTTTATTGCCAAATAATAGTATATCATACGGACAATCCACATTTTATTTATCCATTTGTCAATTGCTGAACATCTGGGTTGTTTCTGCTTTTTCATTATCATGACTAATGTTGCTAAGAACATCCACATAAAAGTTCTTCTGTGAATGTACGTTTTTGTTTCTCCTAGGTATATACCTAGGAATGAAACTGTTGAGTCATATGGGTGTTCAGTTTTAATTTTTTTTTTTTAACTGCCAAACATTTTTCCAAAGGGACTGCACCACTTTACATTCCCACTAGCAATGTGTGAGGGTTCCAATTTCTACATATCTTCATCAAAACTTGTTACTATCCAGTTTGTTAATTATACCCATGCTAGTGAGTATGATGAAGTATATCAGTGTGGTTTTGATTTGCATATCCCTGACTAATGATTTTAAACATATTCATTTGTGCTTACTGGCCATTTGTATATCGTCTCTGAAGAAATGTCTACTCAAATCCTCAGTTTTTTGGGTTTTTTTTGTCCTTTTTTGTGACCGGCCACACCGTGCTCAGCCAGTAAGCACACCAGCCATCCCTATATAGGATCCGAACCCGCGGTGGGAGCACTGCTGCGCTCCCAGCACCGCACTCTCCCGAGTGCGCCACGGGGTCGGCCCCCTCAGCATATTTTTTAATTATTGTATTTATCTTTTTATTATTGAGATGTAAGAGGTCTTTATATATCCCAGATATAAGTCTTTTATTAGGTATTCGATTTGCAAAAGATTTTCTAATATTTTGTGGGTTGTATCTTCACTTTCTTTATAGTATCCTTTGAAGTATAAAAGTTTTTAATTTGGGTGAAGTTGAACGTATCTATTTCTTTTGATATTGCACCTACGAAACCAATGCCTAAGAGTTTTGTATTTTAAGCTATTATATTTGGGTCTATATTTATCTTTTAAGTAGGGGTTTAATTCATTCTTTGGTGTGTGGAACTCCAGTTCTCTCAGCACCGTTTGTTGAAAAATAACTATTCTTTCCCCATTGAATTGACTCGGCACCTTTTTCGAAAATCAACTAAACATAACTGTACGGTATTTTTCTGGATTCCCAATTCTAGTCCATTGATCTATATGTATACCGTTATGCCACTACCAACCTGTCTTGGTTACTACAGATTTGCAGTAAGCTTTAAAATTGGGAAGTGTAACTCCTCCAACTTTATTCTTCTTTTTCAACATTACTTCAGCCATCCAAGATCCCCTGCACTTCCATATGAATTTTAGGATCAGTGTGCCAATTTCTGCAAAAAGCCAACTGAGATTTTGATAGAGATTGCACTGAATCACCAATTTGGGGAGTACTAATATCTTAATAATATTAACTCTTACAATCTATGAACATGAAATACCTTTCCATTTATTTAGGTCTTGTTTAATTTCTTTCAGTGATGATCTGTAGTTTTCAGCATACAAGTTTTGGACTTCTTTTGTATTATTCCTATGTATTTTATTCTTTTCGATTGTACTATAAATGAAATTGTTTCCTTAACTTCACTTTTGGATTCTTCATTGCTAATTATAGAAATACAACTGATTCGTGTGCACTGATCTTGCATTGTATCCTGAAACTTGCTAAACTCATTTATTAATTCTAATAGTTTTATGTGCGTGTGTGGATTCCTTAGGATTATCTAATATATACAAGATCATGTCATCTGCAGATAGATAGATTGTGTCTTCCTTTCCAAACAGATGCCTTTTATTTCTTTTTCTACTCTGCTTGCCCTGGCTAGCAATGTTGACTAGACATGGTGAGAGTGCCATCCTTAGTTACATTTACAACTAGTATTATGATTTTCATGTCATTCTACAGAGATATCTGGCTAGTAGTCTTAAAATTTAGTCAATAAAAATTTTACTTATACTTAATAATTATGTTTATGAACCAGCTAATGACCAGAAAATCTGTGCTTGTTTTATAGTTGACACTATTTTTTTCTAATAAACTCGTTTGGTTTTATAAATGAAACTTCTACTCTTCATTCATATAGTGAAAGTATTTGAGTTTTTTCAGGTGCTGTATTGTGCTTATATTTAAATTTTGTCCCCAAAGCTATTAGTTCTTTTAATAGCCTTTTGATGTGCTAGAAATTCTATAATGAAAACAGAATCTGTCAGCTAAATAAACAAAACTGTTGAGTTGAAAACAAAGGGCCAGCCAAAGATAAAACACTGTTTCTAAGTTTTTATTAACAGGTTTCATCATGTGACATAAAGAATAAGTTTAGTTAAATGTCAAATTGTTGATTCAAAAAATTCTATAATTCTAAATATCCTAGAAATTTAAAAGATATTGGTAGGATAAAAGGACTCATTTCTTTGCCTCACATAATTCAAATAAAGAGTTTATTACCCTAGGAATAAAAGTCTTTAATGCTATGTTGGCTAACCAGATGATGTTTAGATGAACATTTACTGATCACCCACAATGAACCAAGGACTACTTCAGAAGTCGTGATAAATCTCCACCGTCAACCAGTGTAGACAGGGGACTAAATATATCAAAGAAAGTTCAGAAAATTTTATGGCTGACAAATTTTAATGTATTATTAAAGAGGAGCCAAAGTTGGTTATAAAATATAAAATATCTTTAACCAGAAAGAACAATGAGATGACAAAGAACTACCTTTATTTCCACCTTGGTATACTGCATTTCTCACACTGCTAAAAATTAAATGAATTTCTTGTTAATTCTAATAGGTCATTCTTTTTTGTTTGTTTCATAATCATCCTATCTTTCTTTGAATCTGAAAATCTCATCCCTCACATTTTTGCTCACTCAATATGAATATCACAAATGGAAAAGCATGTTGTTAAAAATTCCTAATGCAAGCTCTTGAAGAAACATATAAAAAGCATGTTCAAATATTTATATCTAAAAATTGGAAATGAGCCTTGCTAATCTGCAATGGGAAAAGTTGACTCGAGCCATAAGTAACAGTAAAAGCAGTTACGGAAACTTTTAATAAGGATAGTAGAAAAACAAATAGGTAAAAAATAAATACTTTTATTTAGTCAATACAATTTTTTAAATGAAACTAACATTTTAAACATAGGTTGAACTTTTGAAACAGTGATATATAATGCTTATAATTTCTGAACATTTTTGGACTCGAGTAAGCTTTTAAGTTTTAAATTTAAATATATGGTAAGCCATTATGAAGGAAAAATGAAGGGAGCATCAAAACCTATAATCAATACCACATACTTTTGGCTCTCACTTTTTCATCATATCTTGCACCTAGTTACTGCAACATACTCAGTGCATTTGTAAGAGCTAAGGAGAGCCTGCTGAGCTGAACTGAATTTGGTCTGCTTAACTTTCACAATCATCACCATCTGAAGCCTTTCCTTGATCATATTAATGATGGTATCTCTTAGTTCTCTCCTTCCTTGCTTGCCAATGCTGCTTCTGTGTATGTAAGCATTCTATGATCCCACTTGCTTATCTCACATAATGCAACGTCACCTTCCTTTACTTAGCTTTAATAATTAGCTTATTTTTCAGTAGGTACTATCTTCCAAACTGAATATGGGCCTTACATAAACATCCCTCTTGTGCATGGGCTCACAGGTGCATGCGCTCTCTCACATACACACACATTTACACACACGCATATACACAATACCATTTTTTTTTCCAGGTCAAAAATGAGATTTGAATTTTCAAAATTTAGTAATTTACATAAGAATAAACTTCAAAAAGATTAATGAAAAAGCTTTATGCCCATAGCATAAATTTAGGAAGCTAGACCTCTACAATGAACGTTTAAATACACGAAGACACACGCTCAATGAATACTAGTTAATAGTACTAAATTTTAAGGGCCACTAAGAAAGATCAAAAGTGAGGTGCTGGCCCATGGCTCACTTGGGAGAGTGTCGTGCTGATAACACCAAGGCCATGGGTTTGGATCCCTATATAGGGATGGCCGGATGGCTCTCATGGGAGAGCATGGTGCTGACAACACCAAGTCAAGGGTTAAGATCCCCTTACCCGTCATCTTTCAAAAAAAAAAAAAAAAAGAAAGAAAGAAAGACCAAAAGTGATGTGTATATTAGCAAACACAATGCTAACATATAAATGCTATTCGTATGCTGGGTGAAAAATAGAAATCAACAATTTTTTAGTAAAAATTTATAATAGAATATTTATTAGCCCATTAGTTTTGAATGCCTCCTACAAAATCAGAAACATGTCCTTCTAAAGCAAACCTAATAGATCATTTAAAGCAAAAATACTAACAAGAAACATTAACTTCACCAAAAAGCATAAAAAAGCACTTTCAAAAATCCTATCTAATGCTAGCAATCATTATTACTGTATAATCAGTTAAGACCCCAAAGTATAGGCGAAAAATATACACTTGACCATTTTCAATCACAAGTTCTTTAGAGAATAAACATTCTTTGAGCAAAACCTCATGAGAACTAGAATTCCCTTTTCAATATGTGGTCTGTCCTAGAGCTGTAACTAAATATTACTGAGTAGCAGAAAAAGAAATCTCAAGAAATGATGAAGTTAAGAAAATTTCATTGAAGAAAGCACAAAGCAAGTCCTAATAATACCAATTTGGAAATGAAAGCGCCCCTGCTTCAAGAAAGGCAGATATAAAAACTCACAGTAAGGTCTAAAAGACCCAGCTGCATCCAGTGAGCCTCTAATGGACTTTAATAAGCATGATTACTATAGAGCTTAAACTAG
Organism: Cynocephalus volans; assembly: GCF_027409185.1. NCBI lineage: Eukaryota > Metazoa > Chordata > Mammalia > Dermoptera > Cynocephalidae > Cynocephalus > Cynocephalus volans. The sequence goes on along the minus strand of NC_084475.1, from coordinate 57,466,629 downwards.
AATTTCAGTTTTATTCAGTAATTGATTAAATCATTAGTAAATTCACAGATTTTGAAATTAATAGTTAAATTTTTATTCGAAACTTTTTAAAGTTAAATTCTGTCAAGTTACATGTTCTGTGTTCACATATTCATGTGAACATGAAACTAATTTTGTTAAATCCTTAGATATCCTATGTTGAAATTCTATTTATTCTACTACATTAAAAATAATAATTATATATGATTCATTTACTAATCATATCTTTTAAATCTATACACTGAATAGGAGGAATTTCATTAATATAAAAGGAATTTCATTAATATAAAAGTACCATTAAAGTCAACTGGGTTTATATTTGTTCAATACCCAGAAAAGATTCAATATATCCAGTATGGACTTTTCCAAAATTATATTCTGTATTATATACCTCTTGAAACGGGTGAGCTATCACTTTCGAAATGGTTTATTAACACTTTGTGTATACTGGGCTAGATGATCGCTAAAGCCCCTTTTAGCTCTGAAAGTTTATGCTATACTAAGGTATACAAGTGTTATTCTTAAATCTCAAAATTTTCCAATCTTTATATCTTATAGATAACACCGTGACCTCACAAGTAAACCTACAAAGGAAAGTGGCTTTAATTTTTCCTTCCAGTACAACAAAATAAAATAAAGGCCCAGACTTGAATAATGGCCATGAATATGACCTAAACCAGAAAACAAGCTGTTACCTCAAAGGGAGAGAAAAATTACCTACAGGTAATTTATGCGTCCTATCTATATTCTATAAAATACTGAAACTATTGTGCTCAAAAGAAATATAACTGTGGGAAAGACACACTAGGGTACAGAGGATCATGGGATGTCATTAAAACAATTTCATTTCCAAAAGCAAAAGATAAAGGCTTCCTCATAAGTCATTTTCTCTTTGGTCAACAACAATTTCGAATTTAAAGCATAAATAGCCAGATTTCAGGATGTGGAACAACAACAAAAAAAAACCCTCCTTTTAATGGCTTTAAAATTTTAATTTGGTAGATATTTCTTTAAAGAGAAATTTTTTTAACCTTTTTCCCCCAAAAGCCACTACTCTACTAAAAATATTAATAGAGAAATATGTACAAAAATGTATTTGGGAAAAGTGATAGATTACTTATTTGTAAAAAGAAAAACATTGTTCCATATAAATGTCTAGATAGTTTTTTCCATTTCTGAGAAAAATGCCATTGGAATTTTGATGGGAATTGCATTGAACTTATATATCACTTTGGGTAGTATGGACATTTTCACAATGTTGATTCTTCCAATCCAAGAGCATGTGATATCTTTCCATCTTCTTGTGTCTTCTTTAATTTCTCTCAGCAGTCGTTTGCAGTTCTCATTACAGAGATTTTTCACATCCTTGGTTAACGCTATTCCTAAGTATTTTTTGTTTTCTTTTTTTTTTTTGGTGGCTATTGTAAACGGGCAATCTTTCTTGATTTCTTTTTCTGCATGTTCGCTATTGGAGAATAGAAATGCTAATGATTTTTGTGTGTTGATTTTGTATCCTGCAACTTTGCTGACATCATTTATCAACTCCAAGAGTTTTTTTGTAGAGGCTTTAGGCTGTTCAATATATAAGATGATGTCATCTGCAAACAGAGACAGTTTGACTTCATCTTTTCCAATCTGGATGCCCTTTATTTCCTTCTCTTCTCTGATTGCTCTGGCTAGTACTTCCAACACTATGTTGAATAGGAGTGGTGACAGTGGGCATCCTTGTCTAGTTCCTGTTCTTAAAGGAAAAGCTTTCAGCTTTTCCCCATTCAGGATGATATTGGCAGAGTTTGTCATACATGACTTTAATTATGTTGAGATAGTTTCCATCTATACCTAACATGTAGAGAGTCTTTATCATAAACAAGTGTTGAATTTAATTAAATGCTTTTTCAGCATCTATAGATATGATCATATGATCCTCGTGTTTGATTTTATTGATATGGTGTATCACATTTATTGATTTGCATATGTTGGACCAACCTTGCATCCCTGGGACGAATCCCACTTGACGGTGGTGTATAATTTTGCATATGTGTTGCTGTATTCTGTTAGCTGGCATTTTATTGAGGATTTTTGCATCTATATTCATCAAGGATGTTAGCCTGTAGTTTTCTTTTTTTGTTGTGTCTTTATCTTGTTTTGGTATCAGAGTGACGTTTGCTTCACAGAATGAGTTTGGGAGAATTGCCTCTGTTTCAATCTTCTGGAATAGTTTGTAGAGAATTGGTGTCAATTTCTCTTTGAATGTTCTGTAGAATTCTGCGGAATTCTGTAGAATTCTTTGTTGGGAGCCTTCTGATAACAGCTTCAATCACTTTTATTGTTATTGGTCAGTTCAGATTTTCTACATCATCTTGGCTCAGTTTTGGTAGTTTGTGTGTGTCCAGAAATTTATCCATTTCCTCCAGATTTTCAAATTTGTTGGCGTATAGTTGTTTATAGCAGTCTGTAATGATTATTAGTATTTCAGAGGTATCAGTTGTAATACCACCTTTTTCATTTCTAATTTTTGTTATTTGGGTATTCTCTTTTCTTTTTTTAGTTAGCCATACTAATGGTTTGTCAATTTTATTTATCTTTTCAAAAAACCAACTTTTTAATTCATTGATCTTTTGTATGATTTTTGTGGTTACAAGCTCATTAAGTTCTGCTCTGATCTTAATGATTTCTTTTCCCTCTGCTAACTTTGGGTTTGGATCGTTCTTGTTTTTCTAGTTCCTTAAGGTGAAGTATTAGGTTGTTCACTTGCCATCTTTCCATTCTTCTGAAGTAAGCATTTAATGCGATAAATTTCTCCCTTAGTACTGCTTTTGCAGTATCCCACAGGTTTTGGTATGATGTATCACTGTTTTCATTAGTTTCAATAAATTTTTTGATTTCCTGTTTGATTTCTTCTTGAACCCATATGCCATTAAGTAAAATGCTGTTTAATTTCCATAAGTTTGTATAGTTTCCAGAATTTTGTTTGTTATTCATTTCTAATTTTAATCCATTGTGGTCAGAAAAAATACATGTGATAATTCCAATTGTTTAAAATTTTTTGAGACTTGATTTGTGACCTAACATGTGATCTATCCTGGAGAATGACCCATGTGCAAAAGACCACACATAGCCAAAGAAATTCTGAGCAAAAAAAATAAAGCTGGAGGCATACAACTACCTGACTTTACACTATACTACAAAGCTATAATAACCAAAACAGCATGGTACGGGGATAAAAACAGACACACTGATCAATGGAATAGAATAGAGAATCCAGAAATCAACCCACACACCTACAGCCATCTGATCTTTGACAAAGGAACCAAGCCTATACACTGGGGAAGAGACTGCCTCTTTAGCAAATGGTGCTGGGATAACTGGATATCCATATGCAGGAGAATGAAACTAGACCCATACCTCTCACCATATACTAAAATCAACTCAAAATGGATTAAAGAATTAAATATACACACTGAAACAATAAAACTTCTTAAAGAAAACATAGGAGAAACACTTCAGGAAATAGGACTGGACACAGACTTCATGAATACGACCCCAAAAGCACAGGCAACCAAAAGAAAAATTAAAAAATGGGATTATATCAAACTAAAAAGCTTCTGCACAGCAAAAGAAACAATTAACAGAGTTAAAAGACAACCAACAGAGTGGGAGAAAATATTTGCAAAATATACATCTGACAAAGGATTAATATCCAGACTATACAAGGAACTCAAACAACTTTACAACAAAAAAACAAGTAACCCAATTTTAAAAATGGGCAAAAGAGCTAAATAGGCATTTCTCAAAGGAAGATATACAGATGGCCAACAGACACACGAAAAAATGCTCAACCTCACTCAGCATTCGGGAAATGCAAATCAAAACCACATTGAGATACCATCTAACCCCAGTTAGGATGGCTAATATCCAAAAGACTGCGAACGATAAATGCTGGTGAGGTTGAGGAGAAAAAGAAACTCTCATATATTGGTGGGACTGCAAAATGGTGCAACCTCTCTGGAAAATGGAATGGAGGTTCCTCAAACAATTGCAGATGGATCTACCATATGACCCAGCTATCCCACTGCTGGGAATATACCCAGAGGAATGCAAATCATTAAATTGAAGGTATACCAGTTCTCCAATGTTCACTGCAGCACTATTTACAATAGCTAAGAGTTGGAACCAGCCCAAATGTCTATCATCAGATGAATGAATACAGAAAAAGTGGTATATCTACACAATGGAATACTACTCTGCTATAAAAAAGAATGAAATACTGCCATTTGCAAAGACATGGATGGACCTAGAGAGAATTATATTAAGTGAAACAAGTCAGGCACAGAAGGAGAAATATCACATGTTCCCTCTTATTCGTGGAAGCTAAAAATAAATAAATACACAATTAAACTGGTCGGGGGAGAGGGAAGAAGACACAACAATTACAATTCCTTGAAATTGATATGGCAAGCAAACAGAAAGGACATTGTTGGGAGGGAGGGGGGAGAAGGAGGGGGGAGGGAGGTTTCAGTAATTGGCCACAATAATCAACCACATTGTATATTGACAAAATAAAATGAAATTTTTTTTAAAATTGTACTTACTATTTAAAGTACAGACTCAGCATCCATAATCCAAAAATCCAAAATCTGAAATTCTCCAAAATTAGAAACTTTCTGAGTTCCAAAATGATGCCACAAGTAGAAAATTCCACACCGGACCTCATGTGATGGGTCACAGTCATGGTGGGGGCTGACCACCACCACTTTGCCCTTGGCAGGAGAGGCTGCCTCATTTACAGGGAACAGCTTTGAAGTATGGAGCAGGAAAAGAATTGTTTCTTAGCTGCAAAAGTGAGTCTCTAAACAGGGAAGACGGCACCGGGGCTGCTGTTGACGCAGCCAGGATCATGGAGGCTGGGGCCGCGCTGAAGGCGGCCAGCTGCCCTATTCAGGATTTGAGGTTTCAGGCCGGCATAAAAGAAGATTCCTTGGAGCGCCCGAGCCGCGCCGCGGGACCGACTGAGCAGCCCGAGGCGGCGGAGGCCGAGAACGGGGACAGTAACAAAGCAGAGGCAGAGAGGGAGCCGCCCGACTCGGCTCAGCCCTGTGAGTGACACCCGGCCCGGCCCTGCTCAGGGGGCGGACGCCCACCGGGCTTCCGCCTGCCCCACTGGGCCACTCACCGACCCCGGGGCTGCCTCCATTTTCTCAGGTGGGGTAGCTCCGGCCCGGCTCGACAAAGCCTGTCCTCCTCACCGGCTTGGCTCTTCACTGAGCCTTCCCACTTGCTTGCCCCAGAGCGGGCCTTCACGGGACCTGCAGGCCAGCCTCCCCTCCCAATCACTCCGCGGTTCTCTGGCGGGGCTGGTGGCGTGGGGCATCCCCGGCCAGCGTCAGGAGGGCAAGGAAGTACGGGCTGGGCCGACTGACACTCCACCGCACCCTGGGCTCCGGCCCCCAGTAAACTTCCTGTTACTGGGAGGCAGATACCATCTCTGCGGCCACCAGTTCGGAAAAAAAGCCTAACCAATTTCTGGTTGGGAATAGTGTGGTAGGAGAGTTCCCAGGTCCGCTTGAACCTGCCGGAGAGCTGCTGCAGGTGGGCACTAGATTCGGTCTATGCTGAGGGGATACAAAGGTGAACAAGTCCCGAGAAAGATCTACACAGTGCTACAAAGGCACCCAGAGCGACCGGTCGTCTGTGCCTACCAGAAAGCTGGCAGACTTCCTGGGCGAGGCGGTGCCGAGCAGGGTCTTGAAGGCCCACCTGATAGATGAGGGTTGCAGAAGACACGTCCCAGCCCAGCCCAGTGCACACAGAGTGGGGAGACGTCCGGCTAGGGAGGCGTAGACTTGACAGAAACCACACACCCTGTGGGGTCGCGACTGCACAATCCAACAGCCTGGGCCAAAGCGCACGGAACAGGGAGAAGTCCTGCACGGGAAGTGGAAGCTCAGCAGAGACCACACACCCTGCAGTAACGCCCCATGATCCAGCAGCCCAGCAGAGTCCAAGCTAACCAGAAAGGTGGCTCCCCAGGGAGGCCCAAGACCCGAGGCAACCACACACACAAGGCACTAGAGGCCAAATGAGCAGTCACAGAGGGAGCCATAACAAATTGGCAACCACAGCAAAATCTTAGTTAGTCAATAGTCTCAAACCGGTGGACTGTGAAACCCACTGCCACAATGAATAAACATCAAAAAAAAAGATACCAGAAATGCAAAAAATCAAGACAGTACACCACCAAAAGTTAATAAATCTCAAACTCTAGATCCTATAGAACAAGAAGCCCTTGAAATGACTGACAAGGAATTTCGAGTAATAATTCTAAGGAAACTGAATGAGATACAAGAAAACTCAGCTAGACATCATGATGAAACGAGGAAAAGTATACAGGACCTGAAAGAGGAAATGTACAAGGAAATCAATGTCCTGAAAAAAAATGTAGCAGAACTTGCCGAACTGAAGAAGTTATTCAGCGAAATAAAAAACACAACGGAGAGTTTAACCAGCAGGCTTGTCGAAGTAGAAGAGAGAACCTCTGAACTTGAAGATGGGCTGTTTGAAATAACACAAGCAGACAAAAAGAAAGAAAAAAGAATCAAAGGCATTGAAGAAAATCTGAGAGAGATATCAGACAACCTTAAGCACTCAAATATCCGAGTCATGGGTATTCCAGAAGGGGAGGAAAACGGAGATTCCATTGAAAACATATTCAACAAAATAGTGGCAGAAAACTTCCCAGGTATAGGAAAAATCACAGATCTTCAGATCCAGGAAGCTCAACGATCTCCAAACGTGTTCAACCCAAAGAGGCCCTCTCCAAGACATGTTATAGTCAAACTGGCAAAACTAAGAGACAAAGAGAGAATCTTAAAAGCTGCAAGAAAGAAGCGTCAAATCACCTAGAAGGGAGCCCCAATCAGGCTAACATCAGACTTTTCATCACAAACCCTAAAAGCTAGAAAGGAATGGGATGATATTTTCAAAATACTAAAAGACAAAGATTGCCAGCCAAGAATACTCTACCCTGCAAGGCTATCCTTCCGAAATGAGGAGCAAATAGTATATTTCTCAGACAAACAAAAACTGCGGGAGTTCACTACCACACAACCACCCTTGCAAGAAATCCTCAAGGGAGAACTGGGTTTGGTTCCTGAAAAATAACTACCACTGCCATAAAAACCCAAGAAAAATCAATACCCACTAGTATAATAAAAATGGCATTCATGAAGAGAAAACAAACAAACAAAAATGCTATGAACAACCTAAGAAACCAACAAACACAGAAACCAAACAGTAAATCAGAAAGCAAGGAACAAAAGACACCTAAGACAACCAAACAACCAATAAAATGCTAGGAATAAATCAACACCTTTCAATAACAACTCTTAATGTAAAAGGCTTAAATTCCCCAATCAAAAGACACAGACTGGCCGACTGGATCAAAAAGGAGGACCCAACTATATGCTGCCTACAAGAGACCCACCTCACCCATAAAGATTCACACAGACTAAGAGTGAAAGGATGGAAAAAGATTTACCATGCAAACAGAAAAGAAAAACGAGCTGCAGTAGCTATTCTTATATCTGACAAAATAGACTTTAAACTAAAAACCATAAAAAGAGACAAGGAGGGACACTACTTAATGATAAAAGGACTGATGCATCAAGAAGACATAACAATCATAAATATGTACGCACCCAATGTTGGAGCAGCCAGATTTATAAAACAAACTCTATTAGACCTAAAGAAGGAAAGAGACACTCATACCATAATAGCAGGGGACCTGAACACCCCACTGTCAATATTAGACAGATCATCTAGGCAAAGAATCAGTAGAGAAACACAACATCTAAACAATACTCTAGACCAACTGGACTTGGCAGATATCTACAGAACATTCCATCCAACAACCTCAGAATATTCATTCTTCTCTTCAGCACATGGATCATTCTCCAGGATAGATCACATATTAGGTCACAAATCAAGTCTCAATAAATTCAAAAAAATTGGAATTATCCCATGTATTTTCTCAGACCACAATGGATTAAAACTAGAAATTAATAACAAACGAAACTCTGGAAACTATACAAACACATGGAAATTAAACAGCATTCTACTTAATGACATATGGGTCCAAGAAGAAATCAAACAAGAAATCAAAAAATTTATTGAAACTAATGAAAATAATGATACATCATACCAAAACCTGTGAGATACTGCAAAAGCAGTATTGAGGGGGAAATTTATTGCATTAAATGCTCACCTCAGAAGAATGGAAAGATGGCAAGTGAACAACCTAACACTTTACCTTAAAGAACTAGAAAAACAAGAATGATCCAAACCTAAAGTTAGCAGACAGAAAGAAATCATTAAGATCAGAGCAGAACTTAATGAAATTGAAACCCAAAAAACAATACAAAAGATCAATGAATCAAAAAGTTGGTTTTTTGAAAAGATAAATAAAATTGACAAACCATTAGCATGGCTAACAAAAAAAAGAGAGAAGACTCAAATAACTCAAATAACTCAAAAATTAGAAATGAAAAAGGCGACATTACAACTGATTCATGTGAAATACAAGAAATCATTCGAGACTACTATAAACAACTATACGCCAACAAATTTGAAAATCTGGAGGAAATAGATAAATTTTGGACACACACAAGCTCCCAAAACTGAACGATGAAGACGTAAAAAATTAGAACAGACCAATAATAGTAAAGGAGTTTGAAGCTATTATCAGAAGGCTCCCAAGAAAGAAAAGCCCAGGACCAGATGGATTCACAGCAGAACATTACCAAACATTCAAAGAGGAATTGACACCGATTCTTTACAAACTATTCCAAAAGATTGAAACGGACGCAAATCTCCCAAACTCATTCTATGAAGCAAACATCATCCTGATACCAAAACCAGGTAAAGATATAAACAAAAAAGAAAACTACAGGCTGATATCCTTGATGAATATAGATGCAAAAATCTTCACTAAAATACTGGCAAACAGAATACAGCAACATATACGAAAAATTATTTACCATGATCAAGTGGGATTCATCCCAGGGATGCAAGGTTGGTTCAACATACGCAAATCAATAAATGTGATACACCATATTAATAAAGTCAAACACAAGGACCATATGATCATCTCTATAGATGCTGAAAAAGCATTTGATAAAGTTCAACACTCATTCATGACAAAGACCCTCTATAAGTTAGGTATAGAGGGAAAGTATCTCAACATAATTAAAGCCATATATGCCAAACCCACTGCCAATATCATCCTGAATGGGGAAAAGGTGAAAGCTTTTCCTTTAAGAACAGGAACTAGACAAGGATGCCCACTCTCACCACTCCTCTTCAACATAGTGTTGGAAGTACTAGCCAGAGCAATCAGAGAAGAGAAGGAAATAAAGGGCATCCAGATTGGAAAAGATGAAGTCAAACTGTCCCTGTTTGCAGATGACATGATCCTATATATCGAACAGCCTAAAACCTCTACAAAAAAACTCTTGCAATTGATAAATGATTTCAGCACAGTAGCAGGATACAAAATCAACACACAAAAATCAGTAGCATTTCTTTTCTCCAATAGTGAACATGCAGAACGAGAAATCAAGAAAGCCTGCCCATTTACAATAGCCACCAAAAAGTAAAATACTTAGGAATTGAGTTAACCAAGGAGGTGAAAAATCTCTATAATGAGAACTACAAACCACTGCTGAGAGAAATTAGAGAGGATACAAGAAGATGGAAAGATACCCCATGCTCTTGGATTGGAAGAATCAACATAGTGAAAATGTCCATACTACCCAAAGTGATATACAAATTCAATGCAATCCCCATCAAAATTCCAAAGACATTTTTCTCAGAAATGGAAAAAACTATCTAGACATTTATATGGAATAATAAAAGACCACGCATAGCCAAAGCAATGCTGAGCAAAAAAAATAAAGCTAGAGGCATAACACTACCCGACTTTAAGCTATACTACAAAGCTATAATAACCAAAACAGTATGGTATGGGGATAATAACAGACACACTGATCAATGGAATAGAATAGAGAATCCAGAAATCAACCCACCCACTTACTGACATCTGATCTTTGGCAAAGGCACCAAGCCTTTCACTGGGGAAGGGCCTGCCTCTTCAGCAAATGGTGCTGGGATAACTGGATATCCATATGCAGGAGAATGAAACTAGACCCATACCTCTCACCGTATACTAAAATCAACTCAAAATGAATTAAGGATTTAAATATACACCCTGAAACAATAAAACTTCTTAAAGAAAACATAGGAGAAACACTTCAGGAAATAGGACTGGACACAGACTTCATGAATACGACCCCAAAAGCACGGGCAACCAAAGGAACAATAAACAAATGGGATTATATCAAACTAAAAAGCTTCTGCACAGCAAAAGAAACAATTAACAGAGTTAAAAGACAATCAACAGAGTGGGAGAAAATATTTGCAAAATATACATCTGACAAAGGATTAATATCCAGAATATATAAGGAACTCAAACAACTTTACAAGAAGAAAACAAGCAACCCAGTTAAAAAATGGGCAAAAGAGCTAAGTAGGCATTTCTCTAAGGAAGATATACAAATGGCCAACAGACATATGAAAAAATGCTCAACATCACTCAGCATCTGGGAAATGCAAATCAAAACCACACTGAGATACCATCTAACCCCAGTTAGGATGGCTAAAATCCAAAAGACTCTGAACCATAAATGCTGGCAAAATTGCGGAGAAAAAGGAACTCTCATACATTGTTGGTGGGACTGCAACATGGTGCAGCCTCTATGGAAAATGGTATGGAGGTTCCTCAAACAATTGCAGATAGATCTACCATACGACCCAGCTATCCCACCGCTGGGAATATACCCAGAGGAATGGAAATCATCAAGTCAAAGGTATATCTGTTCCCCAACGTTCATTGCAGCACTCTTTACAATAGCCAAGAGTTGGAACCAGCCCAAATGCCCATCATCAGATGAGTGGATACGGAAAATGTGGTACATCTGCACAATGGAATACTACTCAGCTATAAAAAAGAATGAAATAGTGCCATTTGCATCAACATGGATGGACCTCGAGAGAATTATATTAAGTGAAACGAGTCAGGGACAGAAAGAGAAATACCACATGTTCTCACTTATTGGTGGGAGCTAAAAATTAATATATAAATTCACACACACACACACACAAAAAAAAAAAACGGGGGGGGAGAAGATATAACAACCACAATTACTTGAAGTTGATACGACAAGCAAACAGAGGGGACATTGGTGGGGGTGAGGGGGGAGAGGGGAGGGAGGTTTTGGTAAAGGGCAACAATAATCAGCCACAATGTATATCGACAAAATAAAATTTAAAAAAAAATAAAAATAAAAAAACTGTTTCATTCATAAAAATCATTAAAAATATTATATAAAATAACCTTCAGGCTATGTGTATAAGGTGTATATGAAACACAAATGAATTTCATGTTTAGACTTGGGTCCCATCTGCAACATAACTTATAACGTGTATGTAAATATTACAAAATCCAAAAAAATCAGAAATCCAAAACACTTCCGGTCTCAAGCATTTTGGATAAGGGATACTCAATCTCTAATAGTACTTTCATTAACTAAATTTTCATTAAATAATTTTTAAATTTCATATTATGGTCAGGTAAAGAAAAAGGGAACAATTTAATAGGCATAAAAGAGAAAAAGTTAAAAGAGAAAGCTAGTAGGGAAGAAAATAAGAGAAGGAAGAGAAAACAGAAAGATGAAAGAAAAGACACAAGGCTCGGAGTTCTAGAGACATTTAAAAAATAGGAAGGGACATACAAACAGTATGAACCACATAAACTGTACATCTCTTAGGGTGCAACCTGAAAAAAAATTTTTGAACATCTATTAGCTCTTCAGCAAGGAACTGTTATTCACAGATCTGTAACTGCGTTTAGCAGTCCATCAAGCTTTGAAGAAATAATTAGTCTATAATTTTTAGCACCATTATCAAAACAATAGTGTTTGACAGAGTAAGTGTCAAGAATCCACACAACTTGAGCTGCAACTTGCCTTATTTTAGACCATTCATCAAACTGAAAAAGTTCAAAAACAAATTGTTGGTATCAAGTAAAAGGTTTTTTGTTGTTGTTGTTGTTTATTTTATTTTATTTTATTATTTTATTTTACTTTACTTTATTTTATCAATATACAATGTAGTTGATTTTCATGTCCCTTTACCAATTCTTCCCTTCCCCCTCCCCGCTCCCACCCATGAACATCATATCTGTTCACTTGTCTTAACAAGTTCAAGGAATTGTGTCTTCTTCCCCGCCCCCCCATTTGTCTGTATATTTATTTATTTTTAGCTCCCAGAAATAAGTGATAACATGTGGTATTTCTCTTTTTGTGCCTGACTTACTTCACTTAATATGATTTTTTCTAAGCCCATCCATGTTGCTGTGAATGATAGCATTTCGTTCTTATTTATAGCAGAGTAGAATTCCATTATGTAGATATACCACATCTTCTGTATTCACTCATCTGATGATAGACATTTGGGCTGGTTCCAACTCTTGGCTATCGTAAACAGTGCTGCAATAAACATTGTGGTACAGGTATCCCTTTGACAAACAATTACAGATAGATCTACCATATGACCCAGCTATTCCACTGCTGGGAATATACCGAGAGGAATGGAAATCACCATGTCAAAGTAAAAGTTTTTAATCACAAAGGGATCCATACCCTCTGTGGTGAGTTAAGCCAGTCTCATTTTATTTTGTATTTAGTCACTGGAGTGCTAGAAGGGCAGAATTAGGAGAATGCATGAAACCTATATTAGTGACTTATGTCTTAACTATTTCACTCTTACTTATGACTCTGGCTTACTTTCTAAACTATTAAGTACAATGTCTAATAAGCAAGCAAACCAAATCCAGTACTCACCTCAAGGACCCTGATGTATTCATCCTCCTGAACCAGAAGTTAAGAGGTAGGACAGTGTAACACTTTGCAGTGAACAGACACCACATATACCACACAGAGAGCTCTTAACTTTCCCAAAAAAAAATCAACATTAAAAATACCCAAGCTACAAATTGGACTGCAGAGCAAACAATGATTATCAATCAATATCTTGAGATGAATGGAGACTATATATATAATATTGGATCATTTGGGGATGCTGAAGAGTTTTAATTTTATCCCATCATTACCTTTCTAGATGGGCGGCATTAATTTGGCCACCAATTCTTAGTATAACCCAGAGTCCCAAACTTTTTTGAAAAGAAATAATATTCATTTTCCTCAATAACTGAAGTCACAAAGAGTTATGGAATATAACTGTAAGTAAGGTAGCCAAGTCTCTGAGGAAGGTATGTGCGTGGAGAGCAAGACAAAGAGGTAGTAGGTATTACTAGAAAGTTATGCCCTCCCTGTTGGGATTTCCAGCAAACTGCAGAGTAGGAGTATTCTGCATCAACCAAATAAATCCATCCAAAAGATATTTATTGAGGCAAATTCTATAGTGAAATCTGGGTATGTAAATTGAATTAACTTAACCTCAATGCATTCAAAGTCTCTTCAGAGAGATGATACACATCAGATTTTGGTGAGTGTTGTAATAAAGATGCTAAACTACTAAAGAAACATAGGGAGAGGCAGAATTCTGACTTAGGGTGGATGGGAGAGTAGGGAAAGATAGCATCATGAAAAGCAAGATATCAGAGTTGGGTATCTGGTATAGGAATTTCTCAACGGAAAAGAAGAGAAGAAGCATTTAAGTCAATGTGGGCCAAAAAAAATGAATAGCCTGAACAAACTTAAGAAAATATGAAAATGTGTGTTGAGAAAGCCAAGAGCACTCTAAAGTGACTGAAGCATGACAGACAAAGAGCAAAGGCAAAAGAAGCAGCTAGAGAAGTTAATATGAAACCAAAAGGAAAAGAAGCTTAAGTTACATGACAAGAAGCTGGAGTTTATTCTGAAAGCAACAGGGAGACATCGATGGTTTTTGAATAAAAGGAGGTTGACAAGAACAGGTCAATTTTAGAAAGACAAATATACTGGGGGATGGAGATGGAGTGATCAGGTACAAAATGATTACAAAAGGAAGTTTTTGAAATAAGCATATCTATTGATTATAAACCCTGAACCCTCCTCCACCTAGGTAATATTATGCACACACTTCAAAAAAAAAAGAAAAAGAAAAAGAAAAACTCCTGATTATACTTTAAAACATTCTACTATAATTCAGAGTTTTTACTAATTCGGTTAGTTTCCCTAATTATTTCAAATCAAAGAGGTTTTATTATGTGTATCTTTGACATAATCAGCATTTCCAGTTTTGAAGTTTCATACCAATGTCACTAAAATTACTTTCATACTATTATCTCACAGTATATAGTGAGGGGGGGGACCTGCTACACATCGAGTATGACCCAATAAAGTAATTGCCAAAGGGTTTTCTTTTTCATCCTTACCATTACAAGTTCTTCCTGTAATTCACTGCAACTTTTTTCATTATATTGGAGTCTCTTTGAAAGGTCTATAATTACTTTCTTCTGTTCCTCGATCTTTTCATTTAGTTTCTTGTTTTTGGAGAAATTCTCTCTCTCTAATCTGAAAAGTTAAAGTGTCAGAACAGGTTTTTCAAATATGCTTTGATCAGCTGCTATGATACACCTTTAACACAAGTGGCAGGTGTACTATATATATCATGTTTTCATGCCAACAGACTGTTTTAAAGGCCACCTTCCCTTTTTTCAAATAAAAAGGATCACACATTCTTAAATGAAAGACTTTAAGGGAATAATACTTGCCTTTTGATTGCAGGTATCTGTACTATACCCAAGCAAAGTATATTTGGTTAGTGTTGATTTTGTCTTACCATTATTTTGATGAACAAAACCCACCCCCCACAGTTCAATTAGCTCACAAGCTGCCTCAAGACTGAGAAAACAGTCTTACTAAACAATTTTAAAATTAAAGCACAACATTAGAAATGGACAACTTTATTCCTAAATGTCCATGCAAGTAGAACTGGTGTGGTGGCATGGAAAATCCAAAAGGAAGAATAATCAAAAATCATTCACATTCACCTTGAAGACACATGAATTTCTTTTCAAAGTATATGCCTTCATGTTTAGATAATCTACCAAATGGATAATTTTAATTCAAATTAAAGTGCTGTCACTATTTTTAAACTGAGATCTTTCTGATGAATGGAGTAGACACTTTTCTGCTATTTTTTAAGCTGTAATATAGGAGATGGGATGACTCAGTATAACCAAATCCATACTACATTCAGGCTCTAATCAAATAAACAACTAAATTTGACATTACTCTGAACGGTCAACATTCTTTTCTCTAGGGTGGAACACAGACAATTCTAGTGCTAATCCTTTTATATATTCTCCTTGGGATCAAAGATATTCCTAGGTGGAATAGCTAAAATTTAAAATAAACATGCATAGAAGGATTAGATGCTACAGTTATGTAACTCTCCCAGAAAGCAGAATTAAACAATAAAAATAGATCAAAGTAGAGAAAAGATAAGAAAATTAGAAAATCAATCCAGTAGTCCCAACATATAAATAATGAAAGTTCCAGAAAAAGGTGAAAAAAATGGAAAGGAAAAAATCAACAAAGCTGTAAGACAAGAGAATATCCTGGAAATTAATTACTTGAGTCTCTACTATTGAAAGAGCCCAGCAAAAAGAATGAAAAAAATTTTCAGAACATCGAGAACAAAGAGAAAATTCTCTGGTGTGTCCAAAGAGCATAAAAATACATAAACACTTTTATCATGTATTATAATGTAAAGAAAGTAAACCATTTTATATATGTGCCTATGATTCCAGACTTGCTGACTAGTCTGTACTATAAGTTTCCATTGGAAAATACAGACCACGTACAAAAGATCTGGAATCAAATGACTTTAGACTTCCCAAACACTAGAACCAAATGAATAGCCACATGAACTATGAAAAAGGGTGAAGATCAAAAACATTTTCAGAGGCCAGCCCGTGGCTCACTCAGGAGAGTGCAGTGCGGATAACACCAAAGCCATGGGTTCAGATCCCTATATAGGAAAAAAAAAAATCTTCAGAATGCAAGTTTTAAATTTTCCTCTGACATGTAATTTCTCAAGAAGCTACTTTACAACAGTGTAAATCAAACAAGGAAGAAGACAAGAGATTAGCAAATGAAGGATCCAGGATAAAAGAGAAGTAGAGGTAATTCCAAGAATGAGGTTAAAGGGAAGTTCTAGGATGACTGTGTAAAGGGAAGTTAAAAAACAATTTGTCCAGATGGAGAAGGTACAGAGAGTAGTCCACGAGGCATTTCTCATAGAAGAAACTTAAAACGACAGAATTTCTGAGATCTAGAAACATAATGAGAGGTTTTCAATTCTGTTAGAGAGTTCAGGAATAACATAGTGATTGGCTAATCACCTATATTAATCACACTGGTTAAGCACTGGTTAATCACATAAAGTGATGCGATTTAAAATTAGGCAATTATTAACTATTATTTCATTTGTTGATTCAGCAAATCTTAATTTAGCAGGTCTTATGTACCAGGCACTATTCTAGGCACTCACTGGTAAACAGCAATGAACAAAACAAAGTTCCCCTCTTCAAAGGACAGACAACAAACAACAAAGAATATAGCATAATGTGCTATAAAGAAAAATAAAGATGAGTTACCAAAAAAAAGTTATAGAAAAAATAAAGTTCACTGAACCCAAAAATATAATTCTGTTGAAAGGATGGGAAGAGGGAAGGAATAGTGCATGTTCTATGGGAGAAGTCTACAATAGAGACAAATAAGTGCAGGCCAGTAGATAATATCTAAAGGTGGAAATTGAAAAAATGGCAGAATACGCATGCTACCTAGAAATAGGAAGTTAAATATAAGAAGAAACAGTGATAAGAATTAAAAGTAGTTGCCTCAAAAGAGTGGAAACTAGCAGTATAGAGAAATGGAGCATAAAACTACTGTTTTTCATTAGCTGAACAGTACTGTTTTATTTTTAGACTATGTACAAGTGTTAACTTGATAAAAATCAAGATTTTAATTAGAAATCACTATTATTCAGCAAATATAAAATTAAATGTATCTGTCATTTTGTACTAATTTGTAAATCCAAACTGAAATGGGGAAACATCCCTCAGTGTTAGCAATCTCATGTACAATCCAAAGAAGCTGGCTCCTACGCTTCTGCCATCAGCCCCAAACAAAAAGGAACAAATAGGACAGGAGTAGGGCAGGTTAAAGGGAGCCCCTATCTCTTTGAATTCTGATAGGAGTCAGGAATGGAAAGGTGGAGGATTTAGGCAAGAAAGGAAAGGGAGAAGAAGGAAGCCTATAGCTAGGATGCCTTCTTTCCTACTGGATTCCCTTTGTTTTGTTTTTGTTTTTGTTTTGACACCGGTAAGGGGATCGCAACCCTCGGCACCGTGTGGTCTGCACCAAGCTCAGCCAGTGAGAGCACCGGCCATCCCTATGTAGGATCGGAACCCGCGGTCTCGTGCTGCCAGCGCCGCACTCTCCCGAGTGAGCCACGGGGCCGGCCCTTGTTTTTTATCTTTTAATGAGCTCAGGGAATAATTTGACAACAACAAGCTATTTTAACAAACAGCATCTTTGGGCTATCTTTCACCAAGAATGTAAATGATAATAGTGCTACTCGATTACAATACATATGTTATTTTTATGCTTTGGGTGACATATTTAGAAAAATAAACAAGTTCCAAGAAATTTTTTTCTTTTTTCTTTTCCTTTTTTTTTTTTTTTTTTTTTTTTGCATAATGTCCACAGTCAAACTTATCCCCAGGGCACCTGGGGCCCATGAGCTGCAGGGCTTGCTGTTGCAGCTATCTGGGCCAAAAAGTTCCTAAATATTGAGTGTAATGAAATAAATAAATTTAGATGCAGTCCATTCAGTATCAAATCTTTGACTAGTATGTTTTAAATTAAATTTAAATTTAAACTAGATTTAAGAATTACCATGATCTCCTTCTCCCTACTATTGCCCAGCAATCAGTTACCACAGCTAGTTAAGACCTGACTATATTTTAAAACTCTAATATAAAAAGATTATTGAAAAGCTGTAGTTTCATACTACAAGTTTTAGATGAAAAAAATTCACAACTAAGAAAATTTAACTATATAGAATTATGGAATATATGTATTCCATCTAAAATAATTTCATGCAGGTAACTTTGTTGCCAAGAAACTGTGGACCAAAATTATAACTCTGAAATATACACACAGCTTTTAGTGAGATCCTACCTAGATATGCCTGGCAAGAAATAGATGCTTTAAGAACCTTAACACTGGCAAGGTTCAGGCAGCATTTTCTCTATAACTTCATTATCACCAATTGCTACACCAGTTCTTCCTATCAGGATGTAAAACAATATCCTACCCAAAACTCTGTACTGTCAAAGTTGTGAATTAAATGTAATGACTTACCTTAAAGACCTAAAATCTATCAAGCCTCCTTTTAGAATACATTAACCAAAACTTAGAACTACTTTGAAAAATTAATGTTTGAGAGTTTGACACTAAAAGGTTTTAAAATATTTTTTTAAAAGGATTACGAAGATATAGTCAGAAGTACAGGTAGAAAATAAAATAACATCCAATCATCCCTCAAGTCATATCATTCCTTCTCATAACACAGATGATTGGAATGGAAGTGGTTGTCATATTACATACAAGGAAAAGAAGACGTGATGAGAGAAGGGAGTAATAGGAACTATCAGTGACCACTGGACTTTAATTATTACTTAATTTTTATTATTTATTTATTATTATTTAACTTTTATTATTATAGTACAGTTATACAGAGATGAAGAATAGATAAGGGACATTAAGTTAAAGCATTAAGGATTTTTAGCTAGTGCTTAGTTTGAATATGTAACTAATATTACCTACTTACTGGAATACAAAATTTGAATAAAAATTTCAAGCACCAAAACACAAATAAGAGCAGAATAAACCTTAAGGAAACATTTGCTTTGGTGTCCACAAAGAGTACTTGTGTACTCTTGCTTAAAAGAGCACACAAGTTACAGTCTTAGAGCTTAACTGTTACCAGGTATCTTAAAATTCTGCCACTCTGACCTTTGTAGGACTCTCTTCTTCAACATCCATGATACTGAATCATCCACCCTCTGCTTTAAATTTCCCAAGGCAGGGAGTTCACTAGTTCCCCAAAGATACCTATTATTTCATTGTTAGAAAGCTTTAATTGTTGGGAGCTCAGTCTGACTTCTTAGTGTTTCCCTTGTAGGTCCTAATCATTACCTCAAAGCAACAGTAAAGAAACTTGCACTATATTCTACAAAAAGCCCTTCAAATATATTTATATGCAGAATAATATTTGAATTCATTCAAATATATTAAATGTGCAGATTCAAGCAATGGTTCAAAAGAAATAAAGGAGAGAGAGAAATGACTCAGAATAACATTCACAGAATGTCATTTAAGTCATACTAGAGGAAGCAAGAAAATTCAGTTAAGAATAACTGGGTTAAAATATTACAAACACTACTAATAAAAGCAATTGCAATTAAAAAATAGAGCTGTAAATTTTTTCAAACTTCAGCCTTTCAAGTTCCAGCTTTAGGATTTTTGACATATTCATAATAATTACTATTATTTAAGTAATAATTTTCTTTAAATGAATTCACTTCTTATATTAAATAATTTTTAAAGAAATCTTTATACTTACACTGTAAATGGAAAAACACTATATACTTATCATAAATAGAAACTAAGATTAAAAATAAATACATAGCTCATGTACCAACCTAATATCATATCACATACCAAAGGTAGTACGAATTTCACCATCTAGGGGGAAATGGTTTAAAATGTCTACTATTTACTTATTTTTTGGAAACACAATAAAGAATTATAAACATCTTAAGGCATTTCACAGAATTTTTAAGATGAAAGGCTTTTGAACTAAAAAAGGTTAAAATCAGTAGGAGTCAGAAAGATTCTGACTCTGTCACTTAGTACCGTCATTAAGTCTCAATTTCCACATCTGTAAAACAGGGATTTAAAAAAAGTAGCTACCTCATAAGGTGTTAGATAAGTTAAATGAAACTATGCAATGCTAGGTATGTAGTAAGCCACAATGCATGTTAGCCACTAACAGTACTCCTTCTGCTACAACTATTATTTCTGCACTTTGAGAAAATCTCAACGCATGTTAACCACTAATAGTATTGCAACTGATACAACTATTATTTCTGCAGTTTGAGAAAACCTTAAACATTACCCATCTCCACCTAGACCATTACATGTGGCCTAGAAATCAAGGTCTTTAAAGATACTGCATTCCATTAATAAATATAATGCAAAGTACATTAATTTATTTACTTTTTAGAGTATAACTATATTTGTGAAACTACTTGGAATACTTCAAAATTCAAAAGATCATTTCCATATTTACCTACATAGGGAAGTATAGTTATGTTTATGAAGTCCTTCACCCCCAATCTACCCCTGACATTAATGGTAGCTATATCTAAAATATTATACATTCATACATATCCACCTCTTATCAAATCTTTATATTAATTTAGAGAATTTTATAGTAAAATACTTACAAATTTAGTTTGGCAAAGCTCTCTTGTGCATTATGCTTTTCTCGCTCATATGCACTTTCAACTTCTTTGAATTCCTTCTTGATCATTTCCAAATCAGCCACAGCTTCTGCTTGGCTGGCCTTTTCTACTTGCAAAGCTCCTTCAAGGTCACGAATCCGTAGCTACCAGATGACAGAAGTAATTAAAACAAGTTAAGATATGTTAGCATCAATCTTAAATTAAGTAGAATACTTCATCAACAGCAGATTATCATTCACCAAACACTTCTTTCTGCTTTGGTTTAAAAAGAAAAATATACAAAAGATGACTTATTCCCTTTCTCAACACATTTAACAGAAGGGAGAAAATAGAATGAAGAGCTAACTGTGCTATGAAAGGATAAGCTAAAAGAATATAACCTATCCCATCAAAGTGTCTAATTTGGACCTATAAATCCATTCGAACAATTTTTTTATAAAATGATATATTTTTAAGTGGTTTTTGAAAACTAAAAGGACATATTCTTCCTCTGTTATGGAAAATATTACAACATGAATACCTTTATGAGCCTAAGAAATTTAACACATCTTTTTATTCCCAGAGATTTCTTACTATGGAAAAGTAAAGTTTTTATTATCAAACAATACTGTTTGGCTGAAACATTTATGGTTTTAGTGATTTAGTATCTGGAATTTGCTTCAAAATAATCTGGGGGTTGGGGAGTACAGAGGGATAACAGACAAAACACAAATAGTCTGAGGTTAGTGTTGCAGCTGGGTGATAGGTAAATGGGGCTCATTTTACTATTCTCTCTGCTTTTGCACAGACTTGAAATTCTACATAATAAGGCATTTTAAAAACTAGATTCCCTGTGTTGACAAAAAGTAGAATGATTAAACAAAGGACATTCCCACAAAAGAATGATATGTAGTTGTAGAAAGGCTACAAAACAACTTTTAAAAAGAAAGTTCTCTATATAGTGTTATATTGTTAATATATATATTGACAATATATATATATTAACAATATAACACTATATAGAGAATATATATATTCTCACAATATATAGCAAGGTTCAGATTGGTATACATAGCATGTTAAATTTTAGGTAAATAAGTGGAAAGAATAAGCAGGCAAGGGATCAGAGGGACAGGAATGAAAGCAAGAATTCTCAATCTTTTACTGTTGTTTTGATTTTTGAACATGTGGATATTTTATTTTTTCAGAAAATTAAGTTAAAAATAAAAATAGTTTGCTAAAGTTTAAAAAATGGAGGAGGGCAAAAAAAAATGTTTCACACTATATAGAAAATGGAATATGAAAGGAATACAGTAACTTTCAAGCTCCAGACTTCACAGAGCAGGAAATGTGACTGAAAAGGAATTTCAAGCAATGATCTTAAAAAAAACTCTAAGAGATAAGAGAAAACTCAATTAGAGAACACAATGAAATGAGAAAAAATATATACAGGACATGAAGGAGGAAATTTACAAAGACCTTAAAAAAGAATGTAGCAGAACTCCTGGAATGGAAGGATTCATTTCAGTGAAATAAAAAACACAACTGAGAGTTTAAGAAGTGGGTTAAAGCAAGCAGAAGAAAGAATTTCAGACCTTGAAGGCATCTTTTCAAAATAACCCAGGCAGACAAAAAAAAGGGAAAAGGATTTTTAAAAATGAAGAAAATCTGAGAGAGCTAGCAGACAGCCTTAAGTGCACAATCACCCAAATCATGGGTATTCCAGAAGGGGAGGAAAAGGAAAAGGCATTGAAAATCTATTCAATGAAATAATAACAGAAAACTTCCCAGGTACAGGGAGAGACACAGACCTTCAGATCCAAGTAGCTCAAAGGTCCCCAAACAGATTCAATCCAAAAAGATCCTCCCTAAGACACATTATAGTCCAAATGGCAAAGTTTGAAGACAGAGAATCCTAAAAGTCTAGTCACCTGGAAGGAAGCCCCCATCAGACTAACATCAGACTTCCCGACTGAAACTCTGCAGGCCAGAAGAAAATGAGAGAATATATTAAAACTATTAAAAGAAAAAAATTGCCAGCCAAGAGTACTATACCCAGTAAGGCTATCCTTCAGAAATGAGGGACAAATAATATATTTCCCAAACAAAAACGGTGGGAGTTCACCACCACATGCCCAGCCCTGCAAGAAATTCTCAAAGGAATCCTGCATCTGTAATCCACAAAACAATAATCACTACCATGAATACAAAAAAAGAACAAAACCCATTGGTAAAACAAAAATGCAAATGAGAAAGAGAAAGAAACTAAATCTTAACATATCAAAAAAACCAACAAACACTGAAGACGAATAATAAAGGGGGAAGAAAGGAAAAAAAGATATTTAAAATATCTAAACAAAAAGCAATAAAATGCCAGGAGTAAAATAATACCTCTCCATAGCAACCCTAAATATAAAAAGATTAAACTCCCCATTCAAAAGACACATACTGACTGATTGGATTAAAAAGCTAGACCCAACTATATGCTGTCTTCAAGAGACTCACCTCCCCTATAAAGACACACACACAGACTACCAGTGAAGGGATGGAAAAAGACATAGCACGCAAATGGAAACCAAAAATGAGCAGGAGTAGCTATCCTTATATTAGATAAAACAGACTTTAAACCAAAAGCGATAAAAAGAGACAAAGAAGGCCACTATATAACAATAAAAGGATCTATCCAGCAAGAAGACATAACAATCATAAACATGTATGCACTCAACACCAGAGCACCCAGATATATAAAGCAAACACTATTAAACCTAAAGAAAAAGATAGAACCCAGTAAGATAATAGTGGGGGACCTGAAAACCTCTCTCAGCATTGAATAGATCATCTAGGCAACGAATCAGTAGAGAAATACAGGATTTAAACTACATCTTAGACCAACTGGACCTGACAGATATCTACAGAACATTTCATCCAACAGCTACAGAATGTACATTCTTCTCATCAGCACATGAAACATTCTCCAAGACAGACCACATATTAGGTCACAAATCAAGTCTCAGACAATTTTAAAATATCAAAATCATTTCAAGCATCTTTTCAGACCACAACAGATTAAAACTGGAAATCAATAACAAGTGAAACTCTGGAAACTATACAAATACATGGAAATTAAACAACAGGCTCCTGAATGACCTCTGGGTCCAAGAAGAAATTAAACAGGAAATCAAAAAATTTCTTGAAACTAACAAAAATAAAGACACATGATACCAAAACCTGTGGGATACTGCAAAAGCAGTACTAATAGGGAATTTTATTGCAAATGCTTACATCAAAAGAATAGAAAGACTTCAAATAAACAACCTAACACTACATCTCAAAGAACTAGAAAAACAAGAATTCAATCCTAAAAATAGTAAATGGAAAAAAATAGTTAAGATCAGAGCAGGACCCAATGAAATAGAGACCCAAATAATGATACAAAAGATCAATGAAACAAAAAGTTGGTTTTTGAGAAGATAAATAAAATAGACAAACAATTAGCTAGGTTAACAAAAAAATAGAAGACCCAATAACAAAAATCATAAGTGAAAAAGGAGACATAAAAACCAATACCTCAGAAATGCAAGGAATCATTAGAGACTATTTGTACAACTGCATGCCAATAAATAGGAAAATCTAGAGAAAATGGATAAATTGCTGGATACATACAAACTACCAAGACTGAACCAAGAAGGAATAGAAATCCTGAACAGACCAATAACAAGCAATGAGGTTGAAGCAGTAATTAGCAGTCTCCCAACAAAGAAAAGCCCAGGACACATGTCTTTACTGCTGAATTCTATCAAACCTTTAAAGAGGATTTAATACCCATTCTCTTCAAACTATTCCAAAAAATTGAAACAGAGGCCACTCTCCCAAACTCATTCTGCCAGCATCACACCAATACCAAAACCAAACAAAGATACAACAAAAAAAGAAAACTATAGACCAATATCTCTGATGAACAAAATGCAAAAATCATCAACAGAATATTAACAATCAGAATACAGCAACACATCCAAAAAATTATACACTACGATCAAGTGGGATTCATCCCAGGGATGCAAGGATGGTTCAACATACACAAATCAATAAATGCAATACACCACATCAATAAAATCAAGGACAAAAACTATATGATTATGTCAATAGACACAGAAAAAGCAATCAACAAAATTCAACATCCCATCATGATAAAGGCTCTTTCAGCAATTTAGGTATAGAAAGTATCTCAACACAATAAAAGCCATATAAGACAAACCATCATCCCCATATCATCCTATGAACAGGAAGAAGACAAGTATGCCCACACTCATCACTATTTAACATAGTAACGGAAGTACTAGCCAGAGCAATTATGCAAGAGAAAGACCTAAAGGGCATCCAGATAGGAAAAGACGAAGTCAAACTATCCCTGTTTGCAGATGACATGACACTATATAAAGAAAAACTTAAAGACTCTACAAAAAAAACTCTTAGAGCTAATAAACAATTTCACTGATGTTGTAGGATACAAAATCAAAATGCAAGGGTCAATAGCATTTTTATATTCTAATAACAAACTAGCAGAAAATCAAGAAAGTAAGCCAATTTACGATAGTCACCAAAAAAATAAAATACGTAGGAATAAATTTAACCAGGAGGGTAAAAGTTCTCTACAATGAAAACTACAAAACATTACAGAAAGAAATTAAAGAGGACACAAAAAGGTAGAAAGACCTTGCTCTTGGACTAGAAGAATTAACATTGTTAAAGTCCATTCTACCCAAAGCGATCTACAGATTCAGTGCAATCCCCATCAAAATACCACTGACATTGTTCACAGAAATAAAAAAAAAAATCTTAACATTCATGTGGAACAACAAAAGACCCCAAATAGCCAAAGCAATCCTGAGCAAAGAAAATAAAGCCAGAGATATAAAACACTACCTGACTGCAAATTATACTACAAATCTGTAGGAACCAAAACAGCGTGGTACTGGCATAAAAACAGACACTCACACCAATGGAACAAAACAGAGAACCCAGAAATCAACCCACATACTTAATAGCCAACCAATCTTTGACAAAGGAAACAAGAACATACATTGGGGAAAAGACTGCCTCTTTAATAAATGGTGTTGGGAAAACAGGAAATCCATATCCATATCTGTACCTCTTGCAACACATCAAAATCAACTCAAAATGGATAAGACTTATAACTATAAGACCTGAAACCATAAAACTACTAAAAGAAAACGTAAGGGAAACACTCGAGGAAGTAGGACCAGGCAAAGACTTCATGAATAAGACCCCAAAAGCACAAGCAACAAAAGAAAAAATAAACAAATGGGATTATATCAAACTAAAAAGCTCCTGCACAGCAAAGGAAGGAGAGCAGAAAGAAAACCTACAGAATGGGAGAAAATATTTGCAAACTATACATCCGACAAGGGATTAATATCCAGCATATGCAAGGAACTCAAACAACTTCACAGTAAAAAAAAAAATACTAATCCAAATAAAAATGGGAAAAGGAACTGAATGGACATTTTTCAAAGGAAAACACACAAATGGCCAGCAAGTACATGAAGAAATGCTCAACATCACTAATCATCAGGGAAATGCAAATCATAACCACATTGAGATATCATTTCACCCAGTTAGGCTGCCATTACTAAAAAGACTGAGAATAACAAATGCTGATGAGGATACGGAGAAAGAGGAACTCTTCTACACTGTTGGTGGGACCGTAAAATAATATAGCCATTAAGGAAAACAGTATGGAGGTTTCTCAAACAACTACAAATAGAACTACCATATGATCCAGCAATCCCACTTCTGGGTATATACCCAAAGGAATGGAAATCATCATGTCAAAGGGATACCTACAGTCCCATGTTCATTGCAGCTCTGTATACAATAGCCAAGATATGAAACGAACCTAAATGGTCATCAACAGATGACTAGAAAAGGAAAATGTGATACATATACACAATGGAATACTACTCAGCCATAAGAAAAATGAAATTCTGCCATTTGTAGCAACACGGATGAGCTTGGAGAAAATTGTGTTAAGTGAAATAAACCAGCACAGAAAGAGAAATACCACATGTCCTCACTCATAAGTGGGTGCTAAGAAGAGAGGGAAAGAAGAAGGGATGAGGGGAAGGAGAGAGGAAGGGAGAGACAGAGTGACGGAAGAAAGAAGGAAGAACCACAATAATACATTGAACTTGCACGAGAACAAATCTATGGTTACTAGAGGTGGGAAAGGGGGAGGGGCGAGGGTTTGAGAGAAGCTGAATATGTGGCACAAAGAATAATTACTATTTGTAATAATGTATATGCAAATAATATTGATTTGATAGCAAATATTGTACACAAATAATGACAGTCAACACTGTACTCCAAAAATACGTATAACCAATTATGCTTCAATAAAAAATAAATAAATAAATTTTCAAAAACCTACTTTTGAATTATACTTCTTTCATGAAGTTAAAACTTCTGCCTTATTACTTATTAATGCCATTGTGGGTGATCCAATCATTTTTTAAAAACTTACATCAGTTTGTTTTAACAAACAAACACACCAAATACATGGGTCGGAGAATTTTATAAGTAAAAGGGGCATTTCATTAAAGACAAAAGTAAAAAACAAATTTTCATACAATATCATTATAAATATGGTTGCATCTTGCATGAAGAGTTGTTTGAACAATAAGGTAAAATGTTACAATTATATTAATTAAAATTTAATATAGGGAAAAAGTCTAAGTCTTAAAATAATGTAAATTAAATTAAGAAATTTAGACTTACTTTAAAAGCAATAGAAGGCCACTTCAGCTTTGGGGGCAGATATCAAATCTATGTTTTAGAAAAATAACTGGTAACATACCGGTGAATAAAGGAAAGGGAGTGGAGATAAGAGGTTGGGTGAAGAGATAATAAACACCTAAATGAAGGCAACAGTATTTTTTAATCTAAATTAGTTTTAATCTATCTCCTGATAGACAATTTTCATTTACAGATTTTGTCAATCCCAACATTCTACTTGACATGAAATTTAGGAACACAAATAAAGCAAAAGGATTCTCAGACGTGCAAAAAGCAGAGGTTTTTCTTCTGGAAATAATGCATATATTTTATTTCCATACATTCTATTACATTTGTTCACAACACAATGCCCAAACATAATTACTGACCAGCTGTACAACAATACAAAGAACATCTTAACAGTTAATACTGAGAATCAAAATTAAGACAGTTAAAAAACACAAATATTATATTATAGGTATATAATCTTCATTAAAACTCATCTCTTTAACAGAAGCATGGGTAACAAATACCATATTTATTAGATTTTAAGACATATTACCAAAGTGCCAATAAAACATTTAGGCAAAAAGTCATCACTGTCCATAAAATATTGAATTTGAATACATATCAGGCCCAACAAACAGGCGGGAACCAAAAGTTCGTGGGAAAATTTGTCTATCTTTTAATTCTATTTTTTACAAACTTTTTGAAGTATTCTAGTATTCCCTAATTTCTTTAACTTTCCTGACACCTGGGAAACCACGTGATCCAAGATAAAGTGCTTGAGAGAACAGAGAGAAAGAAACTGTTCACACAAAGCAAGGTGACAAGAGTAAAACTTACACTGTTCGGGTAATTTACATGACCAATCGTCAAAGGTGACATGCAGAAGAGCACTATGAACCTTTAAACTGCACCTCAAATTCAGCATATCCAAAACTTACCATCTTCTCTCTTGAGACTTCAAAATTTAATAGTCAACAGCATCTGCCCATTTTCACACATGCTACAAACCTTGGTGTTATCTTCTGTTGCTCTTTCCATTCCTCCACACTGCAAATTAATCATCTACAATCATGGATTCTCAAGTGTATCTTCAGTTTGTCTCTCTATATTAGTTTTCTATTGCTGCTATCACAAATTACCACAAACTTATGGTTAAAAGCAATATAAAGTTATTATCTTACAGTTTTAGAGGTCAGAAGTCTGAAATAGGTCTTCTGGGGCTAAAATCATGGTGTCAGCAGGACTGTGCTCCTTCTGGAAACTCTAGGGAAGAATCTGTTCCTGGCCTTCTCCAGCTTCTAGGGGTGGCCCACATTCCTTGGCTCATGGTGGCATCACTCTGACCTCTGCTTCTGTTGCCACATCTCTGTCTCTGTTCTATCTCCACTCCCCTTCCTTATTCATCAATGTTTCCAATTACTTTTCTAAAACTTAGATTTGATATCTGCCCCCAAAGCTGCAGTGGCCTTCTATTGCTTTTAAAGTAAGTCTAAGTTTCTTAATTTAATTTATCTCTTAATTTAATTCATATCTCTGTTTCTGATCATCCTACCTCCCATTTATAAGGACCCTCGTGATTACATTGGGCCCAACTAGATAAACCAGGACAAGTTCCCATCTGAAGATCCTCAAATTAATCATATCTACAAAGTCCCTTTTCCCATGTAAAGTATTCAGGCTTCTGAGGATTAGGATGGACAGGGACATCTTTGAAGGGCCATTATTCTGACTGCCACACCCCTCCTTTCCATTTCCACGGCTGTTCCCTTGACTCGGGCGTTCATCATCTCTTCACCCAGCCTCCCAGTTTCACTCCCTTTCCTTTATTCACACCTTTCCAACATTACTTCCAAACTTTTCCCTAAGCTCTACCATACCACATTGCACAGTATTCCCTAAAATAACAATCACACTCTTATTTAGTGGCTTTATCCACACAGTTCTCTGTTTAGAATAGTGGTCAGCAAAGTTTGTAAAGGGCCAGACACTTGAAGTTTTGCAGGTAGAAAGGTGTGATGAGGACAGAACTTCACAACAACAGACAGTGGGTAAGACTTGGCCTATGGGCTGTACTGCGCCAACTCCTCCGCACATGTAGTATACCCTCAACTGTATCCTTATTGTAAATACAGTAATGAGTGTCTTCACAATACATTACCCATTCTAAGTGCACACCTTACTTCTCTGAACATAGTACTGTTTTTACCAGCTGTTCTAACACAACTTAAGAAAATCCATACCCAAAATATTTGTTTATATACATTTTACCTGAATAATTTCAGAATTAAATTTTGATTCCAAATGTGCTGCTCTTTCTGCCTCAATATTTTCTTCTAATTTCCTCATTCTTAGAGTAGTCGCCTGAAAACAAATTAAAAGTTTAAACACATAAACACTGGTATTTAAAGTAGATATAAATCATTATACTCCAGAATTGTAATTAACACTTTAGATTACTGTAATTGTAGCCTCGTTTTTGTTTTTTACTTTGCAGGAATGGAGTGTAAAAATCATGCTCAGGAAGAATGCTCCACAGCTTGCTTTCTTTTTCTTTTTAAGCTTTACTGAAGCACAACTTACATATAATAACCTACACATATTGAAAATGTACAATTTCAGAAGTTTTTACATACATAGACACCCTTGAAATAACTGCCACAATTAAGATAGAAACATTTCTACCACTCTTAAAAGCTTACTAGTGTCCTTTGGAAATGCCTTCCTCCAGCTCTTGCCACACCGCCCCCATCCCCAAGTAACCAAATTCGCTTTTTGTCACTTCAGAGCAGTTTCTGGAATTTTATATATATTGGATCATACAGTCTGTACTCTTTATTGCCTGGCTTCTTTCCCTTTGGTTGATTATTTTGAGATTCATCAATGTGGTTGCATGTATCAATATTTCATTCCTTTTTATTGTCAAATATTGTTCCACTGTGTTGATATACCACAACTGGTTTATCTATTCCCCTGCTGATAAACATCTGAGTTCTTTCCAGTTTTGGCTGTTACAAATAAAGCTACTATGAGAATTTGTGTACATGTCTTTGTATGGACACACACTTTCATTTCCCTGGGGTAAATAGCAAAGAGTAGAATGACTGAGTCAAATGGTAGGCATATATGAAATATTTTAAGAAACTGCCACACTGTTTTCCAAAGTGGAGGTACTGCTTTACATTCTTAACAGCAATACATAAAATTCTGCACTTTTCCACATCTTCACCAACAACTGGTATGGTCAATTTTTGGTTTTGGTTTTTTGAGGTTTTTTTTAAAGACATCCAAATAGGCAATAATATCTTATTTTAGCTTTAATTTGCATTTTCCTAATGGCTAATGACATTGAACCTCTTTTCATGTACCTGTATATCTTCTTTGGTGAAGTATCTACTCAACTCATTTTCCCATTTTTTTAATTGGGTTGTTTATTCTCGTATTATTGAGTTTTGAAAGTTCACTATATAATCTGAATGAAAGTCCTTTGTTGGGTATGTGATTTGCAAATATTTTCTCCCAGCCTATAGCTTGTCTTTTCATTCTCTTAACAGTGTCTTTCACAAAGCAAAAGTTTTCATTATAATGAAATCTAATTTGCTCTAATTTATCAATTTTCAGGCAGGAGACAGTTTCTGGTCAAAACTAGAGGTCAAGAGCTTTATTTTTGAATGTCATTGTTGTTGAGAAAATACAACCTTGGGAAGCATGATTCCTAGTCCCAAAGACAGCACTGGTCATAACCAAAAGCCTGTCAAGGGTGGGAAAAATAGGACTATGGGAACACCCAGCATGTCTCAGGGTAACAGTAGCAAACAAAAGCCATGTCTAGAGTCCTGTCTGTCAAATATAGACAGTTCAGTAGTGATAGAGAAAGACATTTCTAATTTGATTTCCCTGCCTAGATAAAATTTAGGCAAGAAATAAGTTAATATCCATTTTATTTACTCAACCATTTAGCCTAAGCCAAGTTTTTTTTTAATGTTCAACTTGATTAATTTGATTTTTCCCTTTTTTCTTTCACCATTTCTTTTTGTTTACAGACAGAGATGGTAATGGATCACAAGAAGGGGCATAAATAAAAGCTGGATAACCCATAAATTAATCAAGCAGTCTGAATAATTAAGAAATGACTATATTCTTTTTGGGCAAAGCATATTCTAATAATGACTGTTACAGTACAGAGCATACATACAAATATCACTTCTTCTCTAGAGGCCTTTTAGATGCTTTTGCTACTGATGGCTTTCATAGTCAAGGAGTAACTCTGCTTGGGGATTTAATCATTCTGTGTTTCACAAACACAAGACTCACAAAATATTTTTTTACACTGAACTATTTGCTTTATTTGTATTTTACAACTCTACCAATAATATTTCTTCATGAGTTATTACACTAGAAAATAGTTTATTTCAGGGGGCAGGAAGAAATAAATCTCGCCTTTTGGGTCTAAAGATAATTTAAATCCAAAAGGATAAAATAATACTTTAAGGCAGTAAAGTATAGTCTCTTTAAAGGTAAAATCTGACATTTACATCCTATACTACTAGTTTTTTGAATATACTACAGTATTTTGAAGTACCAGGCATTCCACTGAAAGAAGAAACTAGGAAATATTCATAGTTTACTCTGAAGACTCAAAACATCTGGAAAAACTGGAAATGAGGAAATATAAATATTTGCTAAAACTAAGGAACTATTATTACTTTTTTTTTTTTTCTTTTTTGTGAGCGGCCGCATCGCGCTCAGCTAGTGAGCGCACCAGCCATCCCTATATAGGATCCGAACCCACGGTGGGAGCGCCGCTGCTGCGCTCCCAGCACCACACTCTCCCGAGTGCGCCACGGGCTCAGCCCCTATTATTACATTTTTAGGTATGATAATGATTGGTATTTTTTAAATCCTCTTTTTAATAAAATACATACTAAAGTGTTCTGATGAAATTATATTACATCTGGATTTGCTTTAAAATAATCAAGCTGGGAGTTGGGGGGGGGTGGCATCCATGAAATAATATTAGCCAAAAGCTGATAATTACTGAAGCTGAATGATGGGCACAATGCGGTTCATTATAGTATTCTTTCTGTTTACATGTATATTATAAAATTTTCCACATTGAAATTCTTTTAAAACAGCAACAAAAGCAAAGGTATTAAGGTTGAAGGGGAAGTATAATGCTGGTATCATTATTTACCCAATTAACAATATTGTACTTTGACAATGACAATAAAAAATCACTAGAATAAATTAAACCATTAATGCCAAATGGAAAAAAGTAAAAGAAAAGGGGGGGTGGGGGAGTTTAACTAAATCAATTCCTACCTATACTGTTGACATATTAAAATAAATCAAAGAAAACATTCCCTTTATACTCACTTCTTTTCTTCTGTTCTCAAAACATGTTTCACACAGAATACCAGTTACATGAAATGTTATTAGCTATTACATGAAAAAGCAATTTCATCATCAAAAGTATGTGAGAGGCCAGCAATGGAGCAGAAGCAGAAGCACCTGGGGGGCCTGATTTACTTCTTCCTGCCCCCTGAAATAAACTATTTTCTAGTGTAATAACTCATGAAGAAATATTATTGGTAGGGTTGTAAAATATAAATAAAGCAAATAATTCAGTGAAAAAAAATATTTTGTGAGTCTTGTGTTTGTGAAACACAGAATGATTAAATTAAAGTGGGCTGTGGGCACAGGCCTGCCTATCTCCAACTGCAGCCAGGCTAGTAATGGAGCCAGTAGCCCCTGGTTCTGAGATGGGGGCCAAGGACCTTAGCCCAACCCCCCAACAACTGGACCAGCAACTGATCCAGACATAGGTCAGCCCTGCTCCCCTCCCCCACCAACACCTTAGAATGTACTTATTTTAAAAAAAATTTTTTTAAGTATGTGAGAAACATTGGATTAAAGGCAAATAGTTTTCTTTACTACAAGACTTCTCAAAAAGTTAACATGACAATCTTGAAAAAGAAGAATAAAGTTGGAAGGCACATTTCACAATTTCAAAACTTACTGCGAAGCTACAGTGATCAAAATGGTGTGGTACTGGCATAAGGACAGACATCTAGATCCATAGAAAAGAACTGACAGTCCAGAAATAACCCATGAATTGATGACAAGGATCAAAGGATAAGACCATTAAATGGGAAAAAAAATCATCTTTTCATTAAATGTTGCTGAGACAACTGGATATACTCACAAGCATGCAAAACAATGAGTTGGACCCCCCACCTCATATCATATACAAAAATAAATTCAAAATGGATCAATGGCCTAAATATAAGAGCCAAAACCATAAAACTCTGAGAAGATATAGGAGTAAATGTTTATGACTTCAGATTTGACACCAGATTCTTAGATATAACACCAAAAGCACAAGCAACAAAAGAAAAAAATTAACTAGACTTAATCAAAATTAAAACTTTATGTGCATCAAAGGATCTTATTAAGAAAGTAAAAAGACAACCAAAAGAACAGGAGAAAATGTTTACAAATCATACATCTGATAATGGTCTAGTTTCTAGGATATATAAAAAAATTCACAATAAAAAGACAACTCAATTAAAATAGGGGTAAAAGACATGAATAGAAACATCTGTCTATCAGCCATGCCCCCCTGACACACGCAGCCATCCCAGCAGTGACCACTGAGCCACCACAGGAAGCACCCAGGCTCTCCCAAGCCAGGGCAGGGGGAAGCCGAGGGCCTCACCCACACACCCCCAATGTATGCAACCAGCCCAGAGACAACCACCAAGCTACTGCAGGAAGCACCCCAGGCTCTCCTAAGCAGGGGTGGTGGGGAGACTCAGGCCTTGACCACACCTCCCCAACACATGCAACCACCCCAGCAATAACCATCAAGCCACAGCAAGAAGGGCCCCAGGTTCCCAAGCTGGGACGGTGGCGGGTGAGGACTTTTTCACACCCGCCTGACATTTGCACCCAGCCCAGCAATGACCTAGCCACCACTGGAAGCCCCCCAGTCTCTCCTATGGGAATGAGGGAGGTGCCACAGGCCTCAATCCCACCCCTCCTCCTCCCTCCTTCTTCCATCCCATTTCCTTCCTCTTTCCCCTTTCCCCCTCCCTTCCAACTGCCCCACAACAACATCCTACAATGTAAAAAATAATATTAATAAAATTTCATTTTCTTTAATTAAAAAAAAGAAACATTTGTCTAAAGGCGATATGCAAATGGCAAATAAGTACATGAAGTAATGCTCAATATTATTATTCATTGGGGAAATGCAATCAAAACCACAAAGATATACCTCTTCACACCTGCCAGGATGGCTATAATTTAAAAAACGGAAAATAGCAATTATTGGCAAGAATGTGGAGAAACTAGAACATTACTGGTGGGAATGTAAAATGGTTTAGCTGCTGGGAAAAACAGTTTGTCAGTCCTTCAAAAAGCTAAACATAGAGTTAACATACAACCCAGCAATTCCACTCCTACATATATATCCAAGAGAAATGAAAACATGTTCAAACAAAAAATTATACCCAAAAGGTCACAGCAGCATTTTTCATAATAACCATAGGTGGAAAGGACCCAAATGTCCATCAACTGATGAATGGATAAACAAGATGTGGTGTATCCATACAATGGAATATTATCAAGCCAGAAAAAGGAATGAAGTACCAAAACATGCTACAACATGGATGAACCTTGAAAACATATATGAAAAAGTGAAAGAAATAAGACACAAAAGATCACATATTATATGATTTCATTTATATGAAATGTCCAGAATAGGTAAATCCATGGAGAGTGACAGTATCTTAGTGGTTGCCATGGCTAGTGGGGAGGGGGAGCAGGGAATGTGAGCAGTGACTGCTAATGGATACAGGTTTCTTACTGGAGTAATAAAAATGTTCTACAATTAGATAGTGGTAATAGTTGCACAATGCTGTGAATACATTTAAAAGCACTGAGTTGTGTATATATATATATTTTTTTTTTTTCTCAAATCATTGTGTTTAATTAATTTTTATTTTTTTGTCCAGAAATTTATTTTGCTCACATTCAAGTGTTAAAACATGTGTAACGTGCTGCCCTGAAACATTCTCGTGAGGGTGGGAGCCTTCTCTCCACTGGGTACCTAGCGGGGATTCCTGTCACTCCATTTTATAGATTTTATAGGTCTTCTTGCTCATCTCTTTCACCAGGTAGTAGGTGATCATGCCAACAGCTCCCAAGCTGGGAGTGGGGAGGGCCGTGGGCCTTAGCCACACCCCCCAACAACCACGCCCAGCCCAGCAACAACCACCAGGCTACCTCCAGAAGTGCCCCGCACTCCTGAGCCAGGGCAGTGGGGGGCCAAGGGCCTCAGCCACACCCCTTTGATATCTGCATCCAGCCCAGGAATGACCAAGCTGCCACTGGAAGCCCCCTGGTCTCCCCCACTGGAATGAGAGGGATGCCACAGGCCTCAACCATGTCCCCCCTCCCTTTCTCCTCCTCCCACCCTATTTCCCTCCCCTTTTCCCTCTTCCCCTCCCCCCCAACTGCTCTGCAACAACATCTTAGAATGAGACATGCAGCTGGGGGAAGCCGAACCCAGCCACAACTAGTCAAGCTGCTGCCACCACCCTGGGGCCCAGCTGGGGGCCTGAGGCTTGGAGCTGGGAGAAGTCAAACCCAGCTGCAACTAAGCAAGCTGTCGCCATCACCCCAGGGTCCTGCCAGGGTGCTGAGGTCTGGAGCCAGTGGAAGCCAAACCCAGCCGCAACTAGGCAAGCTGCCACCACTGCCCCAGGGCCCCGCCAGCATCCTGAGGCACAGAGCCAGGGGAAGCTGAACCCAGCTGCAGCTGTGTAAAGAGCACACCAAAAACACCATTTCCACACAGGTAGCCTACCATAGCCACTGCAATTGCCATGGCTGCCACAAAAGCAGCTAATCTCTATAGCAGTAGTCACAGCTACTGTCCAGATGGCACCCCCAACTGCACTGACACAAGGAGAGGCACCAGCAGAGACCCGCCCCCCCCCAAAAAAAGAGGTCCTCTCCACAAAACACACTCCAGAGTAACAGAAGAAGCATCAGCTTTACAATAATAGGGAATAGGGGAGGACTTGATCACACCTGTCTCAGCACTGGACAGATCATCTATGCAACAAACCAACACAGGAACAGTTAACCTATCAGATGGAGAGAACAAATCTATGGTTATTAGAGGGGGGACAGGGAAGGGGAGAGATTGGACAAAGGGCATAAAGAATAAGTATGATTTGTAATAATGAATATGCTAATAAAAAATAAATTTGAAAAAAAATTGAAGAATTCCTAGGTGGAAGAACCAGGAACATTGTCAAAGAAGTGACAGCCACCTAACTTAAACTTCTGATTCCACTGTTGAAAAAAAGTTCCTTCTAAATGCTAACTTTGAATTCTTAGAAGGGATCTCCAGAGGTTGTAAGTACAAAACATAGTGCATCCTATAGCAAACTAAGTTGAGCCCAGACTAAAATGAACATTACCCTAGGTAGACCCAACACTAATAAAAAGAACTTTTTAAATATAAACCCCACAGAATAAAGTTCCTGCCCTTAAAGAATTAAAGTTGGCTTTCTCAGTATCCAGTAAGCTCATTTCAGATTCTATAGGTCAGAAGGAGTCTAGTCAGTCACAAGGCAATAGACCCACAGACACTGAGAATAAAGAATTTTAAAAACTAATAAAGAGTAGATAGAGAGAAAAAACTAGTCTAATACTGTTAAAATATTTTTTCAGATTCCAAAAAGCATATATGTAAGTTGATCTATCAAAATGATAGTCATATATTTTATTAAAATATAGAATACATGTATTCAGTGATTCCATAATAAAAAAATCAGCAATCCAAGTCTTCTGTTCATTTGTTATGTATATGTTATGGTATATTAATTAGTTATTTAATTAATTAATTGGTTTTTACTCCAAAAGTCAACAAGTTCTGTTTTTCCTGCCTATACCAAAACCAAACAGGTTGAAATTATAAACCAGAGATCACATCTTTATTTTCACACCTTCTCATTTTGAATAAAATGTCCAAAAGAAAACAGATTTATACAATGTTTATTATTACTAAAATTTAATCAGCAAGGACAGCAAAAAATCTTCAAATCTTTAGACAAACACCTTCCAAGAGTGAGCTCTGTTGATAGACAATTACATTAAAGTCCTTCTAATAATTTTTTTAAATCTTTTAGCCTGGTGAATTAATTCTTATGTCCAGCAGAGGGTACTAGAAGAACATCGACATACTGTTCACAAAAATTTTTTTCCTAATACAGACTAAGAGAACTACTACAACATTCATAAACTGTTTCACTGGCATTCAATCCTGATATAATCAACAAAGGGTGGAGAGTTTAACAGCATTCTAGTTAAAATACAAAATCCAACACAAATTTTTACATGTCACAGGTCAATTTAACTACATATAGCTTTGTTTGTAATACAAATATCACACTATACTAAGTCTGTTCCCTAACAATATGAACAACAAAGTTCTTTATGTAACACAAAATAATCACATGTTTTGTCATTTATTATCTGGCTGCCATGTCCTTTCCTATGGTAATATACTGCCAAGAGATTTTTATTTTAGTAAATACTATGTGTTAATCTACCTCTGGTCTGATTTATATCTCATTAAATCACATTGTCCCAATAGATAATCTACTACTCTTAAGAATAGTGTGGTTTTGGCCTTTGAAAAAGGTAATATAGAGAAGGATGTCTCTTTTCCAACCCTTTGGTACATATTACTTTACATAAACCAGGCATAAGCTGCCAACTCCAGTTCAGCAGCAGAACTAACCAAACACACCCAGATGTTCTCCACACCACATCTGCTCTTACGGTTTCCATGGGCCTTTTCCAAAAGTTTCACAAAAGTTATTAAAACATCCACATACAATGAATATGCTGAAAGACGAAGCAAAAAAACAGCTTCTACTACATTCTTTCTGTCTCAAATACAATATATACAGTTCAGAAGACATAGGTAAACTTAAAGGAATTAGTCAAGCAGAAAAAATTTTACATGCAAAATTTAGCCTACTAAAATAAACATCAAGAAAGAAAGGGGAAGAAATATCACATGAGTACATACTAGTTAGCAATTTCTCAGTAATGCACTATATAGCACTGTTTCCTAAACAGGGCACAAAGTTTACCCCAGAATGTCAACAATTTGTGTAAATAGAAAGTCTTTGTTTATTTAACTATTTTTCCAGATTTTATCACCTGATAATTTCCATTAATGAACACTTTCACAAGTAAACAGTATAGTAATAATCCATCTTCAAAAAGATGGTTCTAAGGGACTGAATCATCATAGACTAATTCTATAATGGCTATTTTAGTGCAAAGTATATTTTATTTCATTATATTTGAATAGCTGTAAATAATTTATTATATGCATGTTAACATTTAACTACAATACTTATTCCTTACCTGCATGGCGGGAGAAAAAGTAGTTGCTGTACTTTGAGCCCTTAAACTGAAGGTCAAAGGATTTTTATTACCAAAAACAACAACTCAAAGGGTCAAAGTCTCCTAGTATTTGACAAGCATTGAAAAAGAGAGGCACCATAATATCACACCACTTAACCTAGAGTCATAAGGAGGGGTCTTCACTAGGAACAGTCTATGGGTCTTTTACTATTTATCATCCTTGTTCTAATCAAATATCTTAAAAAGCAGTATTATTTGATTAGACTGACCTTTAAGGTGGGTGCTTTTTTTTTTTTAAGTAAGCACTTATATTGCTAAGGGTCACTTCTACAGGAGAGAGTGTTCTTAGATTATGTCGCTGACAATATCAATGCTACAGGTAAATATTAATAGTCTACAGTTTTCAAACAAGTCTCATGTATTTTCTCATTTGATTTTTACAACAACATGGTATGTTTCACAAAAAAGGCCTTATGATATAGTTCATAATATTTTAAATCTTAATAAGGTATCCTGATCTGAAGGGTTTTATTTGATTGTTCTAAGTAGCTCTCTTATTTTCCAGTAGCCAGCACAGTATATGAGAAAAACAACTCTACCTGCAGGCAAAATTAATGCTCCTTTATGACTCAGAATATGGAAACTGCTGTGTAAAAGTGAATAGCTGACCTCCTGATCAGGGAAGTCCAATCCACTAAATTTTACCGTCACAGAAGTCTAAACATGTTGTATTTATATACACTCCCATTAAGCAAATGCTACTGTATAAAAATGCTTAAAAGATTATTAAAAACAAATGAATAGGTTGGTACCTTTTTAACGATAATCTCATGATATTTATTTTACTGTATAGGCCAACTAAAAAGGAGAATGGAATATTTAAACAATCCCTACTATATATCAGATACCATACTCGGTAGGCCCTTAGCTGAAAGACTAAAATGGGTGCTGATACATCTATCAGCATTTTCATTGTAAATAAGCAAAAGATTTGAGTCGTGGATGAAAACTGACTTGCCTGTAAGGGTTACTCTTTATGTTTTTCTGCTGTGAATTACAATTCATTTGTAACTCTGCCATTAATGGCCAAGTTAAATTCGTTTTCCAGAATCCTCTAGATTATTTTACATAAACAGGTTCATCTAAAGCAGACCTTACTCTAAAATTAGACAGTAGTTTCAAGAAATAGCCGAACATACAAATATTCAGAGATCTCTGTGACAGTCATTTTGACCATTGTTAACTGTACAGTTTTGAGGGTTGGAAACTAAAAGTTAAAGTCACTGGAGATGGCAACAATCAGAACTTTAACAGTTTCAGAAGGGAGAGATGACGGCAACAGGATAATGATAGGAACAAATGGAGAACACAGCAAATTTTTTATTTCAGCAAGGAATGAATAATGAATGAAGTATACCCCTTAGATTATAAAACAGTTTAAGTAATAGAAAAAAGTTTCATTACTTTTAGGTGCAATAAAAGAAACCACAGAGAATAAAACTAAGAAATATCAGGAACAGAATTCCAGGTTGCAAATTGTAATTAGCATGATAATAAAATAATTTAGCTTCTTCAAAATCATCTTCAACAAAAACTTCAGTATTCAAAAAAATTTTAATTAACTTCCAATTTTAAAATCTATTATGAACATAGAATGTTGCATTTAAATGCATAATACTTACAAGTATGACCATGTAACCCAGGTAATTTCATCATTTACCTACTTTATGGTTAGTAATCAACACAAATGGGTGTTTAAAAATTATTCTTACATTTGTGATAATGGCTTTAAAAAGATGACTCATAGCAGGCTGCCTCATGGACAATTAAGAAAGGTAAAATACGCTTTTCTTTTCCTTTTCCACTTGAGTACAGCATACATTTAGAGAAAAAAGTTATTTTCTACCCTACCTTCTGTTATTATAATATAGAATAACTGACAAAAGCAATTCAGAATTTATTAGCAAAGACTGTTCTCTCTCTACTGTAATCTCCATGAGATCTTCAGTTCTCTCAGAATTAGGTTTGCATCCTCTCTTTTCTCTTCTCTTATTGAGTTAAGCTTATTTCCCATGATAATAAACTCCCCTAGCTGTAAAGAGGCTTATAAAAGCCATGGATATTTCTTTTTCCAGTTCACTTTTCCCTTGATTCTGTGGTCTCCAGCACAACATTTATAAAATTGGATTGGGAGTTTGTCTTTTTTTTTTTAATCTAAGAAAGCATTGATCCATGTTAAGTTGATTAAGCCACACAATGATATACAACTTATCAGATTTTAAAAATATATATTTTACACACACACATACACACACACACATACATAAACTTCTTTGGTCCAGGCACTTAAAGAAATCACCTTTCATAAAATGCAGCCATTAAAAAGCTTCACTAAAATTTAAAATATTTATTAGGCTAAATGTCTTTTATATCAGTTGCTGGTATTATATCAGTCTGGTATTACTAACATTAAATAACGTATTATACTAAATTAAAATTTTAACAATTTTCCTCTTTATTATTATCCCATCTAAGCTTAATTCTTTTAAAAATACCACTGATAATTAAGTACCTAGAATTACTGGTGTTAATGTCTCCACAACTGAATGTAAAACTAGCATAAAATGCTCTAGAAATTTAACTTCTTGTTTATTATGTCACCATCTGGTCAAACAGCCAATACAAAAATATTCAGGTAAATATAAACCTAAGTTTTCAATGGTATCTAAATATGAAGGCATTTCAAAAAGTTCATGGAAAAATAGAATTGAAAGATAGTACAAATCTTAGGGCCGGCCTGTGGCTCACTTGGGAGAGTGTAGTGCTGATAACACCAAGGCCACAGGTTCGGATCCCTATATAGGGGCGGTTGGTTAGCTCACTTGGGAGAGCATGGTGCTGACAACACCAAGTCAAGGGTTAAGATCCCCTTACGGGTCATCTGTTATCAGAAGGCTCCCAACAAAGAAAAGCCCAGGACCAGATGGATTCACAGCAGAATTTTACCAAACATTCAAAGAGGAATTGACACCGATTCTACTATTCCAAAAGATTGAAACGGACGCAAATCTCCCAAACTCATTCTATGAAGCAAACATCATCCTGATACCAAAACCAGGTAAAGATATAACCAAAAAAGAAAACTACAGGCCAATATCCTTGATGAATATAGATGCAAAAATCCTCACTAAAATACTAGCAAACAGAATACAGCAACACATACGAAAAATTATTCATCACGATCAAGTGGGATTCATCCCAGGGATGCAAGGTTGGTTCAACATACGCAAATCAATAAATGTGATACACCATATTAATAAAGTCAAACACAAGGACCATATGATCATCTCTATAGATGCTGAAAAAGCATTTGATAAAGTTCAACACTCATTCATGACAAAGACCCTCTATAAGTTAGGTATAGAGGGAAAGTATCTCAACATAATTAAAGCCATATATGCCAAACCCACTGCCAATATCATCCTGAATGGGGAAAAGCTGAAAGCTTTTCCTTTAAGAACAGGAACTAGACAAGGATGCCCACTCTCAACACTCCTATTCAACATAGTGTTGGAAGTACTAGCCAGAGCAATCAGAGAAGAGAAGGAAATAAAGGGCATCCAGATTGGAAAAGATGAAGTCAAACTGTCCCTGTTTGCAGATGACATGATGCTATATATCGAACAGCCTAAAACCTCTACAAAAAAACTGTTGGAATTGATAAATGATTTCAGCACAGTAGCAGGATACAAAATCAACACACAAAAATCAGTAGCATTTCTTTTCTCCAATAGTGAACATGCAGAAAGAGAAATCAAGAAAGCCTGCCCATTTACAATAGCCACCAAAAAAATAAAATACTTAGGAATTGAGTTAACCAAGGAGGTGAAAAATCTCTATAATGAGAACTACAAACCACTGCTGAGAGAAATTAGAGAGGATACAAGAAGATGGAAAGATATCCCATGCTCTTGGATTGGAAGAATCAACATAGTGAAAATGTCCATACTACCCAAAGTGATATACAAATTCAATGCAATCCCCATCAAAATTCCAAAGACATTTTTCTCAGAAATGGAAAAAACTATCCAGACATTTATATGGAACAATAAAAGACCACGCATAGCCAAAGCAATGCTGAGCAAAAAAAATAAAGCTGGAGGCATAACACTACCTGACTTTAAGCTATACTACAAAGCTATAA
This sequence comes from Cynocephalus volans, assembly GCF_027409185.1. Taxonomy (NCBI): domain Eukaryota; kingdom Metazoa; phylum Chordata; class Mammalia; order Dermoptera; family Cynocephalidae; genus Cynocephalus; species Cynocephalus volans. Next base: position 57,423,514 of record NC_084475.1, on the reverse strand, counting down.
TAACCAAAACAGTATGGTACTGGCATAAAAACAGACACACTGACCAATGGAATAGAATAGAGAATCCAGAAATCAACCCACACACTTACTGCCAGCTGATCTTTCACAAAGGCACCAAGCCTATTCACTGGCGAAGGGACTGCCTCTTCAGCAAATGGTGCTGGGATAACTGGATATCCATATGCAGGAGAATGAAACTAGATCCATACCTCTCGCCATATACTAAAATCAACTCAAAATGGATTAAGGATTTAAATATACACCCTGAAACAATAAAACTTCTTAAAGAAAACATAGGAGAAACACTTCAGGAAATAGGACTGGGCACAGACTTCATGAATACGACCCCAAAAGCACGGGCAACCAAAGGAACAATAAACAAATGGGATTATATCAAACTAAAAAGCTTCTGCACAGCAAAAGAAACAATTAACAGAGTTAAAAGACAACCAACAGAATGGGAGAAAATATTTGCAAAATATACATCTGACAAAGGATTAATATCCAGAATATATAAGGAACTCAAACAACTTTACAAGAAGAAAACAAGCAACCCATTTAAAAAATGGGCAAAAGAGCTAAGTAGGCATTTCTCTAAGGAAGATATACAAATGGCCAACAAACATATGAAAAAATGCTCAACATCACTCAGCATCCGGGAAATGCAAATCAAAACCACATTGAGATACCATCTAACCCCAGTTAGGATGGCTAAAATCCAAAAGACTATGAACGATAAATGCTGGCGAGGCTGCGGAGAAAAAGGAACTCTCATACATTGTTGGTGGCACTGCAAAATGGTGCAGCCTCTATGGAAAATGGTATGGAGGTTCCTCAAACAATTGCAGATAGATCTACCATACGACCCAGCTATCCCACTGTTGGGAATATACCCAGAGGAATGGAAATCATCAAGTCGAAGGTATACCTGTTTCCCAATGTTTATCGCAGTACTCTTTACAATAGCCAAGAGTTGGAACCAGCCCAAATGCCCATCATCAGATGAGTGGATACGGAAAATGTGGTACATCTACACAATGGAATACTACTCAGCTATAAAAACGAATGAAATACTGCCATTTGCAACAACATGGATGGACCTTGAGAGAATTATATTAAGTGAAACAAGTCAGGCACAGAAAGAGAAATACCACATGTTCTCACTTATTGGTGGGAGCTAAAAATTAATATATAAATTCACACACACGCGCGCGCACACACACACACACACACACACACAAAAAAAAAAAAAACTGGGGGGGGGAAGAAGATATAACAACCACAATTACTTGAAGTTGATACGACAAGCAAACAGAAAGGACATTGTTGGGGGGTAGGGGGGAGGGAGAAGGGAGGGAGGTTTTGGTGATGGGGAGCAATAATCAGCCACAATGTATATCGACAAAATAAAAATTAAAAAAAAAAAAAGAAAGAAAGAAAGATAATACAAATCTTTCCATGAACTTTTTGAAATACCCTCATATAGGGAATCATAGATAAATCAGAAGACTATACCTGTCTACTTATAAAATTCTTATAAATAGCATAAAAATAGAGACTATCAAGGCTACCTTCAAAGCTTAATATTCTCTGAAAGCAGAGACCTGGTATCATCAAAAGTACTTACAGAGCAGATATGAAAAACCATAGAGTAAAAATAAAACCAGTCTAAAATAATTTTATACTTATAACATCAATTATAACAAAAGATACTGGGGCAATTAAGCATTTTACAGGAAAAAATCAATACTGAGTTATCCACAAACACATCTTAAAGTTTATGCTTAGACATTTTCTCAACTGAGTCAAAATTGGCTAACCAATAATTCGATCAACAAAAAAGAAATCACTATTACTTAGTACTTCTTCAAAACTATAAGACAATTAAAATGTTTTTATTGATGATTACTGGGTTTTATACCATCCTGAAGTGACTTCTAAATGATTTTTTAATTCTGGGGGTTCTAGTCAAGAGAGTGGAACACACGGTCCCCAGCATCACTCTCTCCCACAAATCAACCAGTTTACAACTATAAAAATGTAACAACAGCCAAGCTGGGGCCACTGGAGCTCAGGGGAAGAGGAGCAGAGACCTTTGGAGTTCCTGAAGGCGGAGAAGCCACAATGACAGAAAGAAAAAACTGCTTGGAGCATTTTGTGCCATGGCTGCTTTAAGGCTGGAACTGCTGAGCGCATGGAGCAGGAACAGGCAGAAGCTGCAGCTGTGCCCTTAAGATGGAGTTGCTTGGAGGAGACAGGAGAGAAGAGGGCCCCAGGCAGCAAGACCACTAATAGTGGACCCACGCAGGAGCTAGGAGAAAGAACAGCTGAAAAAGGGGAGCCATTCAGAGGCCAGTGAGTTATCGCAAGGGTCCGGCACAGGGCTGGTCCCACGGGAAGTGTTTGGAGCATGGGTGGTGGGGGAGAAAGGCCCACTGGGACAACACTGGGACATAGCAATGACAGCCAATCTGCCCCCCAATCATTGCAGGACCACTCAGAGGAGACTGGTCGGGAATGCAGAATTGCATGGGGTACAGTTTGATGAAAAGACTCAGGCTCAGGTCAGAGTTTTTACACAACCCAGGTGCACCCAGTCTCTGGAGAGCCGGAAGTACCTATACGGTCAACCATTAAACCCTGAGCTGCACAAAAATTCTCTCCTAAGGAAACAGCAGCAAAGCAGCAATTTAGCTCAACCACACAGCTCACGTACTGGTTCCCATAGGAAGTTCCCCCATTTTAGAAGTAAGCAAAGGACCAAAAATTAGTTCCAGCCCAGGTACACCACCAGAACCTCAGGCCCACCAGGGGACCTGCGGCATGGAGCCAGGGACCAGAGCACCCGCCCACATCCAGGCACACCACCAGCACCAAGGAGCATGCCAAAAACATCACCTCCATGTGGGTGGCCCACCACAGCCACCGCAGTAACCACAGCTGCCCCGAAAGTGGCTAGACATCACAACCACCACACAGATGGTCTGCCAGCCACTAGAGTGCACTGACACAAGGAGGGTGACCAGCAGAGACCGAAGAAAAGAATAGGATGTCTCTGTCCACAAAGCCCATTCCAGAGTGATAAAAGAAGCATCTGCTCTATGATAATATTGTGGAATCTGAACACACCTTTCAGCATTGGACAGATCATCTAGGCAACAAATCAACAGAGTAACCATTACTCTTTCAGAGGGAGCGAAGAAATCTAGGGTTATCAGTGGTGGGAGGGGGAAGGGAGAGACTGGACAACGGGCATAAAGAATAAGTACAATTTGTAACAATATACATACTAATAATATTGATTTGATCAACATATGTCAACACTGAATCCCCAAAATATGTATAATCAATTATGATTCAATAAAAAAACACAAAACAAAAAAAAGATTTTTTAATTCTAATATTCGGAACATTAAATCTATCCTAATCTTTTTTTAAAAGCCATCCACAAACCACAAAGTATTAAAAATAATGATGTAAAATATGATGAATTTATTGCCCTGAAAAGATACTCAGCACAAGTAAAAAATAAGTTAAAAATATTACTTAGAATATAATCTCATTTTTTAATTCATTCTCTAATTTTAAAAATTAAACCATGTGTGATAAGAGTGTGAGTAATTTTATCTTTATCAAGTTCATAGTTGGCATTACTATAGAGAATTCCTGTATACCGCACACCCAGTTTCCCCTATTATTATCAGCTTAATGACATGGCACAAATAAACCATTTTAAAAATGGACATGGGATCTGGCTAGATATTTTTCCAAAGAAGATATACAAATGGCCAATAAGCACACAAAATGATATTCAACATCATTAGTCATTAGACAAGTGCAAATCAAAACCACAATAAGATACTATTTCACACCCACTAGGGTGATTATAATCAAAAAGATTGACAATAACAAGTGTTGGTGAGGATCTGGAGAAACTGAAACCCTCATTCGTTGCTAACAGGAATGTAAAATGGTGCTGTCACTACAAAACAGTCTGATAGTTCCTCAAAAAGTTGACCATAGAGTTACCATGTGACTCAACAACTCCACTCCTAGCTATTTACCCAAGAGAACTGAAAACATATCCACACGAAAAGCTGTATGTGAATATTCACAGCAGCATTATTCATAATAGCCGAAAAAGTGGAAACAACACAAATGTCTATCAACTGATGAACGGATACAAAAATGTGGCATATCACACAATGAAATATCATTCAGTCATAAAAAGGAATGAAGTACTGATACATGCTACAACATGGATGAACCTTATACTAAGTGAAAGAAGACATTCACAAACGACCACATACTGTAATTCCATTTACATGCAATGTCTAGAATAGGCAAGTTTGTAGAGACAGGAAGTAGAATAGTGGTTGCTTAGGGCTGACAGGGATGGAGGAACAGGAGAGTGATGACTAATGGATATGCGGTTTCTTACTGCAGCGATGAAAATGTTTTAAAGTTAATGGTGATGATGGTCGCACAACGCAGTGAATATACTAAAAACCACTGAATTAGAATTTTATACTTTTTTTTTTTTTTTTTTTTGTCTTTTTCGTGACAGGCACTCAGCCAGTGAGTGCACCGGCCATTCCTATTTAGGATCCGAACCCGCTGCGGGAGCGTCGCCGCGCTCCCAGCGCCGCACTCTCCCGAGTGTGCCACGGGCTCGGCCCGAATTGTACATTTCAAATGGGTGAATTTATAGTATACAAATTACATATCAATAAAGATTTTTTTAAAAATCATCAAAATCAGAAGTTAGAACTACAATAGGCATCCACCCTTACCCTAAGTCGCCAAAATTACCTCTCCCTTACTTCCATAAACTGAAGATTTGTTATCTGGAGAACATGAATCTGAACCAGAGGCTGGACAAAGAAATACACAGAGTGGGGGCAGGGAGAAGGGTGCACCAGACTGAAACTGGGAGGAAGTTTGCATATTGAACAGTATGATACCCAGGTTCTTCCTCTATTTCCTTCTTCCATTTTATAACCACCAAACCGGAAACTTGCAGATCACTCTTTGCAGAAACTAAACAAACACAGAGAAAAGACCTATAGATTATAACATTTCAAAGTTTCCCAATGAAATATTTGTTACATCTCCTTATCATCCTACAGTAAGGCTTCCCTAAACCAAGCATACTCATATACAATATTCAACTGCCTACCCAATATCTCCACTTGAATGTCTATCTAACAGGCATGTCAAATTTAACATATCTAAAACCAAACTCCTAATCTCTCCCAAACCTACTCCACTTGTATTCTTTACCAATTCAGTAAATAGAAATGCCATTCACCCATTTGCTCAAGCCAAAATCTTTAGCACTATCCTTTACTTCCTTTTCTCTCACAACCCAGGTCCAATTAATCAGCAAAGCTTATTGATTCTATCTTCCAAAATATATCCAAATCTCTTCTACCAATACCTTGGTCTAAAACACAATAATCTCTTGACTAGATCATTTTAATAGTCTCTTAAACAATCTCTTATAATATATTCTCCAAAGAGTATCCAGAATGATGTTTTTAAAACATAAAACATAAATCAGAGAAGGCATTCTGCTCAAAACTTTCCAATGGCTTTCTATCTCAGAAAAAAACACAAAATTCTTACAATAAAATACAAATCGCTTTCGAAACCTATATGATTTGTCTAGCATTCTATATATCCTACCAGTCTCTCTTGCTCATTCCATTCCACCCACAATGGTGGCCTACTTGTTATTCCTAAAATATTCCAAGCACACTTACAGCTCATGGCCTTTGTACTTCCTATTCCTTTTACTTAGAATGCTCTTCCTCCAGATATCCACATGGCTCAATCCTTTTCTTCCTTCAGGTCTCAGCTCAAATGCCACCTTATCAAGTTAGCCTTCCATGACCACCAATATAAAAGGGTAACCACCCTGTTCCATCACTCATTACCTTCCCTATTCTGTTTTATTACTCTTCACAACACATATCACGAACTAACACACTACACATTTTGTTTCACTTAAAGTGCAATTCTCCCTGACTGGAATGTCAACTTAAAGAGGAAAGAGGCTTTTTCTTTTTTTTTTTTTTTTTTTTTTTTTTTGTCTTTTTCGTGACCGGCACTCAGCCAGTGAGTGCACCGGCCATTCCTATATAGGATCCGAACCCGCGGCGGGAGCGTCGCCGCGCTGCCAGCGCAGCACGCTACCGAGTGCGCCACGGGCTCGGCCCTGAAAGAGGCTTTTTCTGTTCTATGCTATGTTTCAAGCACCTAGAAACATGCCTGAAATTCCCAATAAATATTACCAAATAGACAAATGAATACTGCAATAATAATAATAAGGAACAGGATATTATAAAAATAATGCAGAGAATAAGAGCTCTCAGAAATTAAAAAAATTTCTAATATATTCATTTAGAAGATTAGAAAGTAAAGTCAAGTAAATCTCCAAGAAGTAACAACAACAAAAAGACAAAGAGAAAGATAACAGAAAGGGAAGAAAAGTAAAACATCAATCCACTTGGTCTAATATTTGAATAATAGAAGCCCCAGATAGAGAAAAAAGAAAAAACCTGAGGAGGAAATTGTGAAGAAGTAACACAAGAGAATTCCTCAAAATGAAGGACATGAGTCTCCTGACTAAAATGGCAACCAAATGTCCTGCACATTGAACAAAAAAAGATCTTTATGAAGAAACACTATCTTTGATGTTCTGAAATTTCATAATCAGGGGGAATTCAATAGCACAAATGACTCTGTGTCTTCAAAAATACATTACAAGGAAAAAAGAAAGCTATAACTGGAGAACCTGTAGATTAAAAGAGATTTAAGAGACATATTAACCGAGTATAAGATGGAGACCTAATTGGGATTCAGATTCAAACAAACTGTAAACAAACACACATATTTATGCCATTTATGAGACAATTTAAAATCTGAATAATGCCTGGATATTTGATGATATTAAGTAATGACTATTAAACAATTTAGGCATAATATTGATAATGTGGTTTTAAATAAAGGACCCCTACTTTTAGAAATTATAATGAAATACTTAGGATTAAAATGATAGGATGTCTGAGGATGTGTTTCAATATAATACGGAAAGGGGGAAAGTGAAAGGGGTATAAATGATACAAGACTGCCCATAAATTGATAATTGTTGGAGCTAGCGATGGGTATATTAGGTTTAAAGTTTTCCACAATGAAAAGTTAAAAAAAAAAAAAACCAACAAAACTTTCAGAGAGAGAGAGAGTGAGAAAAGAGTCACAAACAAAGGAACACAAACCAAGACAGCATCAGGCCTTTCAACAGCAACAGAAGAAACTAAGAAACCAGTGAGGCAAGGCCTTCAAATTCCAAAAGAAAATGACTTTCAACCTATAATTCTATATTCAGCCAAATTATATCTATGCTAATACTTTACTGATAAAAACTTATTCAGACATGCAAGATTGCATAAAATTTAGCTCCCATATACCCTTTCTTTAGAAACTACTCAGATGTGCTCCATTGAAATAGAAGAGGCATGGGAATTGGGAAACAGAGGATCCAAGAGACAGAGGATAATGAAGACATCCCAGGATAATATCATAGGCCTAAAGAGCAATGGAAAGAGACAGAGCAGAAGAAAGCAAGTCCCAGAAGGATGTGATAATTTTCTGAAGACAGACAATATAAAGTTGCCAAGCAGACCTCTTTCAGTGATTTATAAATTTACATTCCCACCTGCAAGGTACAGGAATTTTTAACAGCACCCTCACCAACACTGGGTACCATCTTTTTCTTTAATGTTAGTATTATGACCATTAAGTCTTTCTTACATCATGGTGAGATTAAGCATTTTCCATGTATTTGTCATGTCTGAATTTCTTCTTTCATATCTTGTTTGATGTCCTTGGTAAATTTTTTTCATAAAGGTTTTTTCCCTTTTCTTATCGAATTATAGGGGATTTAGAAATAAATACAGGGATAGAGATAAAGATATATTTACTCCTTGCTGTAAATATTTCTCTCCTTTTGTTATTTGTCTTTTTATTGTTTTAAGTAGAGGGTTTACTTATTTATGACTAATTTTTTCTAGTCAAATCTATAAATCTATTCCTATATGATTTTGTTCCTCTGCTTTTATGATCAGTAGTAAGTCCCACCACACACAGAGAGCAGAAAAATATTAATCTAAATTTTCTTCCTCTTGGCATATTTTTATTTTTAACATTTTACTCATTTGAATCAACTGAAATTTATTTCAGAATATAGTGTGGGTAGGAATCTAATTTTATTTTGTCCCAAATAATCAATTATTTCAATATGATTCACTGAATAATCTTTCCTACCCTCACTGATTTAAAAAGATACTTTAATATACTAAATTGTTATATAATATCTACAAGTCTAATCCTGGCTTTTCAATTCTGTTCCACTGGAAGTCTGGTCTTAGAGTTATTGTACTTTTTGGCCTCTCAACAACCTATTCCTTTTTTTGGAACCAGCACACTGATTTTCCTTATAAGAATTCTTTTTTGAGTTTTAATTTTGGTAGAATTGGGAGAGATTTACTTGGGGCGAATTATCTCGTTCAAGCAAATGTTCTGATATTTGAATCCCAAATAAAGTTATAAAAAGAATGAAAATTATTGGTGCCAATTCATCCCAACTTCATCCATCATTTCTGTTCCTGAGGCTTCTGGAAAACCACTGGGATCCATACGCTTTCTGGGCTTGATTCCTTAATCTTCCTTCTGATTCAATGAATACAATTGCCATACTGAATTCTCTATTTAAATTAACCAAAGTTGGTTCCTGTTGCACTGTAACCAAAGAACTACAATTGATACCTTACTGAAGCTTTATAATACATATTAACTTTTGGTAGAATAAGTCCCCACCCATTACTCTTCTTGTATCAAATGTTTTAGATACTTTCATCTGGTCTCTTTAGTTTTCCACATGAATTTCAGATGCTGTCTTCCCAAAATAATTTCAGTAAAGTCTGGATTAGAACTGCTTTAACCCATAATATAATATATGGAGGATGCACACCTGTACAGTGTTAAGTATTCCCAAAATATCTCACCGTTTTCTTTTAAGACCCTCAGTTAAATTTCATAATTTTTAACATATTGTTGTTAATTTTATTCCTATTTTTGTCACTGTGGTGAAGAAAACCTTTTCCAGTATAATATTTTTTCTAACTGATTATTGCTGGTATGTAAGAACATAAACATAAACATTATAGATTATTTTCTGCCTTACCCTCCTTATTGAATGTTTTTACTAGTGTCAATAATTTTCAAGTTTATTTTCTTAACTATTCAGGGGTATAAGCATATCATCTGAAAATAAGAATCACAGCTCCTTCTTTCCAAAACTGATAATTCTTATTGCTGTTCTTGCCTTTATATATTTCTTTGGTTAAAATTCCCAGAACAATATTTAACGATGGCTGTGAGTTTGACAAGTGTACCTCAAGTACTTTATCAATAAATACTCTTTAGAAATGTTTACTTACCTAATAAGGATTATAAGTTATGTTTATGACAAAACCTTTTTTTTTTAAGTGGCTGGCCATTACAGGGATTTGAATCCTTGATCTTGGTGTTATCAGTACCATACTCTCCCAAAAGAGCTAACTGGCCAGCCCAAAATCTTCTTTATCTGTTGAAATACTTAATTTCCCACAAATCAAAAGGAAATTTTAAAAAGAAGACAAATTGGCTGGCCAGTTAGCTCAGTTGCTTAGAACACTGCCTTATAACACCAAGGTCACAAGCTCAGATCCCCTACTGGTCAGCTGCCAAAAAATAAATTAAAATTAAAATTAAAAACACAAAAAAGACAAATTAACAAAATTAGATTTTCTCACAATTAAAATTATTTCCAGTACCATTCACTCATAAATTCACATTTTTCATTTGTAAATTGATGCTACTTTCCCATCTAAAGTCTCACCTGAAAAGCATCCCACAAAACCAGCTAGTACACATGACTCAAAGTACAAAGCTGGAATTTAGTATTACTTTTGTCAGTTAAGACTTATATACACAAAATATTTTCCCATGTTGCTTCTTCAAACAATTATTCTCAAATTTCTCAGATATTCCATGAGAATTGTTAAAAATGAACAGATTTTTTAAATTAGGGACAAAACATAAAATACTTTACTTAGATACAAAAGTTTTCAAAGACACTACATATTCAATATAAATAAATGCCCCAGAATTAGTTTTATATTTTATTGCAGAGTAAAGCTTTCTCTAACTTTAAATCACTGAATAGATAACATATACTCATATATATTATAAAACAATGAGAAAACATACCTCAAATTCTTTTCTAAGACGTTCTTCTCGTTGAGTACTAAATTCAAGTTCATTTGTTTGTTGTCGTAAAAGGTCAGAGCAGTCCATATGTTCTGTTTCTAATTTTTCTACTTTCTTGTGCATATTTTGTACAGCACTATCTTGCTCCTGAAAAATAATTCATTTTTGCATCAATAAAGTTTATAAGACATCAATGACTAAAAGTTACTCTATAGAAAACAATAAGTAACTAAATCTTGTGCTTCAACTAAATCTGTTTACTACATACAACCTCATAATAACAGGTTAACTTAGATAGGAAAGAGAGGCCTAGATATTTTTCAGGAATATTTCAGAATATACATGTGTTAAAAAAGCTACTGGAGTTTTACAATTTAAAAAACTGGTAATACATATTACAAATGAAAATGTGTATAGCATACTAGAATGTTATGCTAATTCAAATGACCTCTGAGGGTATTACATAATGTAGTAACTCAACTGATATATATAATATTTTAACATATTTAGTAATACAAATATATATTGTTCCTTTGTGTGATAAGGAATGATTAGCTTGAAAGTCCAATGATGACCTTTGAGAGATTTTCCTGTGAGCTCATGGTACTTAAACTACATGCTATAGCTCTTAAAGTTGCATCCACTAGATGGCTGTGTTTCATTTCCTATTCAGTTTTCAAAAGGTTTCCAAACCTTTGCTGTACTATTGAAAGAAGAATAGCTTCAGGTAGTCTTCTACATATAACTCTCAATCTCCTCTTCTAACTAAACTAGAAACCAGAGTTGAATTTTACTGGAAGTTCAAACATAAAGTTAATATACATATCAAAGGTATTTTCCACAGTATCTAATCTAGATCATGGTTCTCGCTTAAGACCTTTAACAAAGCCCTCATTCCCACCTTTCCCTTCCAGCATAATCTTATTCGTGGACATATACACATATATATTTATACACGATTCCAAGAATTCCTAGCTACTCAGAAGAAATTATCAGAATCTCAGTGAGTGTGGTATAAACATCAAATACAATTCTCTATCAAAAAATTGTAGTTTGGAAAGTACCCAGCAATATAGTCTACAGTCAAGGGATCAGAAACAAATTTCAATTCAGTTCCTTCTTTCTACATCCTAATTCACAAGATTACTATTCAGTAGCTGACCACACATGAACTCCTAATAATTATTTTCATCAAGTGATAGAAACATCTTAATATATAGAAGTTCATCTACTTACACATTTTCAATCTTTAAACAATCATACATAAGAAAAAAGCTTTATATCAAAGCAAAAGTGTGCCAACACAACGTACAGCCAACACATAGTACTCAGAAGTTTTTATAATGACACTCCTGATTTAGGAACAAATAGTATCATGAACAGCCTTATGTAATCTAATTTTATCATAAGAGTACTTTCATATATGAGAGCACTTGTAAGAACATTAAGCACTATACAAGTATAAGATTATTATTCTACACAATAATTCCCCCTACTTCAAGTAGTCAATAGTACCAGTACTAATTCAAAGTCATTGTTAAATTATATGCTTTCTTAATCAACAAATATATAATCTCCAACTTTCACCCAGTTAGATACTACATATACTTTAAAATGAATAAACAGCAATTTACAAGGTTAATCACAAAGTAAAGCAAGTAATTTGCAATAAAAACAAAACAGAGTCTAATGAAAAGATGCTTATCTCCTACTTGATGGCAATTATTTCATGCGATATTTATTAAACAAAGTAAAAGAAATTATTCAGGAAGTCTCATGTGATTTATTTACAAGAATAACTGACTTGTGATCACATGTTACTGATAAATAGTATAGAAAGACAACATGTAATCATTCTAAATCTCATTATATCAAAGACCAAGCCCATTATTCCATGAAAGTTTAAATTTAATCCTATATTTTTAAAAATCTGGAAAATAAAAGGCCAATCAGTTATGTCTTATGATGTTTATTTCAGTGAGATCTTACCTTTATGATACTTGGCCTATATTACTTGCCAAATAGCTTTTAAATAGGGTATTTCAAGAGACAGATAAAATTCTGACCTAACAAATGCAGACGTCAAGTAATCACTTAATATTATGTGATAATTTACAATTCATTCTTGGATATAGACATAAATACACACACACATTTTTATAGAAAAAGTTGCTTTCCTCAAATAGAGATTTTAAGGAATTCTATTCAAGAGCAAAGATATTTAGAAATTCTATATCAAGAAAATGTAATTAAATTAAATGATTACATTGAGTTAAAATTACATTGATTTTCTAAATCTTTCTATACACTTATTGTATAAAGTTTACCTTTATTAAGCTTCACTACATATAGTTGACTAATATTTTGTGTGATATTTTTGCATGTATATTCATGAGTGAGATTAGCTATAATTATCTTTACTTGTATCCTTGTCAGTTTGATATCAAGATTATATTATCAAGATTTTTCCATTCTCTGAAGGAGTTTATGTAAGACTGGAATTTTTTTGCTCTTTAAATTATTTGTTTCTTTTTATTCATTGGTAAATCAATATGGGCCTGGAATTTTGACACTGACTCAATCTATTTAATGATTATAGGACTATTCAGCTTTTCTACTTTCTACTTCTTAAGTTAGTTGGAGAAGGGTGGAGAATTTTATATAGATATATACTCATATATCTGTTTCAATATATATCCAGCCAAATAACCTATATCCAGCCAGATAACCCTAGAGTGAAGATCCTGATTGAAAGGCGTCACCCAAACACTCAGAGCTTCTCATAAGCTTTTTAGTCCCTCACTCTTAAACATGAGAAAATGTGATATTTGAAAAATTCCCCAACATGAAAGATGAAGTCTAAATCAAATGGGGAGGAAGGGAAGCAACCTGGGAGAAATAGATATGTAAATAAAAGAAAACATCAAAATATCCTCACAGAACATAAGCAGCTCTGGAATAGCAGAGAAAGGATCGCCAAAAATCCTTTCCTCCATAAAAGCAACAAGAACACTGGCAAAAATTGCTAAAATCAAATTTCTCATAACTCTGGAAATTTAAGGCTTGCAATAATCCAAGAAGCATTTATTCAAGAAAATCATCTCAATAATGGTGAGATCTGTGGCATTTTAACTTGCATTATTCCCATCCCCTCCCCACCAACTCCTGATAGCTATGAAAATCAACAGCCTCAGAACAGTAGTAGCTATGACATCCAGCAGCCTAGCTGCTGCTCGGGGAAAGAGGACAGAATGGGTTTGGAGCTCCCCAAAATCCTATCCACAGAGAACTGGCATAATTTCACCTGTCTAGAAGCTCTTTTCTCAGGATTTGTCTTTATTTAACCTAACACGGACCTCACACTGTGTGAGGAGTTAGTGGCAACTGTTTAAGATCTCAGCTGTCTGGGACAGAGATACCAATTGGGGCTAACAAGCAGCTGACCAAAAACCTTAAAAGAAAAAACTAGGGAATAAGATGCCCATCTTATTATCCATAAGGAGATCTGAAAAGTTCTGACGCAGTACTGGAATCCAGAAAGTCATGCAAGTGCAGGACTGTGCATATGCCCAGGAAAGACCTGAGAAGGCCCCAATTTCTCATCTCTGGTTGACCCTGAGACCCTGTGCAAGCAAGCAGGACGTAAAAACTAAGGCAAAGTTTTAAGTTTTAAATCTGCCTGCAGAAGCACTGATTACATATCCCAACACACAAAGAAACCTTAGCAAAGGTGAGGAGACTTATTTGTTCAAAGCATTTAAGGAAATCTCTGTTCAATCATCAGCTGACCATTTGCAAACCAGGCAGAGACTACTGGCTGCATGTGACAAAGAATACAGACTACAGATTTAGACCAGAAAAGTCCCAATTAACAACATGAAAAGATGTTCAACATCATTAGTCATCAGAGACATGCAAATCAAAACCACAATGGGATACTATTTCACACCTACTAAGATGGCTATAATCAAAAAGACTGATGATAACAAGTGATGGCAAGGATGTAGAGAAAGTGTTCATACACAGCACAGCAGCTTCAGAAAACAGTCTGTCACTTCCTCAAAAAGTTAAACATAAAGTTACCACGTGACCCAGAAATTGCACTTCTGGGTATATACCTGATGGAGTTTGGATGTATTGTCCTCCCAGAACTCACCGAAACCTGATCTCTAATGTGGCAGTTTGGGTCATGGGGGCGGATCCCTCATGAATGGATTAATGCTCTCCCTGGGGGAGGGGGATTATGTTTATAGGACCATGGCACCTCCTCTCTCTCTCTTTTGCTTCTTCTCGCCATGTGATCAGCTTGTATCTGCCACTTTCCACCATGAGTTGAAGCAGCCTGAAGCCCACGCCGATGCAGCCATCCCAGAATCGTAAGCCAAATAAACCTCTGTTCTTATAAATTACCCAGTCTCAGGTATTTCTGTTACAGCGATACAAAACAGACTAATACAGAAAAGGGAAATGAAAACCTATGATGATACAAAAATTTGTACACATATGTTTATGGTAGTACTATTCATAATAGTCAAAAGGTGGACACAACACAAATGTCCATCACCTGATGAATAAACTGTTGTATACCCATACAATGGAATATTATCTTGACATAAAAAGAAATTAAATATTAGTACATGTTACAACAGGGATGACATGTTACAACAGGAACAACGTTTTCAAGCATAACGCTAAGTGAAAAAAGCCAGACAAAAGTCTACACGTTGCATTTTTCCATTTATATGAAATGCTCAGAATAGGAAAACCACACAGAGAGAAAATAGATTAGTGATTGCCAAGGGCTGGCTGGAAGGCAGGAGGGAAATGGGAACTGACTGCTAATAGGTGCAGGGATTTTGCAGGGGATAATGAAAATTTTCTGAAATGAAATAGTTGTTATGGTTTCACAACTCTGTAAATATACTAAAAACTACTGAACTGTATACTTTAAAATGGTGGATTTTGTGGTATGTGAATTATATCTCCATATATCCTCAAAGAACTAAAGCAAGACCAACATTCTATAAAAAGGAAACATTTGAAAAACAAAAAATAAATCCTGGAAATAAATAACATTAAAGGATAAATGGAAAAAAATCAAAAGAAAGATTAGGGAGTTTCAAGATGGCGGCGGCTGCGGCGGCTGGCGCGGAGTAGCTGAGGTGGAAAAGGTGGCCACTGGGCCTCAGGCAGCCGGGAAACTTGTGGACCTTCCTCTGGCCATCTCTTAAGGGAGGACTGCTGCTGCTGGCCGGTCGTGGGGGCTCAACGCCACTTTGCCCCCGGCAGGAGAGGCTGCCTCATTTACAGGCAACAGCTTTGAAGTGTGGAGCAGGAAAAGAACTGATTCTTAGCTGCAAAAGCGAGTCTTGAAACAGGGAACACGGCGCCAGGGCTGCTGTGGATGCAGCCAGGATCCCGGAGGCTGGGGCCGCACTGAAGGCGGCCAGCTGCCCTATTCAGGATTCGAGGTTTCAGGCCGGCATTAAAGAAGATTCCTGGGAGCGCCCGAGCGGCGCCGCAACTGAACAGCCCGAGGCGGCAGCGCCGAGAACACGGAAGGCAACAAACCAGAGACAGAGCGAGCGCCCGACCTGGCACAGCACTGTGAGTGATCCCTGGCACAGCTCTGTTCGGGGGGTGGATGCCCACGCGGCTCCCGCCTGCACCACCATGCCACTCACTGCCCCAGTGCTGCCTCCATTTTCCCAGGTGCGGGCAGCTCCGCCCTGCTCGGCCATCACTGAGCCCATTTGCTTGGCCTGGCGCGGGGCTTTCCGGACCCTGCGGGCCGGCCTCCTCTCCCACTCCCTCCGCGGTTCTCTGGCGGGGCTGGGGGTGTGGGGCGTCCCGACCAGTGTTGGGAGGGCTAGGAAGTACGGGAGGGCTAGGAAGTACGGGTGGGCCGACTGTCACTCCACCACACCCTGGACTCCGGCCCGGTAAACTTCCTGTTACTGGGAGGCAGATACCATCTCTGTGACCACCAGTTTGGAAAAAAGCCTAACGAATTTCTGGTTGGGAATAGTGTGGTAGGAGAGTTCCAAGGTCCGCTTGAACCTGCCGGAGAGCAGGCTGCAGGCGGGCACTAGACTCGGTTTATACCGGGGGGATACAAAGGTGAACAAGACCCGAGAAAGATCTACACAGTGCTACAAAGGCACCCAGAGAGACCGGTCGTCTGTGCCTAGCAGAAACCTGGTAGACTTCCTGGGCGAGGCGGTGCTGAGCAGGGTCTTGAAGGCCCAGCTGATAGACGAGGGGTGCAGAAGACACACCCCAGCCCAGCACAGTGTGCACAGAGGGGGGAGACGTGCGGCCAGGGAGGCGGAGACTCGACAGAAACCACACACCCGGTGGGGTCGCCACTGCACGATCTAACAGCCTGGGTCAGAGCACACCGAACGGGGAGAAGTCCTGTACAGAAAGTGAAAGCTCAACAGAGATCACACACCCTGTGGTACGTGATCCACCAGCCCAGCAGAGTACAAGCTGACCAGAAAGGTGGATCCCCGGAGAAGCCCAAGACCCGAGGCAACCACACACACAAGACACTAGAGGCCAACTGAGCAGTCACGGCGGGAGCCATACCAAATTGGCAACCACAGCAACATCCTAGTCAGTCATTAGTCTCAAACCGGTGGACTGTGAAACCCCCTGCCACAATGAATAAACACCAAAAAAAAGACACCAGAAATACAAAAAATCAAGAAAGTACACCACCAAAAGTTAATAAATCTCATACTCTAGATCCTATAGAACAAGAAGCCCTTGAAATAACTGACAAGGAATTTCGAGTGATAATTCTAAGGAAACTGAATGAGATACAAGAAAACTCAGCTAGACATCATGATGAAATGAGGAAAAGTATACAGGATCTGAAAGAGGAAATATACAAGGAAATCAATGTCCTGAAAAAAAATGTAGCAGAACTTGCTGAACTGAAGAAGTTATTCAGCGAAATAAAAAACACAACGGAGAGTTTAACCAGCAGGCTTGTCGAAGTTGAAGAGAGAACCTCTGAACTTGAAGATGGGCTGTTTGAAATAACACAAGCAGACAAAAAGAAAGAAAAAAGAATCAAGGACATGGAAGAAAATCTGAGAGAGATATCAGACAACCTCAAGCGCTCAAATATCCGAGTCATGGGTATTCCAGAAGGGGAGGAAAATGGAGATTCCATTGAAAACATATTCAACAAAATAGTGGCAGAAAACTTCCCAGGTATAGGAAAAATCACAGATCTTCAGATCCAGGAAGCTCAACGATCTCCAAACGTATTCAACCCAAAAAGGCCTTCTCCAAGACATGTCATAGTCAAATTGGCAAAACTCAGAGACAAAGAGAGAATCTTAAAAGCTGCAAGAGAGAAGCGTCAAATCACCTAGAAGGGAGCCCCAATCAGGTTAACATCAGACTTTTCATCACAAACCCTAAAAGCTAGAAAGGAATGGGATGATATTTTCAAAATACTAAAAGACAAAGATTGCCAGCCAAGAATACTCTACCCTGCAAGGCTATCCTTCCGAAATGAGGGGCAAATAGTATATTTCTCAGACAAACAAAAACTGCGGGAGTTCACTACCACAAGACCACCCTTACAAGAAATCCTCAAGGGAGTACTGGGTTTGGTTCCTGAAAAATAACTACCACTGCCATAAAAACCTAAGAAAAATCTAAACCCGCTAGTACAATAAAAATGGCATTCATGAAGAGAAAACAAGCTAACAAAAACACTATCTACAACCTAAGGAACCAACAAACAAAGAAACCAAACAGTAAATCAGAAAGCAAGGAACAAAAGACACCTAAGACAACCAAACAACCAATAAAATGCTAGGAATAAATCAACACCTTTCAATAACAACTCTTAATGTTAAAGGCTTAAATTCCCCAATTAAAAGACACAGACTGGCTGACTGGATCAAAAAGCAGGACCCAACTATATGCTGCCTACAAGAGACCCACCTCACCCATAAAGATTCACACAGACTAAGAGTGAAAGGATGGAAAAAGATTTACCATGCAAACAGAAAAGAAAAACGAGCTGGAGTGGCTATTCTTATATCTGACAAAATAGACTTTAAACTAAAAACCATAAAAAGAGACAATGAGGGACACTACTAAATGATAAAAGGACTGACCCATCAAGAAGACATAACAATCATAAATATGTACGCACCCAATGTTGGAGCAGCCAGATTTATAAAACAAACTCTATTAGACCTAAAGAAGGAAATAGACACTAATACCATAATAGCAGGGGACCTGAACACTCCACTGTCAATATTAGACAGATCATCTAGGCAAAGAATCAGTAGAGAAACACAAGATCTAAACAAGACTCTAGACCAATTGGAATTGGCAGATATCTACAGAACATTCCACCCAACAACCTCAGAATATTCATTCTTCTCATCAGCACATGGATCATTCTCCAGGATAGATCACATATTAGGTCACAAATCAAGTCTCAATAAATTCAAAAAAATTGGAATTATCCCATGTATCTTCTCAGACCACAATGGATTAAAACTAGAAATTAATAACAAACGAAACTCTGGAAACTATACAAACACATGGAAATTAAACAGCATTCTACTTAATGACATATGGGTCCAAGAAGAAATCAAGCAGGAAATCAAAAAGTTTATTGAAACTAATGAAAACAATGGTACATCATACCAAAACCTGTGGGATACTGCAAAAGCAGTATTGAGGGGAAAATTTATTGCATTAAATGCTCACTTCAGAAGAATGGAAAGATGGCAAGTGAACAACCTAACACTTCACCTTAAAGAACTAGAAAAACAAGAACAATCCAAACCTAAAGTTAGCAGACGGAAAGAAATCATTAAGATCAGAGCAGAACTGAATGAAATTGAAAACCAAAATCAATTCAAAAGATCAACGAATCAAAAAGTTGGTTTTTTGAAAAGATAAATAAAATTGACAAACCATTAGCATGGCTAACAAAAAAAAGAGAGAAGACTCAAATAACAAAAATTAGAAATGAAAAAGGCAATATTACAACTGATTCATCTGAAATACAAGGAATCATTCGAGACTACTATAAACAACTATACGCCAACAAATTTGAAAATCTGGAGGAAATGGATAAATTTCTGGACACACACAAGCTCCCAAAACTGAACCATGAAGACGTAGAAAATTTGAACAGACCAATAACAATAAAGGAGATTGAAGCTGTTATCAGAAGGCTCCCAACAAAGAAAAGCCCAGGACCAGATGGATTCACAGCAGAATTTTACCAAACATTCAAAGAGGAATTGACACCGATTCTGTACAAACTATTCCAAAAGATTGAAAAGGACGCAAATCTCCCAAACTCATTCTATGAAGCAAACATCATCCTGATACCAAAACCAGGTAAAGATATAACCAAAAAAGAAAACTACAGGCCAATATCCTTGATGAATATAGATGCAAAAATCCTCACTAAAATACTAGCAAACAGAATACAGCAACACATACGAAAAATTATTCATCACGATCAAGTGGGATTCATCCCAGGGATGCAAGGTTGGTTCAACATACGCAAATCAATAAATGTGATACACCATATTAATAAACTCAAACACAAGGACCATATGATCATCTCTATAGATGCTGAAAAAGCATTTGATAAAGTTCAGCACTCATTCATGACAAAGACCCTCTATAAGTTAGGTACAGAGGGAAAGTATCTCAACATAATTAAAGCCATATATGCCAAACCCACTGCCAATATCATCCTGAATGGGGAAAAGCTGAAAGCTTTTCCTTTAAGAACAGGCACTAGACAAGGATGCCCACTCTCAACACTCCTATTCAACATAGTGTTGGAAGTACTAGCCAGAGCAATCAGAGAAGAGAAGGAAATAAAGGGCATCCAGATTGGAAAAGATGAAGTCAAACTGTCCCTGTTTGCAGATGACATGATCCTATATATCGAACAGCCTAAAACCTCTACAAAAAAACTGTTGGAATTGATAAATGATTTCAGCACAGTAGCAGGATACAAAATCAACACACAAAAATCAGTAGCATTTCTTTTCTCCAATAGTGAACATGCAGAAGGAGAAATCAAGAAAGCCTGCCCATTTACAATAGCCACCAAAAAAATAAAATACTTAGGAATTGAGTTAACCAAGGAGGTGAAAAATCTCTATAATGAGAACTACAAACCACTGCTGAGAGAAATTAGAGAGGATACAAGAAGATGGAAAGATATTCCATGCTCTTGGATTGGAAGAATCAACATAGTGAAAATGTCCATACTGCCCAAAGTGATATACAAATTCAATGCAATCCCCATCAAAATTCCAAAGACATTTTTCTCAGAAATGGAAAAAACTATTCAGACATTTATATGGAACAATAAAAGACCACGAATAGCCAAAGCAATGCTCAGCAAAAAAAATAAAGCTGGAGGCATAACACTACCTGACTTTAAGCTATACTACAAAGCTATAATAACCAAAACAGTATGGTACTGGCATAAAAACAGACACACTGACCAATGGAATAGAATAGAGAATCCAGAAATCAACACACACACTTACTGCCATCTGATCTTTGACAAAGGCACCAAGCCTATTCACTGGGGAAGGGACTGCCTCTTCAGCAAGTGGTGCTGGGATAACTGGATATCGATATGCAGGAGAATGAAACTAGATCCATACCTCTCACCGTATATTAAAATCAACTCAAAATGGATTAAGGATTTAAATATACACCCTGAAACAATAAAACTTCTTAAAGAAAACATAGGAGAAACACTTCAGGAAATAGGAATGGGCACAGACTTCATGAATACGACCCCAAAAGCACGGGCAACCAAAGGAAAAATAAACAAATGGGATTATATCAAACTAAAAAGCTTCTGCACAGCAAAAGAAACAATTAAAAGAGTTAAAAGACAACCAACAGAGTGGGAGAAAATATTTGCAAAATATACATCTGACAAAGGATTAATATCCAGAATATATAAGGAACTCAAACAACTTTACAAGAAGAAAACAAGCAACCCAATTAAAAAATGGGCAAAAGAGCTAAGTAGGCATTTCTGTAAGGAAGATATCCAAATGGCCAACAGACATATGAAAAAATGCTCAACATCACTCAGCATCCGGGAAATGCAAATCAAAACCACATTGAGATACCATCTAACCCCAGTTAGGATGGCTAAAATCCAAAAGACTATGAACGATAAATGCTGGCGAGGCTGCGGAGAAAAAGGAACTCTCATACATTGTTGGTGGGACTGCAACATGGTGCAGCCTCTATGGAAAATGGTATGGAGGTTCCTTAAACAATTGCAAATAGATCTACCATACGACCCAGCCATCCCACTGTTGGGAATATACCCAGAGGAATGGAAATCATCAAGTCGAAGGTATACCTGTTCCCCAATGTTCATCGCAGCACTCTTTACAATAGCCAAGAGTTGGAACCAGCCCAAATGCCCATCATCAGATGAGTGGATACGGAAAATGTGGTACATCTACACAATGGAATACTACTCAGCTATAAAAACGAATGAAATACTGCCATTTGCAACAACATGGATGGACCTCGAGAGAATTATATTAAGTGAAATGAGTCAGGCACAGAAAGAGAAATACCACATGTTCTCACTTATTGGAGGGAGCTAAAAATTAATATATAAATTTACACACACACATACACACACACACACACAAACCGGGGGGGGGGGGGAAGAAGATATAACAACCACAATTATTTGAAGTTGATACAACAAGCAAACAGAAAGGACATTGTTGGGGGGGAGGGAGAAGGGAGGGAGGTTTTGGTGATGGGGAGCAATAATCAGCTACAATGTATATCGACAAAATAAAATTTAAAAAATTAAATAAATAAATAAATAAATGGACATGGCTAATCAATAATACAATAATAAGTAGAAAATTGTTTGTATAATTTGTGTGTGAATTCCCCAATGGATTGCATTAATTAATGTAAAACATTTAGTAAATTTATTTCTAATCAATGCATTTATGTATGCGATTTTCATGGAAAATATTCTCAATAAAATAATTGTTCTGGTTAACTTAAAAAAAAAAAAAAGAAGGATTAGGAGATAAAATTTATTTATTTATTTATTTTTGTTTGTTTGTTTGTTTGTTTTATTTATTTATTTTTTAATTTTTTTTTTTCGGAGATAAAATTTAGAAAATACCCAAGAAATCAAGAAAAATATAAAATGAGATGGAAAATAGAAGAGAAAAACTGTAAGTTTTTAAAGTATTTATTAGTTTTACCATGGTTAATTTTTTCTGTATAAACATTTTCCTTTTCAATGTTTTTTTACTCAACAAAGTTATTTCATATAATTTTTACTATAGTTTGTATTTATCATTATAGTTTGTGTTTTCACCAAATGATATATAAGTAAATTTACATAATATACATTATAAATTTTATAAAAGGATACATATATACGCATGTATAGATACAGAGATTTAGATATAATCAGTTGGTCCATGAGCAAGTTATCAGCAATCATCCTCAGATAATCTATGTCCAAACTGCTTACCATTCTTAAAACTCTTCTTTCAATTCTGATACAGCTCAGTTGCCTCTATGGAATGCTTTGCTTAGAATTTACTGCCAATGCTCTTGACCCCTTCGATTATAAATTCACAAACTAAAAGGCATTCCACTCCAAAAGCCTCTTTAATTAAATAATGTATAACTTCAACTAAATTGCTTCCCCCAGGGACAATGGTGACTAATCTTTCATACGTGGACCAGACCTATGGGTAGAACCAGTTGCCAATTTCCACAGTAATATGATATGCTTCAAATACGTGTCTTCAAAATCAATGTAAAATAAGTTCCAGTTGTTTCACTCTATTTCAGCGGAGTCACCTTCCCTTGGTACCAAAATAGTAGAGTCAAAACCTCCTGTTTCTCCTCTTTGTGTATAAGTTGATAGAGACATCTTCTTTAATTGCTTCTATAAACCACATATTTTATATCATTAAGAAAAATCTAGGGCCGGCCCCGTGGCACACTCGGGAGAGTGCAGCGCTTGGGAGTGCAGCGGCGCTCCCGCCCCGGGTTCGGATCCTATACTGGAATGGCTGGTGCGCTCACTGGCTGAGCGCGGTGCGGGCAACACCACACCAAGAGTTGCTATCCCCTTACCGGTCACAAAAAGACAAAAAAAAAAAAAAGAAAAAAAGAAAAATCTAAATATATGACAAGTTAGTACTTTAACAATCAGGCCAAATGGCAATGGAAAAATATATTTATTCTAAGAACCCTATAGTTCTGAGTAAATATTTTGTCCCAATTAGTCCAGTTTCTCTGTAGCCAACCCAGACCTACACCCCTCTTATTCCTCTCTGTGTGATACTTCAACAGTTGTCAAGAAAAAAATGTGAATGTAGTCTCCCCATTAAAATGAGGTTTTTAGGGCCGAGCCCGTGGCACACTCGGGAGAGTGAGGCGCTGGGAGCGCGGAGACGCTCCCGCCGCGGGTTCGGATCCTATATAGGAATGGCCGGTGCACTCACTGGCTGAGTGCTGGTCACGAAAAAGACAAAAAAAAAAAAAAAAAAAAGAGGTTTTTAAGTACTAAAGAAAGGTGCTTTAAACCCCTCACTATCTAAATGAAAACTTTTCTTTCTACTTGGCAGATTAATTTCAAAGAATCTGAAAAAAGATTGCTGAAGAAGTGAACGGATGTCCAAAAGACTATTAGATTCAGAAAAACATAGCGTTTTAAGAAAGGCATTTAGAGATTACTTAGTCCAGTGCATTCCAAATTTCTCAACCTATTAGCCCCACAAAACTATCCATATAAAGGGGATTTCATTTTGAGGTAAATACGAAATGCTATATACTTACATTTTGGAGATTCATAACGCATATTAGTATGTTACAAATTAAGAGAGTTCTACCATAAAGAAAGTGTTTTCCAATATATTTCTCCCAGGAACATGTTTTTAAAAAGAAACAACAACAAAAAAATAAAATTAAAATTAAAAATAAAAAGAAACAACCATTAGCATCCCCACAGACCAGTATTCTTTACAACATTCTGGGAAATACCAACATAGTTAATCTCAGTCTTCACTTTGAGTCCAGTTTGACATCTCAACCATAAGATAAGTGTAGATTCAAAAGTTCAAAATAATTCACTGAGAAAGCAACAATCAGGTACTATCTAAATTGGCATGTATTTTCTGTTTTCTTTTCCTGTTTCTTCCTTCTCTGCCTTCTTAGACTATAAAAATGAAGGAGCCACATACTAAATTGAAAAGACAATCCAAAGCCCGAAAGTCCTATGCCCCAACACAACAAAAAACAATATAGAACCTCCAAAAAAAATAATCTAGGGCATTTGATAAATCTCAAAGCAGGGACAGAACCTAGGAGCACCCACCACATCAGCTGAGCACCTACCATCTGCCACTGTTACTTAAGCCTACGGAAGACTCAAGAGAAGAAATACAGAAGTTCAGTCCTCAAAAAGAAGTTCAGAGGGAAAAACAAACTAGTAAGAAAGGTAAGAATGCCAACTGTTTTGTAACAAATAAAAGATGTAGATAAAGCCACGTATCAAGAAGATGAAAAAAACATCACGGCGACTATGCAGACATACAAACTATGCAAAAGTAGGAAAGAGAAAAAATAACAATGGTAGAAAAGAACTAAACACACAGAAGATAAACTCCCACTAAGAAAAAAATCAAAACTCAAGGAAAAAAGCAAATTCTGCACAACAGTTTCACATTATAAAATACACTTAATACTAAAATATTCAGTAAAACCATAATTCAAACATGAGACAAAAGTGAGAGTGCAAGTCTGTCACAAGACCATAAGTTAAAAAGAACAGAAAGAGGGGACCACTAGTTAAACATATTGGACTGAACATATCCAATTATTTCTGCTGAAACCCCACTTAGGTGAAAATAAAAATTAAAAATGAATGGCAAAAAGAAAATGAATGGCAGAGAAGATGACAGCCAACGAAAACATGCCAAAATCAAATCTGGAATATGGAAATCTAATGGATAAGTGATAAATGACTTATGTTTCAGCTTTTTCAATCTTGCTAAATACATAAAAAGGGAGGAAGCTGATTCACATCCACAAAAGATCAGAAACTGGTAGCACCATGTCTTAGTCCACCTGGGCTACTATAACAAAATACCATAGACTGGGTAAGCAAGAGAAATTTATTTCTCACAGTTCTGGAAGCTGGGAAGTCCAACATCACGGTGCTATCACATTCTGTGTCTAGTGAGGGCCCACTTTCTGGTTTACAGATAACACTTTCAAGCTGTGTCCTCACATGGTGGAAGGGAAGAAATCTAGCCCCTTCGGCCCCTTATAAAGGCACTAATCCCACTCAAGACATCTCTATTGTCATGACCTAATCATCTCCCAAAAGCCCCACCTCCTAATACCATCACAACTGTGATTAGGTTACAACATAGAAATGGGGTGTGGGGGGAGGGGGGCGGGGCAGGACACAAACATTCAAACCACAGCAAACCAGTTAACCCTGAAGCCAAGCCATGGGATCGAAATGAATACAAGAGTACTGTTGAAAGCCTTTATAAGCAGTACTTGTATTCTCAGATAGCCTTTGCCAACTCTCTCTCTGACAAGTCCTGCTCCCCATCCTGGAAAAAGGGAAGGAGTTTATTAATTAGACAGGTTGATCTAAAGAGGTTCTCAGGACATAAAAACCAGATGCAACTGGAGTCAGACTGAGACACCTTATTAAAAATTAGGAGATTTTATATATATAGTATATAATGTATAGTGGGCAATTAGACCTCACAGCTCCCTTTTCCTCTTCAGCTCCCAGAACACTGACTCCTACACTTACATCACTATAAAGAGGAGACAAGAATATTACTTTCTGGGAAAACTACCAGTCCAAGAGAAAAGAGCTACAGATACTGGCATTGTAAGGTTCTCCAATTAAATGGAAGGGCTCCACATACAAAGAGCTTCCTCTTAACTTTTTAGTGCCTCATTCTTAAATATGAACATATAGCCAAGGATCACTAGACATTCGAGGAAAGCTTGTCATGTGAAACTCAGAGACTACTATAAGCCAATGAGACCAAACACCAAGAGAAAATAAAGACCACTGGGGCAGGAGAGGAGAGAGGACATCTAAAAAACAAGTATGACTTACATCCTCAGAGAGTTAAATTAAGATATTGCAAACATGAAAGAAGAGTATACGATAAAGGTGTAGTCAAAGAACAAGAGAGAGCTCTTGGAAATTAAAAACCCAAAAACAAAAATGAAAATTCAGTAGAAATGTAACAATATAAAATTGAGGAAATCTCCCAGAAAATAGAGTAAAAATATTTTAAATGGACAATAGGAGAAATAAGCATTCTAGAAATGTCAACTTTAAGCCAAACTGATCTATAAACCCAAACCAATTCCAACAAAATTATAGTAACTTTTTTTGGTGGAAAATAACAAGCTATTCCTCAAACTCACATTGAGGAGTAAATGGCTTAGAATAACACTCTCCTGCCCCAGAAGATATTAAGAAAAAAGAGAGAGAAACTTTCCCTACCAGATATCAAGACTTATTCTAAAGCAATGGTAAATAAAACAATGTATTATTGATGCAGAAACAGACAAGCACGTATATGAAACAGAATAGAGCACCCAGGAACAAAATATTAAACATAAAAGAACGTGGTATATAATAGAGATGGCACTATAAATCAATAAGTGGTAAAAGAATAGACAACTGAATAATTGATACAGGGACATTTGATTATTCATTTGGAAAGAACAAAATTAGATCCCATCTCATGCTATATATACAGAAAGAAAACATATATTCTCTTTATGACTGGTAAAATAAGACAAGAAATTACTATTACAACAGAAGAGACTGATAAATTCAACTACATTAAAATTTAAAACTGTATTTCAGGGCCGGCCCCCTGGCTCACTCAGGAGGGTGCGGTGCTGGTAGTGCCGAGGCCGCAGGTTCGGATCCTATATAAGGATGGCCAGTGCGCTCACTGGCTGAGCGTGGTGCAGACAACACCGTGCCGAGGGTTGCAATCCCCTTACCAGTCAGAAAAAATTTTTAAAAATAAAAATAAAAATAAAAATGAAAATAAACTGTATTTCAAACACAATATAAATTGTCTACCTGTCTCCACAAAGAGGAAAAAGATGTTTGCAAAGGAGACATAAGTAACCAAGAATTAGTAATCAAATATATAAAAAGCTCCTATTAATCAATAAAAAAAAAAAGAAAGAAAGAAAGCAAAAAGTATAAACTGGCAGTTCACAGAAAACAGTCAATAAACATAACATGCTCAATGTCACAGAAGTAAAAATTTAAGCAAGAATGAGATACAATTTCACACATACCTATTGCATAAGAAATTAAATATCAAAAATACTGACAGGCTATAAAGGAAAAGAAACTCTTCTCTTAAGTTGGTACAGCCTCTCAGGAGAAAAATCTGGCATATATTTTACCACTGAATAATTGTATATACACTAAACACACATCCACATAAACGAAAACATGTGATGTTCACAGAAGCACTGTCTGTAAATAACTTAAATTTGGAAAGAGCTTAAATATCAATCAATCAGATAATAGATAAAATTAATTATGGTATGTATATACACCAGATAAAATACAGGAGTTAAATTGAATGAACTATAGCTATTTTATTAACTTGGATAAATCTCAAAACCACAAGTAAAAAAAGTCAAGCTGGACAAAGATGCATAATATATGATACTCTGCATATTTTTAAAACGAATAAAATACCAAAGTAATATGATATACTGTCAATGTATACAGACAGAAAATTAAACACCAAGTTCAAATGGTAGTTATCTTTTGGGAATGGAGTAGTGGCAGGATGGGGAAGTGATTCAGAATAGTCTTCAATGGTATATCAACTTATTCGTTTTTAATTCTGAAGCAATTAAAACAAACACTAACGTGATCTAGATAATGTGTATTGGTTATATTAATGGTATTGGTTGGTTATATTGGGTATTCATCATATCAATCCCTGGGGTTTTTATGTATGCTCAAATTTTTGTTTTAAGTTTATGGTTTTATCAATACATTCCAAGTCTGGGATGCACTGTAGTACAGAACAAAATTCCAAAAGATCTACAAAATACTTCAATGCAGTTTACATAAAGATTAATTTACCTTCTCCCAAATAAATTTAACTTTAAAATTTTTGACATATGATTTATTTTCTAATCAAACCAAGAGCTACCTAGATTCCTGCAGTGGAAAAGTAAGCATGGGGTGGGTGCATGTGTACAGGCAGGCGTGTGTGTGTGATAATAAAGACAGTGGAAATTGAAGTTTTTTCTTTCTTCCACTAGAGGGAGTTGTTGTACTTAAAATATTTCTAAATGAGACTTGTTTTTAATATCACAGGAAACCACATTGTGCTTTCTTTCCACATCTTCTAGAAACATAGCCTCAAAAGTATGATTCCTAATATGTACTCAAATAAACATTTCTCAAAATTCAAAAGATAGTTCCAATTCTGAACAATTACACAAGTACAGTTAGAAAAGTATTAGAATTTAAGTACTCCCCTTTTCTAGATTATAAAGTATATCAATACAGTAGCTACATTAATCTGGTTCATGGTTATCTCCTAAAACAGCTAGAACAAGTTCCTCCTCTCTAAATCCCCAAAGCCAGCACAGCTGTATAACAGAAAAGTGTTTGTTGCTGTAGAGTATAAACTGGTACTAGCTTTGTATAATATCTATCATAATTATAAATCCATAAGCTTGAAAACCCAGCAATTGTATTTCAGGCATTTATACAGCATAATCACTTATACAACTGCTCGAAGATATGGACAAGAATGTTAGTGAATCATTTTTAATTAGAGCAAAAACTTTTGGAAAAATTAGAATGTCCATCAGTAGGGATTGCTGAAATATACTTGAAACATCCACATGACAGAATACCACACAAACACTACAAGAATAAGGTATGAACATCAAAAGACGGATGCAAAATATTATTAAGGTATATAATTTCAATTATGTAACTAATTAATATATGTTTCTATATCCTTAGGTGACAAATGGAATTGGAGGGGAAAGGGGCAAGACCTTTACCTTCTGCTTTTAAATTTCCCTAAATTAGGGGCATTTTTACAATGAACATGGTAATTTTATAAAGTAAATATTAAAATATTCCCTATTTGGGAATATCAGGCAGTACCAGTGCCAAGGTGAGTTTCTATGC
This sequence comes from Cynocephalus volans, assembly GCF_027409185.1. Classification (NCBI taxonomy): domain Eukaryota; kingdom Metazoa; phylum Chordata; class Mammalia; order Dermoptera; family Cynocephalidae; genus Cynocephalus; species Cynocephalus volans. Next base: position 57,393,921 of record NC_084475.1, on the reverse strand, counting down.
CATTGCTAAAAGGACATCAGTAGACAGTTTTACTGGAAACTACAAAGAAATACTCCTTGCTGCCCTTGGTGATTTGAGGAAAACTTCTTAGACACTTCCTTTTCATACAACTTCCTCCGCACTGTCCCTAGATCACAATTGTATTTACTGGGTCAGTCTTTTGACATGTTACACCCCAATCCCTATCAGCTATCGTATCATGCAACGTAGCTGATACCTAAGCCTGGTCTGATGACTTTCTTTAACTGCCTCCCTACTCTTCTTCCTCTTTACTTAGTTCATAATCTTACTTTCAATCTACCTTTCCCACGCCATCACAAACTCACCCATGCCTTAATCACTAGATACACATACCAAATGTAGTCGATGAATGAGAAAAAGATAACTTTATTCCCTGGCTGAACTACAGAATTTTGGAAATGAAATAAATATGAAAAATATACCTATTCTAAATGTTTTCAATCCTACTGATAAATTATACATTGAAATGAACTGGAAAAACGACAAAGGAGGGGAATGGTGGCTTAAAAAAAAAGCTTTACAGCTGCCTGTCCCACACAGCCTGCAATAGAAAAGCTTGTCACAAATAAACATCCTCAAAGTTCACACTGCAACTGCAAGAACAAAGAAAAAATTAAAAAATAAAAACAAATGCTAATTTTTAAATTAAAAATTTAAATAAATAGAGATTAAAATTGTAAAATATATGTATGTATTTTTTAAGATCAACATACTTTGTTCTAAAATTACCATATCAGGCTGGCCGGTTAGCTCAACTGTGAGAGCATGGTGCTGTAGCACCGAGGTCAAGGGTTTAGATGCCCGTACTGTCCAGCAGCCAAAAAATAATAATAATAGTAATAATAAATAAAATTTAAAAATAGGATAAAATTATCATGGCTTTGATTTGTTTTGAAATTTCAAATAATGGTAAAGACACATGGAATTTTTTTTTATGTTTTATCAAAAGAGGACAGGGGTTTAAAAAAATAAGAAACACTATCTTAAGATGAGGTAACATTTTTTTTCTTTTTTTTTGGTGGCTAGCATGTACAGGAAACCAAACCGAGGCAGTAACTTTTGAAGTAACTCCAGTAAGAATCTGCATCAATATTCCAGAGAAGTACGCCTCTATTTAGTGCTCCAATTACTAGGAAAGAAAAGGGGTATGGCATAAAATTAAGATTTTCTTTTTATAGTGGGGCTGAATTCTAAAGCCCAGATGACAGAAATACTACACCAGCTTTGTCTGTTAAAGATAGGGTTTCACTAAGAAGGGGTTTTTTAACTTATTTAAAAAACTTAACTCCCTTAGAGAGCTACATGAAGGAACACTATATGATACTAACACCTAATCATAAGATGAAAAACTAAATCCATCAACAGCCAATAAAGAGACAAGAAAATTTCACTCTATCCTTCAGGTTGTTTAAAAAAAGACTTTTTTTTACATATAAAGTCAAATAATAGTTTCTTAAGTTTGATTTATAAAAGCAAAGCAGTTTTCTTTTGTTAATATAAAAAGGACATGAAATTGAGAAACAGAGCTCTAAGCATTTCAATTACAAAATACAATAAAATATATCTTACAAAAGTAGCACAGCAAGGTATTGATAGTAACTAGGGAGTACATGCCCCCATTCATCTCCACACATCATAATTAAAGACTGATACAGAATTTTTAAATTCTTTTAATACTTCATAATATAAAGCTCGGTATAACTACATATGTTTCACTTAGGATTTACAGGATTGACCAAGAAACTGGACCAAAATCACATTGTTCTCACTTTTAAATACTGGTCTCTGAATCATATTTTATAAGTTTAGGCCTCTGGCTGTTAGTACTACAGATTTCTTTTTTGTTTTGTTTTTCCTTTTTTGTTTGTTTTTTGGTGGCTGGCCAATATTGGGATCCGAACCCTTGACTTTGGTGTTATAACACTGTGCTCTCAAATTTCTGAGTGTTTAGAAATAAAGGGATTATTTTCATTTACTTAAGTTTGCTTGTTTGTTACAGGTAACTATTAAGACAATAATCAAGACTAGTCTTGAAAAAAAAAAAAAAAAAGAAAAAAGAAAAAAGGCAATTATCAATACCAGCTCAAATATCATCCTGCTGTGTTAAGACTTCCCCAGTCTCCCAGGAAGTTAATTGATTTCTCTTTTATGGTCTTATAGCATTTTGTTCAGAATTTTATTACATTACAATACATTTTATCTCATTATACCTCTCCCTATGTTGAAAGATCTTCCAGGACAGAAACCATACCTTAATCAGTTTTATATCCTCAGTACCCATAACAGTAGTTCATAAGTACTTATAGAATGAAGGAATGAATGAACGAACAAACGAATGAACTAACTACACAAATTACAAACAGAAGCTTAGAACACCAAGAGGACCAAAGAGTGGTTGTACTGTCCTTCCAGATTCTATAAAAGGGGTGACTGGGAAGAAAAGCATCGTGCAAACATTAGGGAAAGCTGTGGTTTCACTGGTATTCTGAATACTTACATAAACAACAAATTCAGTACTTCCACTGTTCACTGCCAACTTTTGCTCTTAAAGAAATAAGGTGCTTCTGGGCCGGCCTGTGGCTCACTCGGGAGAGTGTGGTGCTGATAACACCAAGGCCATGGGTTCGGATCCCATATAGGGATGGCCGGTTTGCTCACTGGGTGAGCTTGGTGGTGACAACACCAAGTCAAGGGTTAAGATCCCCTTACCGGTCATCTTTTTAATTAAAAAAAAAGAAATAAGGTGCTTCCTATTTTCTGCATATTTTTGTCCAGCTTCTGTCCCGCAAATTTGTTTCTAACACGACGTTACTCCAAATTTTATTTTACGTGGTTATTTTACATTCTTGTGAAGAGTACATATCTTTGACATCTATATAAAGCCTATTTCAATTTGACATTTTGTCTAGAAAATGTCAAATTTTGTGTCTCATCACAAAATAGATAATGGAAGAAGTGATGAAAATTTATTTGAAATTTTTAAGTTAGTTGGTTGGTGCATTTTTTTCTTAAAGGGTATTAACTATTCACAAATTTCCCTTATAATACACATAACACAATTAACAGTTTGAGTTTCTCCTATCTCTCCTTCAAAATAAATACTTCTAATCTCCTGAAAAAAATGGTGAACGTACACTGGAGTGAGAATCTGGAGACCTACAGCCTTCTCCCTCAGTCTATAATCTAATCTAATTCAGTAACTTGTAAATCTCCATCTGCTCATCTATAAAGGGGGTTAGATTTAATCAGTAATTTTAAAATGGATTACTTGAAGCCTTGAGGATTCTGTACGTTTGGAGGGGAGAAGAGATAGAGGAAAACTAAGAATTTGTACTTCTTAAAAAGAGTTCAGGAACCACTGTACTATATGATTTGTAAGGACCGTCTAATATTCAAAATCCTTTTGTTCTATTTCTTTATTCTATTAAAGACTGCTATTAGTCTCACATTTTCAACTGGAAAAATTAAATACCAAATGTAGATATTTCCTTCTCAATAATTTATGCAATAGAATTCACCCAACAATTAATGTTACCTGTTCAGAACAGTTGCCCTATTGTTATGTAACTACAAATAAAACATGACCTTCCAGAGATCAAAGACTAGGAGTTATTTTCACCTTGAGTGAGCCAGTCAATTATCCCACTAATGTAATTTTTAATATCGTAACCATTAAAAACATATATTTAAAAAACTGAATTATTATTTTTAAAATACCTGTACTATAAACTGTAACTCTCTTCTTTCTGCTTCCCATTGTTCTGCTTGTAATCTAAACTCTTCCAGTGCTGTCTCTCTCACATGAGACTCCATCTCATTCTTCTCCTGTTGATGTTTTTCCAGTGCTTCCTATACATGAATAAAATCTTGCTTTACTATTAGTTCAATAAAAATTATCTTTCTTCCTTCATCCCCAGTTTAAATGTATAAAGGGGCTGTCTTTATCTATTGACTATCAAAACTCATTATAATTCATGTTAAAATCATTAATAAAACTATCATTTTGATCATCAGAATGCAGATCTGAATGAGAAGCTATGGTTACTCATTTAATTTAAACAACATGGTTACCCATTTAATTTAAGCAACATGTTATATATAGGCACATATTTGACCCAGTTTTTCTGAAAAATTTAACTCAGCGGTTTGAACAAAATGCATTATATGACAAAGAGACAAAAACAAAGTAGACTACAGTTAATATGGAAATCTCCACCTGTGAGCAAATTGTTTGGATTATCCCTGATAATTTATACGTAAATCTGACATAGAACAATGTATATCCACAAGGGGAGAAGGAAGTAATTTTGTGTAATAAATCAGGATAAGGAAACTCCAGAATGTTAAAAGTTTGGAAAAAAAAAAAAGTTTTTTTAAAGTTCAGACTGTGACTAATACCTAGCTCTACAAATAATATTTGGAAAAAGCTTTTCCTTCTGGGTTTTCCTAGATGTACTATACTTACAAGATCTAATTTGGTTCAAAATCTTAAAAATATAAAATACAGGTTTTTCCTGAGAGCCAAATTTTCTGACCTACAGGGTTTGAAACTAAGTCCCTAATAACACAGGGGAAAATTATGGGCTTATAAGAGAGAGAAAGAAAGTCTCCTGTGTCCATATAATGGTAGCAAAGATCTGTATAACAAATATTATCCTCACAACTTTCACTAATGGAAAGCCATCATAACGAGCCTTGAGGCTTTTTTCCCCTAAGGGCTAAATAGACTTTGGGGCTAATTCAACCCCAAAGTCCCCGCAAAAGTCTCTGTGCAGATCAGTTCAAAGCCAATAGCCTAAAATCACAGCAGAGTTCCCCTAAGCAGCCAATCAAGATCATATCAAGATTTTATATCTTGAGGTGCAGGCCGACTGGCTCTAAGGGATGCTGCCACCATCACTTTTCTTTTCCCATAACTCTAAGACATTTTATGTGGGAAAGGCTGAACAGGCCTACCCAAAGATGGAAGTACCAGCCACCATCTAAACTTCCCCCATTCAAACACTAATGGAGTTCTTATGAATGCCAGGCACTATTTCCAGGGTCTAGAAATAGAGTAGAAAACAACAGATACAACTATGACTACTGACATGGAAGAAATCAAAAGCAGATCTGCTGGCAATGTCTGCGAACTCTTGCATCAAAACTTTTACATTTGGTAAATGCTTTTGTGAAATTATTTTTTAGAAAGGATACAAATAATGTACAACACATCTCAGTAAACATTATATATAGAAAAAATCCTTTAAGGGCCGACCCCGTGGCGCACTCGAGAGAGTGCAGCGCTGGGAGCGCTGCAGCGCTCCCGCCGCGGGTTCGGATCCTATATAGGGATGGCCGGTGTGCTTGGTGTGGCCAGTCACAAAAAAAAAAAAAAAAAAGAAAAGAAAAGAAAAGAAAAAATCCTTTAAAAGTTATTTTACCGGGCCGGCCCGTGGCTCACTCGGTAGAGTGCGGTGCTGATAACACCAAGGCCCCGGGTTCGGATCCCATATACAGATGGCCGGTTCGCTCACTGGCTGAGTGTGGTGCTGACAACACCAAGTCAAGGGTTAAGATCCCCTTACCGGTCATCTTTTAAAAAAAAAAAAAAAAAAAAAAAGTTATTTTACCTTTAGAGTTTTTTCTAGTCTGCTTTTTTCTTTCATAAGTAAATCATATTCTCGATTGCAATTTTGAATCATATCATCTCTTTCCTCCAAATCATGTTCAAATTTTCGGCACTCTTCTTTCCATTTCTGCTGGGAAGTATGAAATGCTTTCTCAATCTCATTTGCCTTTCCTTGAAGTTCTGAATTCTGAGCTATTAAAAATATAGTAGAATAACAGATATATTTGCAACCATGAGTTAAATCACTAGGAGTCCAAAAACATAGACATTGGAGCTGATTCCATTTACAGCATGATCTTAGGACAAAACATTTAAACTTTTCACTCCAGTAAACTCTTGAAAAGCTTACTCACTGTCCCTGAACCAATCTATTCTATTTCTCCATCTCTTCTTCCCCTTCAGACAAAAGTGATTTTGCTATGAAATACTGTGACATGTTCCTGAAGGCGTGCCCAAGTTTACGTGCACCTCTGGCACCAGCTGCAACTCTCTCTACTACTACTTCTCCTATTCAAGAAAATATATCAAATGTTTAAAAGAAAAAAAAAACTGTGACATATCCATAACTCCATTAGGTTGTTTTTTTATTCTACCCTCAACATTTTATTACAAAAATTTTCAAAAACATAGAAAGTTGATAGTATTGTATAGTGAATACTCATATATCCACAACCTAGACTCTACAATTGTTAATATTTTGTTCTATTTGCCTTATCAGACATTTAAACATCTATTGATGCATTCATTGATTTATCCACCCATCAGGCCATCATACTTTTTTCTGCATTTCAAAGCAAGTTGCAAACATCAGTACATTTGACTCCTAAATAATTCAGTATGTATATCATTAAGCAGAATTCAACATAGTTTTACTTGCCTTACAGGTAAAACTTACATATAGCGGAAGGCACAAATCTTTATTTAGTGTACCATTCAGATTTTACAAATGCATACACTCATGTAACCCAAACTCTTATCGAAATGTAGAACATTTCCTTCAACCCAAAAAGTTCCCTCATACCCTTTCCCAGTTGATCTCCACTGCCAACCCATCCCAGAGACAACCACTGATCAGAATTTTTTTCACTAACAGTTTTTCCTATCCTAGAACTTTATACAAACAGAATCATACAGGATGTACTCTTGTGTGTAAAGTTTTTTTCACTCAGCATAATGTGATTTTGAGATTCATTCACATTACTGCATGTATTAGTAGTTAGTTCCTTTTTATTGCTTAGTTGTATTTCATCATATAAATATAATACAAAATGTTTCTTCATTCTCCTGCCAGTGGGCATTTTTTTCTCAATTTTGAGCTACCATGAATGGAGCTGCTATGAAATTCTTACACAAGTCTTTTCTGGACAATTGTTTTTCTTTCTCACGGCAAAATACTAAAGAGTGAAATTGCTGGGTCATAGGATAAATACATGTTTTTTTAAAAATAAATTGCCAGGCTTTTTTCTAAAGTGGTTGTACCATTTTACACTCCCACTAAAAAGGAATAAGAGTTCCAGGTGCTCTACATCTTCATCAACATTTGGTATTGACAGTCTTTTCAATTAGAGCCATCTGATAGGTATATAATGAAGCCACTGTGGTTTTAATTTTCATTTCCCTAATGATAAGTGAGGCTAAGCATTTTTCATGTGATTAATGGCCAGTCCTCTACCTTCCTCCGTAAAGTACCTGTCGAAATTTTTTTACTTTGTGCAAATAATTTCCCATCTTCCTTGGACTTCAAAATTTCCTCATGGTTAAACAAAAGTCATTAATTTTTATATCTCGTGCTTACCAATTCTTGTAGTCCTAAATTCCAGGTAGTGGTATAGTTATTACATATCAGAGGTGATTGTCAGGGCTCAGAACACTATACCCCAAAGGATGGTGCCTTGTCATGTTGAGTATTTTTGAGCTGAAGGAGACAGAAGGGCCTCAGAAGCAAGGCCTCTGTCTCCTCTGACCTCCTGTCTCCCATCCCTCTTTCTCTTCAAAGCAAGCCAAAAAACCTTGAAAGGTCACTCTCTGACATACTTCCCCCGAAAGAATGTTATAAGACCCTCATGTGACAGGTGTACTGCCCTATACTGGAAGGAAAGGAATGTGTTAAACAAACAGGCCTTGCTAGGTTCCCCCCTCAGTTTATTGTCATTAGATTATACCCTTTTTGTCCAATCACGTTTCTCCACAACTATGCACTTCTTTCATCAGACTTAGCATAAGGATACACAGCTTTCCCTGGATCTTTTGGTCTTCATTTCTGAAGGCTCCCATGTCACATAAAACTTTGTTAAATAAGATTGTTATGCTTTTCTCTTATTAATCTATATTTTGTTACAGGGGTGTCAGCTGTAAACCCCGCAATGGGTGAGAAAGAGATACTACTTTTTCTCCACTACATGATCAAAAATACTTATGACCAATGTCAATAACCTAAGCCAGCTGGCCAAAACTAGGAATCTTAACCATTACAATAACTATAATTTAACATTTGTTTAGCTCCACGCAGTTAAAAAAGCACTTTCTCTTTCTCATTTCATCTTTAAAACAACCTAGGTTCAAACACCAGTAAGTGGTAGAACCAGTATCTAAATCAAAATATTCTGAATTCACATTCAGTATTCTCTTAATTAAAACATGCTGTATACAAGAATGTCCATAGCACCATTACTCTTTTTTTTAAAGCCAGTCAAATTTAGTAGTGCGAGTTGTATATCAACTTCAGTGACACTAATGTTAACAAGTTCTAATAACCCACTACTATCAAACCAGCTTTTAGCACCATTTTTCTTAATAACCAAAAACTGGACACTACCCAAATGCCCATCAATAGTAAATGGATAAACGTAAGTGTGGTATTGCTTACACAATATAATACCAACAACAAAGTTATGCAACAATATGGATGAGCCTGACAAACACAATGTTGAAGGAAAGAAGCCAGATACAAAAGATTATATACTATATGATTCCATTCATACAAAGTATAAAAAAGAGACAAAATTGATCCATGTTATTAAAAACCAGCATAGGAGTTATGTATGTGGAAGGGCTTTTGGTAATTTTCTATTCCATGATCTGGGTGCCTGTTATGAGTTATATAGTTATCTAGGCACATTCCTTTATATATATTATACTTTCATAAAGGTTTTATTGAAGTCCAAGGGCTATATAACAGATGACTTCTGAGGATTAAATCCAGTACTTTTTTCTTTTCCACGCACCACATTCTAACCCAATGCTTTCTAAACCTAGCTAATCAACAAAATCACCGGTACTGTTTCTTGAACATATAGATTCTCAAGCTGCAGATTCTGATTCTGATTATATGTGATGGGGGGCCTAGAATATATGTTTGAAACAAACAAAAAATTCCTTTGTGATTCTGCTGATTATTCATGGAACAGGTGCTTTAAAAAAGTGATTAACAGAATTCTGAACCCCTTTTTCCATTCATTCACAACATAAAAAAATGAATCTAAAGTAGAGAAATGTTCACATAATAGCTAGAAGACTTTACATATACCCAGCAAACTCTCTCCATCAGTAGCCTACCTATGACCCTATATGGAATGCCTACAAGCAGTGAGCAATGATATGTACAACGACGTTACAACCCTGAACATGTTAAGAAATAGAAATAGTCTTACCACAGAGTGTTTCTTGGATTCTATGTGCCTCGGCTAATCTCTCTTCAGCAGCCCGTCTTCCAAGACCAGCTTCCTTTCTAGCAACAGCCAGGTCATATTCCAAACTTTGTCGCAATGCTTCTCCTTTTTCAACCTCAGACCGTAGCTTGGCAATCTGGCTCTCATAGCTTGCCAGCTAAAAACAGATTTCTAATGTCATGAATCAATATTAAAACATGTCTCCAAGAATATGAGATCATACACTCAAACATTTAAATTTCTTAGAGAAACTTGTTTCCATAATATTTAGAAGTCAAGAATATATCAATTTAGGGCTGGTCCGTGGCTCATTTGGGAAAGTGTGGTGCTAATAACACCAAGGCAAAGGGTTCAGATCCCTATATAGGGATGGCCAGTTCGCTCACTTGGGAGAGCGTGGTGCTGACAACACCAAGTCAAGGGTTTAGATCCCCTTACCGGTCATCTTTTTAAAAAAAGAACACATAAATTTATATTTTCTGAAACACTGGGAAAAAAGCACTACCTTACTCACCAAATGACACTCATTAAGTTTCTTATTTTATAGAATCCACTATAGAGAAAAAAAACAAAAAATAAATAAAAAAATAAAAACAAAAGAATTCTTACATGAACTTCTTATAAAAATAAAGAGAAATCGTATATTTTAATCAGAAATAGTCATACCTAAAAAACAAAAATAAATGCATGATCCATAGTAAGCAGTAAAAATTAATTCTCTCCTCTCCTCCTATTCCCTAGATGATATCAAGAAGCAAACTGCAGCAAAGTATAGTTAGGTAAATATTGTCTATACTATTTCTCTTGATTATGACATCACTGGTAGAGCATAAAGTAATAAAAGTGCCAATTTTGCAAATTTTAATGAACTAATATCTTGTGAACTTCCATGAAGCAGCATGACAAAAGATAGGTCGGAGAGTTAGAACTACATGATTTATAAGGTCCTTTCCCACTCTAAAAGTATATGACCTAATCAACAATTTGTTAAATATTAAACATTTTCTTGCTCTATCATCACTATTTGGGCCAACAGGTATCTGAATGACTCCACGGTCTTCTTGTCCCACACCTTTATTATTGTGTTTAAATTATTCTAACAGGGATGGCTGGTTAGCTCAGTTGGTTAGAGCACCACTTTGTAACACCAAGGGTTAGGATCCATGTACCAACCAGCCGCCACAAAAAAAAAACAAAAAACAATGATTCTAACAATCACTGTAACAATAAAAACCTTGTGGTATTTTCTCATTCCAATTGTCCATATAAATGCAACTCAGTCTCATCTGGAAGCTGTGAGTCTATTAGCATTTCCTCTCCCCAAACCCTCTGCCTAATAATAAATCTTCTTAAAAGTAATCTATTATTTCTATACCTATCAAAGAAAACTGAAGCTCAGAAAAATGAAGTAACTTTTCCAAAGTCCCACACAATAAAATTCCTAGAGAAGTCATTTTAAAGATATTTTGTGCAAATCAACCTGCATGAAGAGTAGTTAGTATTAGGAATATCCAATAAGGAAATATATACTCGGTTTTTAGATCAATTCATTTCTCTCTGCCTTGCTTTGTAATGGGCACATTTTGAGATTAAATGGCTTAAAAAAAAAATTACTACATGATACAAGGAAGATCATCTAAACAAATAATTGAAAGAATAAGAATGATCAGTAATGTAAACCTGGAGTTGAACCATTTATAATTGCCTGTTTTAAGAAAATTGTCTTCTTTCCCTGAGGTAGTTTCCTAACTCTTTAATGTAAACACATACTTCAAAACATTTTGATCAAATAAGAGAATAGTGTGTTCTCCTAAGAGAAGCCTAATGACAACTATAAATATATGTAAAAGAATATATGTAATAGATGATTTCACGACACTAATACTTTCAAGTAAAATCTGCATTTGATTTTCAAAAATAATTTTTAAACTTTATCAACAATCAGTTTACATCTAATAAATTCCATTTCATATTATTACAATGTAAACAGAAGCAATTACTTCAGCTATCACTTAAAATTGACCTCAATTTTTACTAAAAAATATAAATAAAATAGTCATATATGCGTTTCTTTTTATTTTTATCAGCCATACCCCTGTTCCTTAGATATCCCCCCAAAATCATTTTTTCATATATTCATTCAGCTGAGGGCTTACTATGAGCAACAAAGAGACAAAGCATGATCACTGCTTTCAGCTCTCAGGAAGCTTACAGACTGAAGAAGAGCCCGTGAGCATGAAATAAATATTTAGTCCTAAAATATCTGGGACTGGCCAGTTAGCTCAATTGGGATGGCATGGCAACACCAAAGTCAAGAGTCCAGATCTCTGTACTAGCCAGATGCAGAAAATAAAAAATAAATAAATAAATGAATAAAATATCTGTAACAGCAATGTGTTGTGGAAGAACAAAGGAAGGAGTAATTGATTTCACTTAGGGAGACTTTACAAGGTTTCCCACCAGGACAGTATCAGAACTTAGCAAAAAGGGAAGGAAAACACAATTTATGCTTAACTGTCAATAAATTAAAGCTACTATTACAGAGCACAAACACTTTACAAATTTTATTTCACTTAATTATCATGATAACCCTTTGGGACCAGCATTTCACAATGAGAAACCAATGATGTGCAGGATAAATAATTAGCCCAAGGTCATATATCTTGTAAATGGAAGAGCCAGGAACACTAATAAAACACATAATGATATAATAAAACAAAAAGAAACAAGATAATTTATGAATTGCACTGTGAATAAAAATTCCATATTCGGCAAGGAGCATACCTGGGGTCCTAGGCAGGAGCCAAGGGCGGCCCCCTCTGCCTGGAAGCAGGCAAGGAACATGCCAAGGTCCTAGGCAGGAGCTGAAGCCAGCATCCCCAACCTCGAAGCAGGCAAGGAACACACCAGAAACACCACTTCTGCATAGGTGACCCACCACAGCCAATGCCATAGCCACGGCTGCTGCAAAAGTGGTCTTGACACCACAACAGCAGCTACAGTCACTGTGCAGGTGGCCTGCCAGACACTCAACTGGATTGACACAGGAGAGTCACCAGCAGAGACCAGAAAAAGAAGAGGATGTATCTCTCCTCAAAGCCCACTCCAGAGTAACAGAAGAAGAGACTGCTCTACCAGATGACCAGACATCACCGGAGAGATACTAGAAATCAGAAATCCAAGAAAATACAACACCACCAAAAGAATACAGTAATTCTCAAATATCACACCCTTTATAGCAGGAAATCCTTGAAATGACTTTAAGGAAATTCTAAGCACAATCTTAAGGAAATTCACTGAGATATGAAGACTCAGACAACACAATGAAGCAAAAAAAAAAAATCCAAGATATGAAGAAGGAAATTTACAAAGAGATTAATCCCTTAAAAAAGAACGTAGCAAGGGCTGGCCAGTTAGCTCACTTGGTTAGAGCATGGTGTTATAAAACCAAGGCTGAAGGTTCAGATCCCCTTACCAGCCAGCTGCTGCCCCCCCAATAAAAAAACTAAAACAAAAAAATAAAAGTTAAAAAAAAAGATCTGTGACCTTCCTCTACACCAGCCACATTTAACTAGAAATAAAATTGAAGGAAAGAATGTAGCAGAACTCATGGAACTGAAAGATTCATTCAATGAATTAAAAAACACAACAAAGAGCCTAACCAGCAGGCTAGAACAAGTAGAAAAAACAATTTCTGATCTTGAAGACAGTCTTTTCAAGATAACCCAGGCAGCCAAAAAAAAGGAAAAAAGAATTTCAAAAAATGAAGAAAATCTAAGAGAACTAGCAGATACCTTAAGTGCACATTCGAATCATGGGTGTTACAAAGGGGAGAAAAAGGAAAAGGCATGGAAAATCTATTCAATGAAATAACAGAAAAACTCCTAGGTCTAGGGAGAAACACAAACATTCAGATCCAGGAGGATCAAAGATCACCAAACAGCTTCGATCCTCTCCAGGACACATTATATTCAAACTCGCAAAGCTCAAAGACAAAGATGGAATCTTAAAAGGAGAAAGAGAAAACATCAAGTCACCTATAAGGGAGCCCTTATCAGATTAACAGCAGACATCTCAACAGAAACTCTACAGACCAGAAGAAAATGTAATGATAGATTCAAAATACTAAAAGAAAAACAACTGGCAGCCAAGATTACTATACCCAAGCAAGGCTATACTTCAGAAATGAGGAAGAAATAGTGTATTTTCCAGACAAACAAAAACTGTGGGAGTTCACCACCACACTACCAGCCCTGCAAGAAATCCTCAAGGGAGCCCTGAATCTAGAATCCGAAAAACAATAAGCACTACCACAAATATATAAGAAAGAAAAAAACCCACTGGTAGAACAAAAATACAAATAAGAAAGGGAAAGACATTAATTCTTACCACCACAAAAAACCATAATGACAAGAAACAAAAGCAAAAAACCTCTTACTCTCTTTGGAAGATGACAGGGAAACAATTCATTTTTCTAAAACTAGTAAGTAAAAGATAAAGTCAAGCATCTATCCTGTCTTTCATACATGAATTGTTCCTTGGGTTAACCACAAGTAGCTGAGGAAGGAACACTTCTGTCTAGTGAAGTATCCCAGCTAAAAGGAATAAAATAATTAGAATACGGTATGTTGCAAATCCCCATTGAAATAATGGATCTAGCAAATGATCATCATTGACTGCTAGCATCACAGACAATCAGACATAATGGGCCTCCTGCAGTAAGGACATATATACCTCTGAAGCCAAGTCTAACGTGAATGAGAACAAGCCTCAGGATCCAGCAACCAATCATCAGGAAATGCAGGGGACACTGGAACATGTTATAAATGACAGTACTGGGATGGAGCCAGCAAATCCAGACCTTGGGAAACTTTATGAGGTAAAGGGGAAAAAATTAGATGAAGGGGGAACCTACAGATTAAAAGAACCTTAAGTGACAGCTGACATAGCAAGCAAATGCAACAAGCAGAACTTGTCTGGATCCTGATGGAAACAAATCAATTGTAAGAAAGAAAGAGGGAGGGGGAGAGAATTGGAGAAATCTAAACATGTTAATGTTTGATTATAAAAAAAAAGAAAAGAAAAGCAATGTAAAACATTTGTTTGCTATTGTTTATACAATAGATGTTCACTAGGAAATTACAAGCTGCTTTTATTTAATGTTACCTCAATTGCTAATGAAGCTATGCATTTTAAATAAGAAAAAAAATTTTCATGCTCAAATCTTATGACTTAAGAAAGAGATTCTTCCATGGTTCAGACCATAAAGGAACCTACGTTATGATTTCAAAAATGTCTTATTTAAAAATCCTTTAGTCTTCAAAACAAATTCATCAATATTTTTATCAAGTTGAACACATCAATTAAAATAAATTTAAGACAACATATGAATAAACATAATAATTCATTAAAGTTCAACTTGAACTCTCCTATATAATTCCACTCATAAAAATTATCATAGGTTTTCTTTACTATGATTTCCGTTTAAGCACAATAATGGTATATAAAGGTTAAACATGGAATCTAAAAAAATCAAACTCAACTTTTACATTATTTGAAAGGAAAATAAATTCTACCTCTGCATTGTGCTTAGTTGTTATTTCTAATTTTTCTTTCTTAGCCCGATGGAGTTTCTTTCTGAGATCAGCAGTAATATCCAAGTCTGTTTCACTTTTAAGCATTTGTTTTACATCCGATGACGCATTCTTCAACCTATAAAATGAGATCATAATAAAATATAATTCTCATAAAGCATATTTCACAGTATTTCTGACATTTCTTATAACTTATTTTTCAAAAAACATACAAAACATGATATGGTCCTTGACTCAAAGAAATTTACAATCTAGTAAAAAATGCCCATTACAAAAGTGAGGTACAAATGCAAAGCAGTATATTACTAGTAACTAACCACTGTCTACTGGGAAAGCACCACATTGCTCTCAAGACTGATATTTACACTGTTCGACCATATCACAAGCTGGGTAGTTTTAGAAGGGACTGAGTTCTTTCTTTTCTTTTCTCTTTTTAAAAAATATATTTTACTCACTGCAAATGTAATACATATTAATAAAAGAAAAAGAATACAGATTCCTGCTTAAAAATGGCAGATTAAAGCACTCTATTCTCCCCGCCCCCCCCAACCACCATCATTACCAAAAAATACATTAAAATAACAGCATACAGAATTTAGAGGTATCAACCCATAAGGAGAAAGAACACAAAAGATGAAACAAAATAATGGAAGCTGGACAGCATGTAGATGAATGATTTATCTAATAAAGTTGAATTCAAAGCCAGTGACGAAAGCAACCTGATTTACACCAGAGCCCCCAAAGCTCAGTAATAAGCAACACCTTTGAAAATGGGGGTGAAAGTAGAGCAGAAAACAAAAGAATTGGTTGAAAGTCTGCAAACAAAATAATTAGATCCTCAGGTCCTCTACCCCATATACCACAAAACTGGACACCTATCTCTTCCCCAGTCTGTCAGAACACTAGGGATTTATTCCCTGGAGAGGATAAAACAAAGGGTCTCTGAATTGGAAGATATTAGATTCAAATGGGGTAAGGGCTACATACTAAAAACATGATGCTTGAGTAAAAAGTTATATAATGAATGACAACCCTAGTCTTTTAACACTACTTGTTTGCCAGAACAATGGCAGCCAGAGAATGGAAGTGTCTGCCCTTTAGAATCTAGCCAGTCAGGTGAAAAAGACCTAAAGATGACGACACCAGGGGTTCTCCAGCAAAATAGCTTTACCAGATCACCTTACAATGAATGCCACAAATACAAAGCCTCCCACACTGAGCTCCCAGTCATTTTTTAAGGTTAGGCTCTGCTTTTAAATATGAGCAGAGAGCCAAGGATCATTAAACTTCTATCAAAGTTTAAGAAGTATCTAAAATGAAACAGAGACCAAAAATAAGATGGGTAGTAAGGAGGATGCCCTCAAAAACTATGCAGATAGAAGACAACTTTTTCAAAAGACAGAAAAAAACCAACATTAATATCCTCAGAAAAACAGGAGAGTAAAATATCCATAACATTGCATCCATGGATGTGGTAAGAAATATTCACAGAACAAAAAAAGAGCTCTTGGAAACAAAAAACACAAACTAAGAAAAAAAAACTAAACAAAATAAATAAATATAAAAGAAAAATCTTGTTGCGGGGGAGAGAGGAGAGGGAGGAGGGAGGGAGGTTTCGGTAAGGGGCAACAATAATCAACCACAATGTATATCGACAAAATCAAATTTAAAAAAAAAGAAAACAAAAAAGAAAAATCTCCCAGAAAAGAGAAAGGGAGATGGAAAATAAGAAAATTTTTTAAATTAGAGGACTGTTCAAGAGGTTCTAAATCTAAATAAAGAGTTACAGAACGAGGAAATATAAATTTATAACAAAAAATAGCCTTATTTTTTTGTAAGTATTATTGTAAGCATTTTGCACACACAAAGTTATTTAATCTTCACAACAAACCCATCAGATAGCCACCATTATGACCCCTATTTTACAGAAGAGGAAACTGAGTAACAGAGAGACTAAGTGATTTGCCCAAATTCACAGAGTTGGCAAGGAGCTGGAACTCAAACCCTAGCAGCCTGGCTCCATTATATAGCTTCTTAACTTTTACACTATAATGCCTCTCTGGAGGGGAGGAAATTATTTAAGTGAAAAATTAGAGAAAATATCCAGATTCTGAAGGATATGAGTTTCAACCTGAAAGAGCCTATTAGGAGCCCAGGTTAAATGCAGGGAAATGTCAGAAAACAGAGCACAAAAAAAGAGTTGCTCCAAATTCCAGAGAAAAATAAATAGGTTTTACATAAAGGATTAAGAAATCTGTCTGGCATCATTTCTCAACAGAAACACTGGAAAACAATGCTACAATGCCTGACAAAATTTGAAGGGAAAATCATTTCCAACTTAGATTTCTTTTTCTTTGCTTTTTAATAGTTGTAAAGTGATGGGGGGGGGCGGCAACTTAGAATTTTATACCCAATAAATTATCATCCAAAGATAAGGTTATGAGAAAGACTATTTCAGATCTGCAAGGCCTCCAAATATGTACCTTCCATGAACTTTCTCAGGAGGATATTCGAAGGTTTCCTCCACCAAAAAAAGGACCTAAGCTTAGAAAGAAAGACATGGAATCCCACAGGTAGTGTGTTCAACACAAGAAAAGAGAAAAGGGATTTTCAAGATGTTGATGAAAGGAAACACTAAAATGACACTTGTATAGCAAAGTACGTAAAGGGAAATCTGTGCCAGTTGGCCAAAGCTTCTAGGAGTGATTTCATTAATAAGATAAAACAGAAAACAACAGAATACTTTCAGTATCTGAACATACTGAGAGGAGATTTATATAACTCAGTTGGAGCATGAAGCTGAATTCATGATAAGTTCATAGAAACTAAGCAAACTAAACAAGAAACAAGACAATTATAAAATCCAAGAAAAACAAACTGTACAAGAAAGATAAATGTTACTGAATTACTACTACATGGCTTAACTGAAAGCTTTCACAATTATGATAATGTAAACACTGAATAAATATTCTAACCAATATTACAATTATCACCAAATGTAGAGAGAATAAGAAAGGGGGGCAGGCATGAATGAGATCAAAATTATCATCTTCTGTATTGAGAAGTCAGTAAATAATGGCTAAAACTAAATAACAACATGAAAAAAAATGTTTGAAGAGATACAGATTAAGAAAACCACATCAAAGGGCCAAGACCGTGGCGCACTCGGGAGAGTGCGGCTCCCACCGCGGGTTCAGATCCTATATAGGAATGGCCAGTGCACTCAATGGCTGAGTGCCGGTCACGAAAAAGACAAAAAAATAAAAAATAAAAAACCTAAAAAAAAAAAAAAAAGAAAGAAAACCACATCAAAGAGTTGAAAAATAATTGCTTCTAGGAATAAAGAAATTGATTTGTCTCGAGGAAATTAGAATTGCTATTTTTCCTAACAGCAGTAAATAAGCCTTGTAGAACGATTGGATTATTTAAACAATGTGTATATATAACTTTAATTTTGTTTAATAAAACTAAAATAGAATCAATAAATCCAAAATTTGGAGAAACTAAGACCCTCATAAATTGCTAGTGGGAATATAAAATATTCCAACCACTTTAGATTACAAGTTGGCAACTTCTTAAAAATTTTAACATAAATTTACTATATGATGCAGTAATGCTGCTCCTAAGAATCCTAAAAGAAACAAAAACAAGGCTGGCCAGTTGCTCAGTTGGTTAGAGCACAGCCTAATAACACCAAGGTCACAGGGTTCAGATCCCCATACCTGCCAGCTGCCAAAAAAACAAAACAAAAACAAACACATATATCAACAAAAAAATTTATTTGCAAATGTTCGTGGCAGCATTATTCATTGTTCATAGTAGCCAAAAAGTAGAAACAACTCAAATGTCTATCAACTGGTGAATGGGCAATCAAAACGTTTTATATCCATGTGGTGGAATACAGTACTTCCCCCTTATCTGTGGTCTCACTTTCCACAGTCAACTGCAGTCTAAAAATATTCAATGAAAATTCCAGAAATGAACAATTAGTAAGTTTTAATTTGTATGACATTCTAAGTAGCATGATGAAATCTCACATTGTCCCACTCCATCCCACAAGGGATGTGAATCATTCTTTTGTCTAGCATATCCACCCTGTATACGCTACCCTCTTGTTAGTCCCTTAGTAGCCACCTCAGTTATCAGATGGACTATTGCAGTATCACAGTGTTTGTGTTCAAGTAACCCTCATTTAACTCCAAATGGCCCCAAAGTATAAGTATAGTAATGCTGGCATGTTGTTAAAATTGTTCTATTTTATTATTAGTTATTGTTATTAATCTTTTACTGTGCCTAATTTATAAATTAAACTTTATCACATGTATGTATATACAGGAAAAAAACATACTATATATAGGGCTCGGCACTATCTGTGGTTTCAGGCATCCACTGGGTGTCTTGGAATATCCCCAGCAGATAAGTAGGGAAGGCTACTGTTCTATTTAGCAGTTAAAAAGAAAAAAAGTACTGATAACATGCTACAACATTGTAAACTTTAAGAATATGCCCAGTGAAAGAAGCCAGATACAAAAGATCACAATTTGTATGATTCCATTTATATGAATTGTTTAGAAA
This sequence comes from Cynocephalus volans, assembly GCF_027409185.1. Classification (NCBI taxonomy): domain Eukaryota; kingdom Metazoa; phylum Chordata; class Mammalia; order Dermoptera; family Cynocephalidae; genus Cynocephalus; species Cynocephalus volans. Next base: position 57,374,452 of record NC_084475.1, on the reverse strand, counting down.
AGGCAAATCTATAGAAACAAAATAGATTCATTGTAGTGTTGAGTTTTTTCATTTTTTTTTAAGGTGGGTCAAAGTTGTAGAGTTTAAATAACTTTATCCAAAAGGAATCTAGTCATTAAAAATTACAACAGATATACTAGGGTACTTCAGAAAGTTCATGGAAAAATAGAATTGAAATATAATGTAAATCTTTCTGTGAACTTTCTGAAGTATCCTCATATATTGATGTGGTAAGAAGCTCCTTCCAAAATTGAAAAGGCAGGATACTAAATAATGTGAAATATTATTGTAATGTATAAAATATATATTTTTATAATATACTGATATCTTCATAAGAAAAAGTCTGGATAAGTATTTACCAAAATGTTATCAATTGTTAACTCTAAGTGGTAGGATTAAAAGTAGTTTTATTGTTTTGTTCGATGAATTTTTAAATTTTTCTAAAAACACATGTTATCTGTATTAAAATATACATATACATACACTAGTGCACATATAATAAATATACATATACTGTAATATACATATATGTGTATATGTATGTATATGTATAAAGTAGAACATCAGAGCAAGAAGGAAACATGAAGATCCTCTATTCAGCAGTTTTTGGTGTTTTTGTTTGTTTTTGGCAGCTGGCCAGTATGGGGATCCAAATCCTTGACCTTCGAGTTACCAGCACCATGCCCTAACCATATGATCTAACCTGCCAGCCTTCTATTCAGCAGTTTTTGAACCATATTCCTCAAGGTGGTGGGCAAAGAACAAACTGATAAAGCCCCACACATGCCCCCCACAACATGTGGGAAAAGGGGAAAAAAAAGTCCTCTTTAAGATGAAATTTTACCAAAGAAAAAAGTTTATGTTTTATTTATTCCTTACCTGGCTCCAGAAAGGATTTTTTTTTTCCAGAAAGCATTAAAGCAGCTTCTAAAGATAGGTGGAAAACATTTGCATAGCAAACCCTATTTATAGGTAAAGTACATGTTAGTCATGGTACTTGCCCCACCCACACAAAGTGCTGAAAATGCAGTCTAGATGACTCCTTCTCAAACTAAATATTAAAAAGAAATTTGAAAAACAGACAGAATACAACCTCAAATGTTTTATTTTTAGATTCAGCAGACAGAAAATTACTGTTAAATGACTACAAGTTTCTTAATATTTACTTTCAATTTCTGTACTTATTTCTTTGTAAACCACACTCAGGAGAGTTATACTCTCCTCCTGAGTGGTCCCGTTTCATATTATGAACTCCACCCAGAAGAGGTAAATGAACTAAAGATAGGTACTGCACCCAAAAGCAGAAATCAAGGGTACAAAAAAGATGAGCAATAGTAACTAGGTGCTCCTTCATGGAAAGTAAACTGAGAGATACCAAGTAAAGGGGCAGTCAGCAACAGGAGCTAAAACTAAAATAATGCTTAAACAGAAGCCACAAATTAGAGCTGGTGCAATGAGGAAAGAAGACGAATTAGAGCCACAGAGGTTAGGGGAAACAAAACAGAAATGTAAACAAAGCAGGAAAACAGTTGGAGTATTGAAAATAATAAGTGTCTAGTGACAGGAAAAGGTGTGCACAGATGGACATTTGTGGTCCAAGTTAACAAAGATCCTACAAAGTCTCTAGATCCAGCTCTAACTTCTATGAGCTTCATTCCTATTTCTCCAATTCCATGAAATTTCTACTTCCTTTACCATGCCATGAGAATTCCTAACATTAGCTCCACCAACCACTTTCTTCTCTCTGTTCCTTGCAACCAAAAGCATTCTTCAAATAAAGGAAGAGAAGAGAGGCTTACCTTTGGGTATCACCAGTGGCATTACTTGAAGTACTTAAACTCATGATATGTCTTTCCAACACTTTCAAAATACCCCACTGTTTCTTAATGGTATGCTTCCTTATTGATGACTAAAATTGTCCAGGATGTCTGTGGCTTACAGGTTAGATGAACTGAAGTCTGTTAAAAAATAGTAAATGATACAATAGCAGTTATATATTTGAGTCCTGAGGGGTTTTTTTTTAGTATGGCTGATTTTTCTTCTGTTCTTTGGCTTATATGTACTTTTTTTTTTTTAACTTCTCAATATACATTGTAGTTGATTTTCATGTCCCTTTATCTGTTCCTCTTCCCCCCCATCTTTCCCCTCCCCCACCCAACTACAACATATCTGTTCACTTGTCTTAACAAGTTCAAGGAACTCTTGTGATTGTTATGTCTTCTTCCCCCCCTTATTTGTATTTTTTTAATTATTGTATAACAAGAACGTAATACTGGTATTCCACTATGTTTTATTACTTTTAAAAAGGATTGGAAGCAAAAATGACAAAATGTTTAAAAAGATGTCCCTTACAAGAACAACATAATGATGAAATTATTAGATTATTTTAATTTCTCAAATAAAAAGAAAAATTATCATAATAAAATAGTGATAAATTATTCTTGAACTTGGAAAAGGAACATGTAGTGCCAATCTCTAGGGCATAGAATTCAGTTTGAAGGAAATTGAACTCCAGGGACATTTTGGGGTCCCTAAAAGCTTTTTCATAAATGAGATATTTTTAATACAATGTTGCAATCAAAGAGGCCAAAGTACTCTCAAACAGAAGATCTCATGATAATTTTCAAAGGCCTTCTCTCAAGGGATCAAACAGGAAGAAGGAAAGAGAAGAGTATTTGTCACTTACCCTGGCCTACTTTCTGGAAACCTCTTCTATAGGAGATATTCCAAATTATACAGAACCAACCATTTAAAGTAAGTTACTTTACCACGGTGCTAAGGAATCTCTGGGTAATTTTAAATCGAGAAATAACAATAATTCATTAAGTCCAAATAGATAAAAATACAAATACAAATATCCTATAACCTCCTCTTCTACTCCAGTAGAAGTCAGCATCCTAAGGAAGAACATGAGCTTTGGACTGAGAAAGATCTGAATTTGAATTCCAGAAAGTACCTTACACTTAAGTATGTGGCCTTGAGAAAGTCACTTAAACTATAAGCCTGTTTCTTCAATCATAAAAAAAAGTATAACTATATCAACCTCATATACTTAAGATTTAAGTAACATACAAGGGTACTTCAAAAAGTTCCTGGAAAAATAGAATTAAAGTATAAACTTTCCATGAACTTTTTAAAGTACCCCTATACATAGCACATATACAGTATCCAGCCACCATCAGTTTATATACTGAACATAGAACTCTCTGAAAAACACAATGATCTCTGATAAGTGAAGGGAGTAGGTGATAGGTGAGGTGATTTGGTCTGGGGGAAAGATGTAATAAAAGAATTATTTAGTGAAATTGGAGGTGTAGGGGGATATCGAGACCCTCCCCCCACAAAAAGGTGCTAAACTGTTCTGTCTCTGCTCCCGAAAAACGCCTCATAGAGAAGAAATCACTGAGAGAAAACGGACTCAACTGCAGTGCTCAGAACTAATGCCTCCTATGGACAGACACCAATGGATCTTTAAAACACGCAGTGATTCATGTAGCTGATTGAATAGTTTGACCCAGGACAAAGAAGATGGAATTTTGTACACGAAGGGGGAAGAAGCCACTTCTCCAGAGACCTAAAAGACTAAGCTTAGGAATAGTGGTAAACAAACAAATACCACTGTCAGTAATCTACTGAGCACCTACTACAGTGCTGAGCACTGTACTTGGTATTTTATATACAGAATTCTGATCCTTACAACACTGCAATGCAAGAATTATCCCATTCTTCAAAAGAGATTAGAGGTAATTTGCCAAAAGTCACATAGTTACAGGACCAAGATTCCAACACATAGCTATCTGACTGTAAAGCCCAAGTTTTTTCCACAAGGCCACTGATAATACATACAGCTGAACTATGAATTATCTTACCTGAGGTGTATTATCCTCACTTTATAAGAGAGCTAATCTGGTTCAGAGAGGCTAAATGACTTGTCCGAGGCCAGTCAGCTATTAAGTGAGGTTACTAAGGACTCATTCAAGCTCTTCAGGTACTGAATTCCAAAACCTTGTCACTTTACCACCATGCTCCCAAAGATCAGACCCCAGAGAAACTGCCTTCAGAATGGAAGTAAATGAGTTAGAACCTAAAAAGAACGGACTCTTCTGTCCTTATAATATCCAAGGCTCAAAAGCACATACATAAAATGTTTCTATTTTTGTGAAAAAGCTTAATTATATACACATACACATGTGAATTTCAGACAGTTAGGGCCTTAATAATTTAATGTAGGGCCTTAACAGTGTATATTATAATATTTGTATATTGGGCAGAGAAGTACGGGAAGAGGGAGTTCACCAAATTTTAATAAAGTTGTTTCAAAAAAGTTAATTTGAGTAGAATCATCATTTTTCAGTGCATTATTGTGGCATCTAATATCTTCAAATCTGAATGATCTTGTAGAGGCAGTGTCTTCTATAGCTCAGGAGCAAGTTTCATCAATTTCTGGATCATCAATATAGATGCGGTAGGCAGATCTCCACGCTCTCCAACCCCTGTACTCGCTCATATAATATCCTCCCCTTGCCTGTGGGCAGAACCCATGACTTCCTTCTAACCAATAGAATATGACAAAGGTGATGGGATGCCACTCAGATGATTACATTGCATTATATAAGACTTTCAGCAGACTGAATAACAGACAATCTGCTGGCCTTAAAGAAGCAAACCACCATGCTGCAAACTGCGTATAAAAAAGGTCACATGACTGAGAACTGCAGGTAGCCTCTTGGACCTGAGGGTGGCCTCCACCCAACAGCAGCCAGTAAGGAGCCTTGACAGCAACCTTGATGAGACCCGGAGCACAGGACCCAGCTAAGCTGTACATGCAGAAACTGTGTGACTCCTAATCTGCAAAAACTGTGGGAAAATAAATGTGTACTATTTTAAGCCACTTAGTTTATGGTAACTTGTTACATATCAATAGAAAACTAATACAAGAAAAAAGATTGAAAATTCTCATGCAGTATTAAAAAAAAAGTTGAGCAAAACGGGAAAAATAGGAAAATGGGTTCTCATGCTAGCGCTGCCTGTGCATGTCTTTTATCAAGTCTGTTTTTCTATAGTTTAATTTCCTTATTAATTTAAATGAGGAAGTTTATAAAGATCCTATCAAAGACAACTAGATTTTTTAAAAAAAGAAAGAAAACAGAAAGTCATTGGCAACATTTACAACAAAAGAACCAAATACGAGTGAGTAAGGACAAACCACCAACAGCCACAAAACCAGCATGGAAGCAGTAGAGGTGTCTGTTGAGGAGAAAGCAGAGAGAAATAACAAGGCTGCATCTAACAAAACCCCCAAAGAGACAACAGATATTTAACACAGGCCAATTTGAGAGCAGCAGATGAAACTGGAAGATGTCTGCCCATTCCAAGAGTAGGCACCTGAAAAAGCCATATGGTAAGAAAGTCTTGAAACTCTCAAAACAGACCTGCCAAGATTCCCTCCCTGGATGGGGCCCATGCTAAAGAGAAACTGCTGGGGATACAACCAAAATTGAGCAGGAAAGGGAAAATAAAGGCACAGTAAAGAGTGGCCCAGATCAAACTAAGGAGAAAATAGAAACAGAACACCTGAGAAAGCAAGCCACCATAGTCTTTAACTCATACAAAACAGAGGACTATGAAGTTAGAAAAGCTTTCCTGAACCTTGCCTCATTCTCAAAGTTCAGGTAAACTACTCTCCCATAAAAATAAGCAACAAAAAAGTATTATAGTCAAAATCTATACAAAGTTAATATAAGAAAAAAGAGAGTAAGGAGCAGAGTAGTATCCTGTAAATGAAAGTATGACAGAAAGACATGCCCACAAGACAGATGAAAACTATATCTTATTATTTCAAAATGAGCTAAAAGACATCAACAAAATGGTATAAGACATAAAAGAATATGGATCAGAATTAGAAAAATACAGAAATGAGGTGACAGGGATCAGAAAGAATTAAAAATAAAAGAAAAAATTACTTCAGCAGTGTAGACTAAATTAGACGAAAAACAAGAGCAAACAGATATTTTTAAAAAGTCTTAAAAAACAGAGAAAATGAAAAAGAAAAAATATTAAATAAAAAAATGAAGACATCAAAAGGATTCAAGAAAAAGTGACAAAATACTGAAGATAGGCAAAGAATAAACAACATGAAGATAACAGAGGTCCCTGAGTAATAAAATCAAAGCAAAGGAACAGAACAAACACTAAAAACTGAAAACTTTTCTGAAATACAAAAAGATTTTAATCTACATTTTGAAAAAGCAAACTGAGTACCCAAGAATATCGACCTAGCATAACTACCACTACAACACATTCTAAGATAATTACTGGATTTTAAAGAAAACTTAAACACACATGTTCGTAGCATTATTCGAAATAGCCAAAAAGTGAAAATAACACAAATGTCCACCAACTAATCAAAGGATAAATAAAATGTGGAATATTATTCAGCCATAAAAAGGAATGAAGCACTGATAAGAGTCCACAACATGGATGAACCTTGAAAACTTTACACTAGGTGAAAGAAGCCAGGCACAAAAAGCCACTTATAGTATGATTCCATTAATATGAAATGTCCAGAATAGGCAAATTCATAGAAACAGAAAGTGGGTTTGTCGGGCCGGCCCGTGGCTCACTCAGGAGAGTGTGGTGCTGAGAACACCAAGGCCCCGGGTTCGGATCCCATATACGGATGGCCGGTTCGCTCACTGGCTGAGCATGGTGCTCACAACACCAAGTCAAGGGTTAAGATCCCCTTACCGGTCATCTTTTAAAAAAAAAAAAAAGAAAGTGGGTTTGTGGTTGCCAGAGTGGGGAGAGGAGGAATTGGGTCTGTCTGCTAATAGGTATGAGGTTTCTTTCTAACGGTGATGGAAATGTTCTGGAATTAGATAGTGGTGATGGATGTACATAGCAAAAATATTAAAAACCATTGAATTGTGCACTTTAAAGTGGTGACACTTATGTGAATTATATCTCAACTTTAAAAATGCATCTTCCTGGGCCGGCCCCGTGGCTCACTCGGGAGAGTGCGGCGCTGGTGGCACCGAGGCCGCGGGTTCAGATCCTATATAGGGATGGCCGGTGCGCTCACTGGCTGAGCGTGGTGCGGACAACACTGTCCCGAGGGTTGCAATCCCCTTACCGATCAAAAAAAAAAAAATTCTACCTAAAGTTTCCTTTAGCAAATGCTCATTTTCTTCCTCTCCCTCTCTGATATCAGCTCCTGTATTAGGGTACAAAAGCCTACCTCTGTGTGTTTTAGAAAGATTAAATCAACCAAGGACCAAAGTTAGGTCTGTGGCTGAATTTTAACTATACTGAGATTTCCATGCTATTGAACATGGCAAAGGAAAATGCAGTAAAATCTCCTTCCTCTTCTTCCACCAGAGTGAAAAAGTCAAGGAATGATGAGGACAGTCAAGTAGGTAGTTACAGTCATGAAAATACCAGTGGAATAGAAAACTAAGAATTGCAGTGCCCCCACATATTTGTTCCTAGCTTTATTCAAATCTTCCCTGTGAAACTTCACAAAGTTAAAACACAATAATTTGGCCAACCTATATGAGTAATAAAAAATTTCTTACAACATGCAATCAATGTCAGCCTTTCTCTTCTTTGGTATCTGTGTAACTCTTTAAATATTACTTTCCATTTGAAAATATTCAGTTGATCGTTTTTATAAACAAGTTGTCTGATACATCAAAGTGACTCTCTGCTGTCATCATTCCAACTGTGACAAAAATCCCTTCTCCATGCACTGTGCTAAACACTTTCTTTTGTTGTGTTTTTTGTTTTGTTTTTTGGTGGCTGGCCAGTATGGGGATCAGAACCCTTGAACTTGGTGTTATAAGCACTACACTCTAACCAAGTGACCTAACCAGCCAGCCCTAAACACTTTCTATAGATTATCTCACTTCACCGTACACCAGCCCCAAGGGGAAGACACTGTTAATATCACTACTTTATACCTGAGGAAACCAGGGCTTAAAGATATTCAGTTACTTGCCCAAAGTCACATCTCTAGTATGTGACAGAGTCAGGATTCACACACAAGTTGGCTGACTCCAGAGCTCTGCTGTGTGCCTTGCTACTGGCCTTGAAGACATGGATCAATCCAGCCAGGGACCATGTGAGACCTCGCTCGTCAGGGAAGCAGTTCTGCTCCCTGCTGAAGATTTCTCTCAAACCCAGATCATTCTTACCCACATCCAAACTAACAAGTCAGGGTCTTCTCAACAAAATATGACTCAGACCATCAGTGGATTCTCATTCACAGACTTGGGCCAAACCAGGCCATCCTGTGGCAGTGATGGATAAAGGCAAGATTTAAATCAGCTTTTTATGTTAATATATTAATATATTAATCTTCTCTTGGAGTAGAGTTGGACTATTCTCACCATTCCTACTAAAATAGATGATAGGATGTTATGTATATCATTACTTAATAAGAAGTCTTTTTTAAAAAATAGATAATAGGGCAATTGAAGACAAGAGACCAATGATCTGGACATCTAGAGAGGAAGTACCAGCCAGAAAGATGATTCTACTTTAGATTTCTGAGCCATTGCTGGTACAAAGTTTTCCTACCTCACATATGAGTCCTTCAGTTGATCATCCAAAATGTACTCATCTCTCAGTGTGTCTGCACAGATTAGAGGAAAAGGGAAAGTGCGTAGATGAAAAGATAGAAACTGCTAATATTGAGCAGTTACTATTCATACCTGATTTCGTTTAATCCTCCTGATAACCTTAAGAGCACATTTTACAGATGAGAAAAAACTGATGTGGAGAGGATCAGTAACTTGTTTAAAGATATTCAGTGGGATAATGAGAATTTGAATCTACATTTGGCTGGCTCCTAAGTTCATCCTCTTTTCACTACATAGTGCTGTCCTCATTCGTAACCACATTTGTGCTGGGAACGTGCATCAGCAGAGTCAGATATTTCACTTTTCAAGAAGATGTTTGAATTACAGATAGATCTACCATATGACCCAGCTATCACATTGCTGGGTATATACCCAAAGGAATAGAAATCATCATGTCGAAGGGATACTTGTACTCCCATGTTTATTGCAGTGCTATTTACATATAGCCAAGAGTTGGAACCAGCCTAAATGCCCATCATCAGATGAGTGGATAAGGAAAATGTGGTACATCTACACAATGGAATACTATAGTGTAAAAAAGGATGAAATACTACCATTCGCAGCAACATGGATGGATTTAAGAGAAAATTATATTAAGTGAAATAAGCCGGGCACAGAAAGAGAACTAGTGCACATTCTCACTTATATGTGGGAGCTAATAAAAATAAATAAGTATACAAAAAAATAAACGGGGGGGGGGGGAGAAGACACAACAATCACAATAATTCTTTGAACTTTTTAAGATAAGTGAACAGATATGATGTTGATGGGTGATATGGGGGAAAGGGCGGGCATAAGGGAGGAATTAGTAAAGGGACACGAAATCAACTACATTGTATATCGATAAATTAAAATAAAAAATAAACAAATAATTTTTGAAAACTAAATAAAGGGGTTGTTTGGTTCTTTCATCAAAACAAGACCAAGACAAAGGAGCTGAAACCATCAAAGAATTCCAGAATTAAATCGGACTTTAGAGACAAGGTTAGGTGATATGCCTGAGGTCACACAGCTAATAAATGGCTGAGCTAGAACTAATAACAAAAAGCCCCAGGCTAAAATTATTCCTGTCATCTTTCCTCTTAGCATGTTATACTGCTTTTGTTTCCTCTGCATTTATTGAAAAGCATGTTCATTTCCTGCTTACCATTGTTTTGTTGTCACCAGGTACTAACTTAAATAAAACAAGTGAGGAAAGGTAGTTTCTTTTCTCCAAGACTATAAGAACTACAAAACATCGATGAATTATGTATTCGAAAGAGTTGGAAAACTCTTTCCAATAAATAAAATAAATCTGTATTATTTTATTTACATAAAACAAATAAATATGTATTTGCTAGGATAAATATCATAATGGAATAAAGAACATTCAAAAGGAGGCTCCACTTCTGGAGAAAATTCACAGCTCTGGAAAAACTCCCAGCTGACTTTTCTAAGTCTCTCAGAGTAGGAAGTAGAAGCTGCAGAAGACAGTCTAGCACAATTTATTCTTTCGTTTATCACACATTTGTAGTGACTAGAATATGGTTGGCAGTAAGGGAGGGGGGAGAAAGAACGAGAAAGCCGTGGTCCTTGTGCTTACTGATTCTCCGGGGGGAAAGATGCCCAAGTCCATAGGTGTAAACCTAAGAAGCTCCAAGTCCAGGCCCTCTGGCCCTCTGGTCCCTACCCAGTCACTTCTGGCTAGATGCTCCATGGAGACGTTCCCCAGGTGGGCGGAGAGACCCAGCCCAGGGAGGTGGCGGCACGTTTCCACCTGCGACACGAACGGCCCCAGGACAGCCTCAAACTAATCGAGGTCCCCACAACCCTCGCTGCAGACCTCCATACTGTTCTCTCAATACCTCCCTGCCCAAGGCGTTCGTTCGAAGCCCCCACACCCCGCGGTTACCTCAGGGGTGTCCCGTGGTCCAGACGGCACACCCAAGACCCGAGGGGCCGCTTCAAGTTTCAGGGGTGGGAGGCAGCCCAGGCGGCCCGCGGGGGTAAGAGCAAAAACTGTTGGAACCCGACGGACTCTAGGACCCGGGGACGAGGGACAAATAGCAAAGGGGGGGCTGGAGGGGACAAGCCCCTGGGAGGTGAAGTTTACAACCGCCACTTCCGGAGGCTGGGAAAGCCTCTGCTTGCCTCGCAGGCCTCCCCGCCGGGGCCTGACCCGCCCCTCTACCCCCGCCCGCCTCTCGTAGCCCTCGGCGGGCCCGCAGGCTCCGAGATACATACTCGCAGAACGCCGGGCTCGGATTGGAAGAGCCCGCCCGCGAAGCTGCGCGCCTCTACGGCGGTGGCGAGCCGGCGCATGCGCTGTTGCCGGGGAGTAGCATGCTCGCGACCTCGCGCGCTCCCGCTGCAGGCGCTCCCCCTCCCCACGCGAGGATACGCCTGGCCCACGCTCGAGTGTGGCGTTCATCAGCCTCAGGTCCCCAGGTCACTGTCTCAGAGTCCCCAAGGGAGACTGCAAATGCAGACTTCCAGCTTCTAACCTACTAAATAAAAATCTGAGAGGTCGGTTTCCAGATCCTGCCTTTTTAAACTAGCTGCCCCGCTGGTTCTCAGGGCCAGAGCAGCCCCTCAGAGTGTGTGGGCTGCTGCCAGGGCCAACAGGGACAGTCTCTGGGCTCGGCTTCTGCACAAGCGCCTGCACAGGGGTTCCTGTCCCCTCCTCCTATCCCCGTTGTATCTTAGCTTGGAATGGTAAACAGGGTGGGAAGAATGCGGGTCAGTGCGTTGATGCTGTCGCAGCGCCTTTCATTATAAATATTGTATAACGAGGTACGTCGCAAAACACCCTAGCGTGTGCTCCACCTCTCTTCTCTCTCTCTCCCCCGCCCCCCCTTGTTGATAATTTATAGTTTGGTTTCTCCCAGTAGCTGCTTCACAATCTCACAATCTGCTGCTGCCTTAGGGAGACTGGAAAACCAGATCCTCTTTTGTTCCTTGGCTTTTGAAAGCCTATTCCCCAAAGAACAATGCAAATTGGCGGGATTTTGATTAAGGATTTTTTCTTCACCGGCACCGCCTCCTCTCAAAAAGGTGTTTAATGCAAAATGAGCCTTTTAATGCTAAACTCGTCCCGTGTTGATTGTAATCAACCTGAAACCAGGTGTAGGGGCTGTTTTACCCCATCTCTCCCTCGGGAGAGCCAACGGCCATAAATGCAAATATAAATTGAGATTAAAACCTTGATTCTTGTAGCACTGAAACCTTAACTGGTTCGAGTTTAGCCATTTAAATTAAAAAAGGAGGCCCATCCCTGCTTTAGCCAGAAAAGGATAATTGCTTCAAATGAAAGCTTAAGGAAAAAATAGCCCACTCTAACATTTAGAAATGAAATGGAAAGTTACAACAAACTAATGAGATTAGAGCTTTTTCAATTTTGCAAGCTTTAAATAATATTTTTAAAGTGCCTTATTTATGTTTTAACAAAATCGCAAAAGTGGATATTGTGTGGCAAGAGTAAGTGCCAAATGTACAATTTTTAAATGAAAATGGATGCAATGTTAGGACTAGTAATCTTCATTTATTTGTTCATTCAGCATTTATAGAATACAGACTAGATACCCAGCGTGAGGCTAGGTGATAGGAATACAGGGTATATAATATAGGAACAGAGGGGCATCAGAGAAGAAAAATGTTAATATCAACCTTGAACACCTAGAAAGGATTCATAGAGAACTTTGAGTTAAGTCTGGGAAGACAGTTATAGGTTCACCAAACTAGCAAAAACTTGGAAGGAAGACACAGAAGCTACAAACACCAGAACCAGAAACAGCACAAGACATTTGAAAAACTGGAAGAAGCTGTGTGTGCAGGGGAAGGGCATGAGAGATGACGCTGGAGACATATGCAGATCCCAGATCTCAGAGGACATTCTAGGTCATACTTACGAGTTTATCAAGCAACAAAGCTAATGAAGGGTTTTAAGCAGAAAAATTATAATAATTACACAATAAATCAGACCATTCCAAAATACTTGGAGATCTATGTTTTTCTGGTAGTTACAAGGTCAATTCTCTGTTGTCTCTTGTTTGCCTGACATGCTACTACTACTTCAGAAAAGCTAGATGAAGAGACACTCTCCAACCCACTTCCCTTTTGGCTTCAGCATCACTTTATTCCCCTCTGTTCTTTCTGCCAATCCTTCTGACATATAATCAGATCCATCCCCACTGCTCTTACCAAAACAGCTTTAAAAGTCAGTAATGACCTCACTGCCAAATCCCAGACCCCCTGACTTCTTTGTAACATGTTGATCCTCCTAAGATTTCTCTCCAGCATAGATTAGGGCGAGAAACTACACTTAGTTTCTCCAACTCCCTGCCCTTTTTAGTCTGCTCAGGGAACCATTATCCCATTCTTACCCCTCAAGGTAATATTTTCTCAGTTTCTACTCTCAACCTTCACACTGTACCAGATAAGCTTCCTCGGTGGGTGATGTCATCCATTCCTGCAAGTATGAACTCTATTCTTTATATCCACCTCTGACCTCTGCTGAGGTCTGGTTTTCAATTTTTAACTCGTATTTGAATGGTGCTACTTTAATGTCTGGCTATATTGAATTCAATATGTCTAAAACTTAATTATCTTTCTCACCTTCTCACAGGAGCACCCCCCCCAAAACTATTCTTCTACCTGTTAAAAAAATTCTAATCTCCTAGACACCCAGACAAGAGAATCTTTCTTTCTTTCTCTCTCAAATCCAAGAATCCTACTTTTTCTCTAAGGCTCCTGTCTTCTTTTTAGGCCTACTGCCAAGCAGCTTCATTTGTCTGTTTTCTTATTGCTTGCTATCCGGACACTTGTAATCAGGACCTTCCTTCTAGCCTGATGCAAGTCATTCACCTCCCACTTCTGTACGAATTCTCAACATTTTTAGAAGTTGCCAATTAATATCTAGGGCACTTTTAAACTGGCAAATATATGAGGAGAGGATCAAAAAGTAGAAAAAAATCAAAAGCAGAGCTAGGGGCACATGTGTATCTTTATGGCACCAGCAGAGTGTTGTGGGCTGGCTGTGTATATGTGAGGCTCCAGGTTTTTAAAGCACCAGATGAGCCAAATCCTTTTGACCCTTGATAACCTCCCCCAGAGGATTCGAACACCAGGTGCATGATGATTATGCTGCTTTGGTATCAATTCTTACAACTAAAAGGCCTTGCCATAATTGTTGCTCTCTTGGCTCTGGTCCTTTGCTCCTTCTGTACGCTACAACAGAAATGATCTTTCTAAAACGTAACTCTGATTACGTTACTATCTTTAATTCTTTTACTGACTCCTCAAATGTTTACTGGGTAAAACTCACACTTCTCCTCTGTCAATCAAGAGTCCCTAATTTCCTCCCTATCCTTCCAGCCTTGCATCCTCCTATCTCAAAATAAGTCTCCCCACTCATTCCCATTAGCTACAGAAAACAAAATATTCGGGAATAAATGTAATAAGAGGTAGGAATGGACTTCTATTCAAAGTTCTAAGATAGATGTTACTATAAAAAATTTAAATCCAGATAACATTATTAAATGGCACATATTATATCATGTGCCAAGCACTATGCTAAGTGCTTCATATTTGCTCTGGTTTGAACGTGTTCCCCAGAAAGAATGTGTTGGGAACTTAATTTCTAATGCAACAGTGTTGGGAGATGGGGCCTAATGAGAGGTGATTAGGCCATGAGGGTGCTGCCCTATGACTCTATTAATGCTGCTATTTCATGAGTATGTTCGTTATCTTGGGAGTGGATTTATTATAAAAGGGGTGAGTTCAGCCACCTCCTGTGTGCTCTCCCTTGCTCTGTCTTTGCCCTTCTGCCATGGGATGACACAGCAAGAAAGTCCTCACCAGATGTAGCCCCTTGATCTTGAACTTCCCAGCCTCCAGAACCATGAGCCAATATGTTTCTGTTCATTATAAATTACCCAGTCTCAGGCATTCTGTTATAGTAACACAAAACAGACTAAGACAACATTTATTCTTATTTTTTTCTAAAATGCAAATATGTTTATCATATGCTATATTAATGTGTGTACATGATCACACTAAAAATTGGGGCAATTACAGAAGAGTAAAAGTCCCACGATATACGAAGAACTCTTAAAATTCAACAATAAGAAAACAAACAACCCAATTTAAAAATGGGCCAAAGATCTTAACAGATACCTCACCATAGAAGATATACAGATGGCAAATAAGCATATGAAAAGATGCTCCACGTCATATGTCATTAGGGAAATGCAAAGTAAAACAACAATGAGGTGCTATTACATACCTATTAGAATGGCCAAAATCCAGAACACTGACAACATCAAATGCTGGCAAGGACGTGAAGCAACAGGAACTCTCATTTATTGCTCGTGGGAATGCAAAATGGTACAACAGTGTGTCTTTGAAAGACAGTTTGGCAGTTTCTTTTTTTTTTTTTTTTTTTTTTTTTTTTTTTTTTAAAAGATGACCGGTAAGGGGATCTTAACCCTTGACTTGGTGTTGTCAGCACCACGCTCAGCCAGTGAGCGAACCGGCCATCCGTATATGGGATCCGAACCCGGGGCCTTGGCGCTATCAGCACCGCACTCTACCGAGTGAGCCACGGGCCGGCCCAGGCAGTTTCTTATAAAATTAAACATACTCCTATCATATGATTCAACAATTGTACTTTGTGGTATTTACCCAAAGGAGTTGAAAACTTATATCCATACTAAAACCTGCACATGAGTGTTTATAGCAACTTCATTTACAACCGACAAAACTTGGAAGGAACCAAGATGTCCTTTAGTAGGTGTATGAATAAATAAACTGTGGCACATTCAGACAATGGAATATTATTCAGCACTAAAAAGAGATAAGCTATCAAACCATAAAAAGACATGGAGGAAACTTAAGTGCATATTATTAAGTGAAAGAAGCCAATCTAAAAAGCTTACATACTGTATGTTTCCACCTATGTGACATTCTGGAAAAGGCAAAACTATGAAGACAGTAAAACGATCAGTGGTTACCAAAGGTTGGTTATAGAGAGGGATGAATAGACAGGGCACAGAAGTTTTTTAGGGCAGTGAAAATACTCTGTATGCTACTATAATGGTGGATACATGTTATTATAAATTTGTCCAAACTGACAGTATATACAACACCAAGAGTGAACCCTAATGTGCACTATGAACTTTAGGTGAAATAATGTGTTGGTGTTGGTTCCTCAGTTGTAACAAACGTATGACTCTGGTGGAGGATGTTCATAGTGGGGGAGGCTGTGCTTGTGTGGAGGCAGGGGCTGTGTGGGAAATCTCTGTACTTTCTGTTCAATTTTACTGTGAACCTAAAACTGCTCTTAAAGTCTTTTTAAAAATAAATAAAACTTTAAAAATATATAAAAAAGATCTCCCCAAAGTCCTACCTCTCTACCCTCGATATAAAACTGTTAAGAATGTATTATATTTCTTTACAGACTTTTTGTTGCATAAATAAATATAGTCTTTGGGCCGAGCCTGTGGCGCACTTGGTAGAGTGCTGCGCTGGGAGCGCGGCGACGCTCCCGCCGCGGGTTCGGATCCCATATAGGAATGGCCAGTGCGCTCAATGGCTGAGTGCTGGTCACGAAAAAGACAAAAAGAAAGAAAAAAAAAAAAAAATAAAAAAAAAATAAAAAAAAAAAAAATAAATAAATATAGTCTTTAATGAGCATTTATTTATTTTTATTTTTATGCACATGTGTGCACGCACATGCACTAATAGCAGACTCTGTTAGTTGCTTATCCGTTCCTGACCCCACCCTTGCTGATAAACCCTAATTTGTTTGTAGCAGTAATAGGTACAACTCCAGAAGATGAATGTTCCAATATTCATATACTATTTCCTGCTGCCAGCTACTAGCTCTACCAGGCTCTTTTGTAGCTAAAATTGGCTACATGACCAGTTCTGAACAATGAAATGTAAGGGAACGTTTACTGAGATGAGAATTAAAAAGAGCCTTGATCCTCAGTGATGTTATTTAGTTGCTGGCACATTCCTGGACTGCCTACCACCTCTGACCTTCTTGAAAGTAAACGATAAATGGCTTTAGGGTTCAAGCCTGTGCCAGTGAAGTTTTCTATTGCTCGAAGCCAGTGGTGTTTGGTAAACCAGCTCCGGGGGAGGGGGAAAGGAGACTTCCAATTTGTAGTGTTTCTTGATTTCCTCAATGTAGATACTCTAAATTCTCCCACTATGGCCAATTTCCAACAACCGCATGAAGTCTGACAGCAGAGTTGTGAAGAAACGTGCACATTTGGCTCTTAAGATCACTGTTTTCCCTCAAGCCTGTAGGAACCAGCTCTAGCACCGAACTGCTTGAATCCAAACCAATGCTAACTGATGCATTCTAATTCTACACAGTACTTCTTTTCTCTTAACAATATAGCATAGAAACATCTCTATGTCTATATGAAAAATATATACCTTTTATATGGCTATATTGTAATCTATTTTATGAATGCCCATAATTTATTTATTCAGCCATTTTGGTTGTTACTAATTTGTTCCTTTTATTTGAAAAATAAATACACTGTCCTTGTACGTATACTTTGCATATTTGTATTTTTTAAGTCATAGTATAAATTCCTAGAATGGAAATTGATTGATGAAAGCACTGAAAACTGAAACCTACATAATTACCTGTCCATATGTTAAATAACATTGGGACTGGTCATACTTTTAGTACCTATGTTAAACAATATTCTGGGACCAGAAAAAGATCTTGATTGAAACATTAACCAAAATAATAATAATAAACAATAATAAATGATAGACTTTAAAGCAAAAAGCATGACTTCAGAATATATATCTTATGGACTTTATAGTCCAAATCCCTTTCTAAATGCCTTTTATGTGAATTGGTTATAATGGGTAACAGTATATAAATTATTCTATGAACCATTTTGTTAGACAAAGAGCTTTGATATTTTCCTCTTCACCCTCCAACGATAAAGGTATAATAAACTAATAAATCTTTAAATATTTCTTATTTAAAAAAAAGAAAAATATTCTGGGAGCAAGCAAAAAAAAACACCTTGACTGCTTGCTCCAGTGAATACTTGCACATGGAAGATAAGTCTACAAACTCACAAGAGGGCTGGCCGGTTAGCTCAGTTGGTTAGAGTGTGATGTTGCTAACACCAAGATCAAGAATTTGCATTGCTGTAGTGGCCAGCCACCAAAAAATTTTTTTAAATGAAAAAATAATAGACTGTAAACTTGCAAAACAGATTGCTTATGAATACTAACAGTTTACTTATCAAGAAATGCTTTAAACCCATTGCTTTGTTGTACCCTCCAATCTAAAGCCATAAACTGTGCCCAATCCCAATCGTTTCCCTGACTTGCAAGACTTGCAAGAACCTGGCTAAAATTATTCAGCCCAAGCTCTAAGACTAGAAATAACGGCACTCAGCCAGTGAGTGCACCGGCCATTCCTATATAGGATCTGAACCTGCGGCGGGAGCGTCACTGCGCTCCCAGCGCCGCACTCTCCCAAGTTTTTTTTCTTGTTTTTATTTTCCATTTTGAGATACTACTAAGGCACAGTCAAGGTGGTATACTTTCAAATAAATAAATGAAAAAAAAAAAGAGAATAGAACAAACCAAAAAAACAAAGAAAAAAAGGTGGAATACTTTCTTACTGTATTAAATCTAATAAACTCAACATTGCTTGGTCAACAGTTTGTTTGATGAGCTTTTGAGGAGTCTCTATTTGACTGCATATTTTAGTAATGTATACGTTTTACCAGGTCGACTTACAAGAAGAGTGTATCAATTTAAAGAAATATCAAAATTGTGAGAGTGTCTACTTCCTTCTGCATAAGATGTTTTCCTGGTATTTAAATTTTTCCAATCTGATAGGCAAAAGGTGATATACCATTGTTCTATTGTTCCTTTATTTTGCCTTTATCTGATTATTAATGAAGTTTAGTAACATCTAGAAATGACACTTTTATGTAACTGGAAGCATGAAACCACTGCTACATCACTATTGCCATCAGAAATTAGAAAGGAGAATTGTTCAAGCCTAGCAGCTTAATTTACAACCTTACAATGAATAATTATAATGCTCTAGCCAAATCATTTTAGGTAAGGTAGTATCCTTTAAACAAGTATATTGCTGGGCTGGCTGGTTAGCTCAGTTGGTTAAAGCTTGGGGGTTATAACACCAAGGTCAAGGGTTCGGATCCCTATGCCAGCCAGCCGCCAAAAAAAAAGATAAATAAGTAAATATATTGCTAAGTATTGAGTCTATTTATTACTATTCCTTGAAGATCTAAAGAAAGCAAAATTCAAAAACAGAAAAGTTAAGGAATGGTAATGAGGACAGTGATGGAAGAAAGAAACTAAAATTGGTATGTAAACGATGTAAACTACTCCAGTATAAGTAGTGGTGCTCTTGCAAATCATGGGCAATAGGAAAGTGTTTCTTTTCCTACTTGTAAATTTAGACTAGTATTTTCCAATATTTATGCCTAAGTGATATAAATTATTATTTCTAATCCAATAGTTACCCACCCAATAGACTTCTAAAAAAATAAATAGGATATATGCAGTTACCTCTGGTGGCAGGATCTGAAAGAGGTCCAGATTTGGTACTGACCTGCATGGGACTATCAGACAGTATTTCATCTCCCAAAGCTCATCTTAGACTTCCCTATCAAGGCTCTGAGCTGTTGTTCTAGATGAAATAACTCAAATTTAGAGAACCATAATTCTGGGAGGAGAATGTCTCCTAGTAATTAAAAAGCAGGTTTTCCCAAAAAGAAAAATGAGGCACTATTGCAGAAAGAACGATGGACCTGAGTACTGATGAAAAAAGTTAAGAACCAAGTGAGTCCATAGTAGACCCCTAAGAAGTGTAAACTTCTCGGGAATCTTTGTTTCCGACCTCGTGAAAAGTCACATTTAGTGTATAGTTTTAAATATTATAATTCCTGTTAGAGAGCTAATAACTTTATAGGCAAAGTTGTAGATGAAAGTTCCTGAAGGGAAGTTAGCCTGACCTGTATCACCCTCTTCTAGTCCTCTACAGAAGCCCTTGCAAAGACATTGGCATTGGTGTAAGAGGAAATTGCAGTTAATGAATTTTAGGTTGTAACCAACACAACTAAAGGAGTGCAGAGATATTGGGGGGCTCACCAGCAGAGAAGCAGTGGTCAATTTAGAAGCAACTGTGAGAAAAGTCCCTTCCCTTTTAAAAAAAATATACTTTAAAAGGTTGACCTTTAAAGTGAGTGAAAGTTTGAGATATAAGAATGTATATGTGTGTATATCTGCATTTTCTATTCTGTTCAATAGATCTGTTTATATTCCAGTGTATCATGCTGTTTTCATTATTGTAGCTTTGTAGTACATTTTTTAACTAAATCATCTCTCCTCACTTTTCAAAATTTTCATGACTATTGTAGTCATTCATTAACTCAGATTTATTCAACAAATATTTATTGAACACCTACTATTTGCTAGATGTTATAGGTGCTAGCACAGAAAAATGAACAATATACACAAAAATCTCTGCTCACACAGATCTTGCATCTTAGTGAGGGGACATGAGTGAGAACTGAAACTAACAATCCCTATCCATGTGTTACAGAATTGTGGGACCAAGCCTGCTTTCTTATCCTTAAATTAAATAATATTCACACCAAGCAAAAATAACTAGCCTATTTGCTCCAGAAAATACCTATTTCTGGACAATAATTGTGAACCAACTAAACCCTTTATCAAGACTAACAGCTTCCTCATTAAGACTTGCCTCAAGACAGTCCTCCTTACTGTGCCCAACAATCCAACCATCCCATCAACTTCCTTGCTAGCAAAACCCACCTTAAAAATCACCCTATTAAAAACCCTTCCCTAATTTCCTCATTGTAACTACTGAGATGAGTTTGGATAATGGCCTTCATGCCTAGATAAGAATAAAGTGCTTTTAGCATGAGTTCAATAACTTTAAAAAAAAAAATGCTTATAGATAAATACTGAGGTTTATTTATAATCTTTTTTTTTTGTTTGTTTGGTGGCTGGGTGGTGGTGGGCGGATCTGAACCCTTGACCTTGGTGTTATAAGCATCACACTCTCCCAAGAGAGCTAAGTGCCAGCCCCTATTTATAATTTTAAAAGTCCACGTAATATTACTGATAAATAGATGATTCTTTGTACATACAATAGTGATATAATTTTAGTTTAAAAAACAGCTTTATACCTTCTCTCTGACTTTATCACAAAATAAAAACGTTAGCCCAATATTTTATTTAATACAAGAATTGGGTTTAGTTTTCTTATTTAAACTTCTTAAATTTCTACATTAATTTTATAGGCCCATTAAGTTATTATTTCCATAGATGGTTTAAGATTACAATATGAAATTGTATTTAGCTGAATAAAATTATAATAATGAATTTTTAAAGAATTTAACCTCATGGATTCTTATAATACTACAAATAATAAAGATTCAATAGACTAACTTAATTGTGATTTCCAGTTTTTAGTCAACTTTAAGAACTTAAACTAATAATAAAATGAGTTAATTAACAAATACAGTGTGGTTACCCAAATAATTTTACGTTAAAAATAAAACCAGGCTGTCTGGTTAGCTCATTTGGTTAGAGGGTGGTGTTGTAACACCAAGGTCAAAGGTTCATAGTCCACACCAGGCAGCTGCCAGAAACAAAACAAAACATTGATCAGTAAACATAGTTTTAAATTACTCTTGCTCCTTATTTTTATATATGGAATGGCTATAGATTAACAAGATGTGGAATTTTTTTTAATATTATATATATGTATACACACATGTGCTCATATATATATGCATATATATTATTCTGCCACCTTAAAATGTATTAGCTCAATTGGTTGGTTAGAGTGTGTTGCTGATAACAACAAGGTCCAGGGTTCAGTCCCTGTACTGGCCAGCCACAAAAAAAAGAAAAAAAAAGTATTAAAGTAGTATAATATATGTTTTCAATGGAAAAAAATTAGCATGATAGTTCTTCATTTCCTGCCTTCTAGTTTCTCCTGTGTCTGAAAAATCCAAAATAAATTATTTTGGTTACAATTTGCAAAAATGGAAACACTAAATAGAAATAGGTGTATGCATTCAAAACAATAAATATGTCTATTTGTTTTTTAAGGATATTATTACAGTTTATTAAGATGTTAAATGCAATATCATAATGTAAACCTTGTTCTATTTAATATACTGATAAAGTTAAATATAGTTTAAAGCTATAGCTGAAAGCCTTATTTTAATCATTTATTGGCATATTTACATATTTGTGTATGTCTCAATTAATATATATAAAGCTATAAAAAGATAAATTTAAAAAAACAAGATAGCTGGCTAGTTAGCTTAGTTGGTTAGGGTATGGTGCTGATGACACCAAAGGTCCAGGTTGCAATCCCTGTACTGACCAGCTGACAAAATAAAAAAAAAAAAAAGATGATAAAAGATAAATTTGAGGGCTTATTATCCTTTACTGTAAATTGTAATATGGATAGAAAACAAAAAGTAAAATTAGAATCTTTGTTTTTTTCCTATAACAAACTAGTTATACTGGCTCAGAAAAATAGGAATTCTTTTTTTTATTCCTGAAATATTCTGTTAACCTTCTAGATTTTTGGAGTACTTCTGAATCCTTTTTTTTTTTTTTTTTGGCAGCTGGCCAGCATAGTGATCTAAGCCCTTGACCTTGCTGTTATAGGTCTGCGCTATAACCAACTGAGCTAAAAATGATTTATGCGGCTGGCCGATAGGGGATCAAACACTGGACTTTGGTGCTATCAGCATCGTGCTCTAACCAACTGAGCCAACCCTCCAACCTTCTGAATCATTTTAACAAGAATTTTTTTATAAAGTTAAGTTATTAGTAATCATTATTTATTTACTGCTATTTACTGTTGTGTTTCGTATTTATTACTTATAACTATTTCTTGCCTTTAAATAAAATGACTTACGTCTCTTATCTCCTCTGACAACTCTTCCTGATTTCGTCTGTCCCAAATTCAGAATAATCAGAATGTTAAGCTTTCTTATAAATCAAACCTTTCTTTGAATTTACTGGTCCCTCAACTTATAGAAGAGAGATAGTAGAAAATAATTAGGCGTGTTTGACATTCTCCAAATTTTAATGAACTTAAAACTGTTGTGAGAACTCTATACAAATTAGAATAAAAATAAAGTTATCAATATTTTGTAATTATTATGACTTATGTGCCAGTTATCAATTTAATACTATCACTCAGTTGCAATTCTATACATTTTAGCCCTGATTCCTGGTACTAGCACTGGACCCTATAATCACTTCTCTTTTGCCAGCAGACGAACTGGTTCATCATCAGAGGGCACTGGACTGACCTTGCATGGCCACCACTGCAAGAAGTCACTTTTGGGCTCCAGTACTCTGATTTTTTTCTTCAGCACAGGAGCCCAATACAGGAAATCCAGCTGTGCCCTCAAGCTATGTTTCTTCTTCTTGAGGCTACTTTAAACCAGGTCCAGCCCACCTATATCCTCTGGAAACAGCTGGCCATTTCTACAGACTGACCCAAGCTGCCTATACCCTTCAACAATGGTGAACTGCTTCCACATAACCCTCTCGCCAGCTTCTTCACCACTAGCAGGCTCTGTGGCTGTGCATGTAGTAGGCATGTCTTCTTGGAAGAGATCAGAATCTCAGTCCTGGGGTAGTAGTAGTTGAAAAGAGCTCTTCTCCTCATCCTTAATTCCTTTATTGTTCATTCTTCCTAAGCCAGCAATAGTAGCTGTTTTTCTGCACTGGCTACTTCTGGTTCCCTTTAGAGTCCTAATTTACCCCTTTGAGGATGTAGCCACCTCCTACTAGTTAATAATTCTTTATATGAAATTTTCCCTCTTCAAAAACCTGATATACAAAGACTGGCATGATAATTGTCTCCAAAAAGATTTTATTTCTAGGTTATTAAGTTCCAATGACTTTGTCAATTAGGGACCATTGTAATACACCTTGTGGTACATATCAAAAAGCCTTGGAGTCTCCTTCCTGCTCATAACATGTTCCTACTCTCAGGATAACCAATGACTACCTCCTTATATGTCAAATTTCTGTTACACCCCAAGAAATAATTCTGTTGACTTCAATTCTGATAATGTCCATTAAAATTTCACCTTGAAGAAGAAATCTCAGAGAAAAATAGACCATGACCTTGATGAAAAGACTGATATGTTACTGTAAACAACTAACACCACAGCAGAACTCTAGGGTATTGATGCTTAGAACCATTTTTCTAAAGTAAAGACTCTTAGTCATCCTTAAGTTATTGGAAAAATCTACTGACCAGAAACCACGAGATCAGGAGGAGAGAGTTTCCACCTAAGACTTTCAGATCAAGGAGATGACTGCATGAAACAAGATCTAGATGACCAGAGTCACAGATTATCATGCTTCAATTAGCATGCTTTTATTTTTTGTTTTCCAAGCTATTTTCTTTCCTATTGGTTGCTTTAAGGCTTTGGAGTGTTAACTCTGATATCTGTAAGATCCTTATCCTTAATAATGCTTTTTGCATCCTTAGCCATGCCTTGCTAAAAGTCCAATGCTTGGCTACAATTTTCTTATGATTTGGCTAAAACACAAAATCAAACCAACTATTGGGTTAATATTCTTTTTCCAGTTGAGTGCCTTCATTTTCCTTTCACGTTAGTTCCTTGTATAATTCAGTGGTTTCCTGGGTAATTGGACTCAATCACTAAGTGACTTTTTTGAGAGTGACACAGCAGATCAGACAGCCAGAAATATAAAATCCCCTATCATGTTCCCATTTAAGAAATAATACTCAGGGACTACGTAATAAGGAATTTGACTGTCCTTTGTCCCTAATTTACGAAAGTTAATCTCTAAGCCTTTAGGATTTCCTGAGTAACAGGAGTGTCTTTTTATTCATGTTGGGACCCTCAGACCCCACCCTGCAGTTTCTGCTAATAAAGTGAATTGAATAGGGGCTGGTCATGCCAGAAAGATCAACCAAGGGATTAGAGGGTTTGGGCTTTGAGCCATGTGATTTCAGCCTGACTTCTGAGGAGGAGAGAGGGGCTGGAGATTTAGTTCAACCACATGGGCAATAATTCAATCAGTCATGCCTATGTGGTGAAACCTCAATAAATACTCTGGACAATGAAGCTCAGGTGAGCTGCCCTGGTTGGCAAAACTCTTTGATTATTTTCACACTCTGATGCTGGGTTGGCAACACATCCCTGAGTATAATCAGAGCATTGCATTTGGATCCCCCCCAGACTTCACCCTATATACCTTTTCTTTCAGATGGTTCTAATTTATATCCTTTTGCTATAAGAAAACTGTAATAATAAGTATAGCACTTTTAGTGAGTTCCATGAGTCTTTTTAGTGAATTATCAAACCTGAGTGTGGTAGTGGGAACCCTTGAATTTGTAGCCAACTGGTCATAAGTGAGGGTCACCCTGGAAACCCCCAAATCTGTGGCTGGTATTTGAAGTAAGGGCAGTCTTGTGCAGGATTGTATCCTCAGATTTTGCAGTTTGACTAACTCATTGTAGGAAACTTTTGTAGGAGCTAGGCTTTGCAACCAATAAAACAGGGCTTGGAAAGAATTTTAAAGCAGAATATATTCAAAGGTGATTTCATTTTTACAGATCTTATAAGAAAGGCACACTAGTGGGTTTAACTTGAAGCTCATTTGCTTTAGAGCTACCTGGTATATTTTAATAACAAATATTACTTCTTGACGCTTACATAATGTTGCAAAACATTACCTTATCACTTGACAATTCCATAGGGCTATTATCACCAAAAATATATTATTGGTTGTCCCCTTGCACTTAATATTAAATTTGTGGCACAAAAATTGACTGCTACCAGCAGAGTGAAAAGAAATATATTATCCTGGTTAACTGATGCCTGATTTTAGGATAGGCCCTGGTATCATTTAGGGTTCATTTTCAGGCTCAAATTTTCCTTCCCAGGGGAAAAAAAAAAATCTTTAAATAATTTAATTCAATTAGGAGGAAAACTGGGCCTTGATCCAAGTTCAAAAACTTTAAAAACTGAAGGAGAATTTTGGACTGCTTTCTTCTACATCCCAGACTCTTCACTTTATGCTTTCCAAGAAGCCCAACAAGTAGGGACAATTCTACATACTATGGTTCAAAAAACAGTAAAATGTGCCGAGCCCGTGGTGCGCTCGGGAGAGTGCCGTGCTTGGGAGCGCAGCGATGCTCCTGCCGCGGGTTCGGATCCTATATAGGGATGGCCGGTGCACTCACTGGCTGAGAGCCAGTCACGAAAAAGCCAAAAAAATAAAAAATAAATAACATGTTTAAAAAAAAAAACAAACAGTAAAACTATATAATGTGTCTAAGGCCAGGGAACTCCTAACCTACCTATGAATTTGATGAAACTGGACAGCGTTTCCAAATAGACAGATATTAGATATAATTTTGGCTTTTTAAAGGGGAATATATGCTGCCCTCTAGAAGACAGGAAGAATTTAGAGTGA
Organism: Cynocephalus volans; assembly: GCF_027409185.1. Taxonomy (NCBI): domain Eukaryota; kingdom Metazoa; phylum Chordata; class Mammalia; order Dermoptera; family Cynocephalidae; genus Cynocephalus; species Cynocephalus volans. Next base: position 57,348,296 of record NC_084475.1, on the reverse strand, counting down.
GCCCTAAGATTAAGAGAGGAAATGTGTAGCTGCCTTAGACCAGTTGCTCTATGCCTTGAAGAAAAATGCTGCCTTTTCCTTTTCATTCTTTTGCTTGGCTTCATCTTCCTGAGCCTCTTCTCAACTTTAGAGAAAAGCTTTGATTGTCCTTAGCAATGGCCAGGTGTGGCCTGTTTGTAGTATAGGTTTGGGTTTTTTTAAGAAAAATACAAGAGCAGATGAGGTTCAACTGAGCGCAACAGTTCCAAGAGTACACAGGGATCAAAGCCATGATGCAATAGCAAAGAACAGTGAACATTCTCTGAGCTGCTTGCTCTCTATATGGTCTCTTTTATGGTCCTTGATGGTAGACTGCCGACCAAGGTCAAGATTCTCCTGCTCACTCTTTCTTTCCATCAGCAACATGAGTAACACAGAATATGCTGGGTTTTTTCTAATTTCTTCTCCATTCCAATGATCCTACTCTCCTACTAGTAAGTTAGTACAAGAATTGTTCTTTTTAGGATGATAAAAAAGTTCTGGAGATAGAGAATGGCGATGGTTGCACAGCAATGTGAATGTACTGAAATCCACTAAGCTGTACACTTAAAAATGGTTAAAATGGCAAATATTATATTACGTATATTTTACAATAAAGAAGTGTTCTTTTTAATGCAGCTACCCCAGCTTTTGTGAAGCACCCTGAAGTAGAAGAAAACCCCTTGATAGTAAATTAGAACAGGAGACAAGGGTCAACATCAGCGTATCTTGTAAAGGGACAAGAAAATCAACTACATTGTATATTGATAAAAAAAAAAAAAGTTTTAACAAGAAAAAAGAAATCAGCATATCTCTTTATCTCTTTTCCTTGTTTTTCTATTACCCTAACCAGTAAACAAGGAGTAGGAGTGGGTAAAAAGATACTGAATTGAAACTGACAGGCTCGACCAATCTAAACTGGATTGAACAAACTAGACTGAATGAGAAGCTGAGTTTTGTATCTTCAGAAGTAATTCTACATCTCAAATTTTCTCTTTCCTAAAATGTCAGCAAAGAAAACACATGACAGCTGCTCAGCTCTGCTGCTGCACGTTTATGATCATTTCCTCAGGCCCACAGCTGTTTGAACTATTGTACTATATGCATGTGTAAATCTACACTTGAACTTCATAATGAGCATGGTCATATTTCCCCTTTCTATCTATATGCACTAATGTAAAATTATAATTATATTCTTAATAGTTTATGGCATTTAATCTTATGCAAAGGGGAAATGTATAACTTGTGTGAAAAAAATAAAATACTGTAATTCTGCATAGTCCTCAAAAAACTGTTTTGGCATTCATCAGTGATGATGCTGAATATGGAGAAGATGCTTTAAAACCGCTACCATTGTATTGCTTACTCATGCTATTAAATTACAAATTTCGGGGTGAGAAAAATAAGCTTGAGTGAATTTATGAAACACTAAATAATTCTGAATCCCAGAACTCCATGTCACTGAAACACTGCAAAAATAAAAATAATTTCCAAATAGAGTCAGTGGAAATAAAATTGCAGCCTAGTTTTCTTAGTTCTGGATTTATAGTTTTACTGTCTGTTTCTTCTATTTTTATGTGGTTTAGAATTATTATTTACGTCTTTCATTACAAATATTTATAATTTTTCAATATTGCTTTTAAAATATTATTTAAATCCTGTGTACTAAAAAAAAAAACAAACAACTAATGCTACTGTTTACAGCTAATTTATAATATAAACACTAGGGCAATATTATTAAGACTTGGATATATTATACAAAGCTCCCTGATTGGAAAAGGTAAATAAAGGACCCCTAGGGAGGCAGAATTCAATTCCTTTCTCTGAACTCCAAGAGCTGTTTATTTGTTGCTCTATGTTGGTATTTTTTACTTACTGTCTAGTTTTATAGATATTTTTATACTTTGAGCTCCTGTGGAGGGTAGGAATGACATCTTAGATGCTCAGTAAATATCTGGAGTTGAATACATATTGGTTAAAATGAAAATGGGAAAACTACATCACCCAAAGATAAATTACTAGCTAGAAGTAATGGTTTATAAATATGCTTAAGCAGGGGAGAAGAAGCTGGATATACTAGAGAACATAGAAGATTGCTCCAAGAATAGTGAAACAGGAGTGGAAGGCCGACAGAAGTGTAAGAAACAAGAGCCCGCACGCACACAAAAGACCAGTAAAAGTTAAATGGCCTGACAGATTGCCTGACAGCAATCCAAATCCAAAAGTAGGGACTCCTTTTTCCCTCAAGGAGATAGGTACCAGGGCAGAGGAAAACTAGTTTGCACAGTGAGATCAATGAGGACAACTTGTGATTTAAGAATCAAATTAGCAGCCAGGGCAAAAGGGACAGAAGAAATGGACTGAGACATAGCCCTAGGCCCCCAGGCAATGTAACCACTTTAACTCCCTAGTGATTAAGGAGACAACTTCCATTTGTATAAGTTACTTATTGCAGTGGTTTGTTCTGTGTCGACTCAATCAATCTGGATTACATTTCCCAAAATCCTCTTCCCCAGAGGGTTCTAAACTGGAGCTGGCCAAAAGATGAATTTGAGTGAGATTTGGACAGTGGAAGTGAAGTAGCCGCCATTACACACTGAAAATCATCACAGTTAGATGTAGAAAGAAACATAGAGTAGCAGCAGCTTCCAGCTTGTCGTCCTCCTCCAATCCACATCTGTCTCTTCTTTTCAACTCCTGATCCTGTTGACCAACAATGGTCCCAGGCCCAACACCAGATGCTTGGCAGCCTACCCACAAAGATGGTAGCTGAACAGAGGCACAGCTTCCCATGGCTCTCTCCATAAGCCTTCTCTATAGTTCTGTTTTGGCAGGTGGACATGCTTGGCTTCTCAGTTTGATTTTGTTTAGATCCTAAAAGTAACTAATAACAATCCACGAGAAATGAAATATTGCTCTATTAGGGTCTTTGGTCATTTATTCCATTGTATTGTTCCCATATTGAATAAATTTCCAATTATTTGATTTTAATTTATATAACTTGAACCTATGAAGCAATGGATATTTCTACTGTTTAATTTCGTGTGATACAGAACTCTTAGGAATGTTTTTTGTGTGTTTTATAAAATCAAGCTTTAAATGCAAATGAGGAAATAAAGTCAAATTTGATGTTTTAAATATGAGATGTTAAACTGTAAAACTTTTAGAGGAAAACATAGGAGAAAATTCTTTGGGACCTGGGGCTTGGTGAAGATTTCTTAGACACAATAACAAAGGCATAATCTATCAAAGAAAAAAACTGACAAATTGAACTTCATCAAAATTGAAAATTTAATCTGTAAAAGACTCTGTAGAGAAGATGAAAAGACAACCTACTGTAAGAACCCAAATGCCCCAAGGGATCACACCCTGATCACATAAGCCCTTCTCGGCCGCACCCCATCATGGCGCTGGTTGCCCTTCTCTTCCGCATTCTCCTTCCCGCCGGCGCAAATCTCACGCCAATCAGCTCCCCTCCAAGCCCCATGCGGTATGCTAAATAGGGATTGTATTTTAAACCAATCAGCTTTCCTTTAAAGCCCTGTATATATATGTGTGTGTGTGTGCTGCCTAATAAACGAGCTCTCTCCGGTGGATCGTCAACTGGTGTCGACTCGTTCTTTCATTTGGTGCTGAAACCCGGGACAGAGCTCCCCTCGAGCGGCAACACTTTTTGGATCGCAGCAGCAACACTTTCTGGGTCACCCCTCGGGGCTCCCTCGAGCGGCAACACTTTTCGAATCGCAGCGGCAGCACTTTTTGAGTTGCCCCTCAGGAACTCTGTCCCGCCAGGATGGGCCTCCCTTCCACCACTCACCAATGACGGTCCACCCTTGTCCATTCTTTTCAGCGCTGGCTCCTTCCACTCACCACTGGCTCATCATTAGGTAAGCCCCCTTTCCTAAAGGGCACCAGCCCTTTTTCAGGCTACCGCAGGGAGTCTAGCCGTGATCGTCCGGTAGCCCCTAATGCCCATACCCCATCCCACCACAGTCTTCACGACCACCATAAATTCCCAAACTATAACAGGTTCCAAAGCCCCGGTAAACTTTTACTTTCATTTTTGGAGGTTAAAAGCCCCATTCTGTTCTCTCCTTCTCTCTTTCACCTGCCTGTCTACCACTCTCTTCTCTCCACCTCCCGGGTCCGGGACCTGACCAGAAATTCCTAGTGCTAGGTTCCTTCGGCACCGGGCTTTTGCCCTAGAGAAGTGAAGGTCTGAGTGACGACCCACACCTCCCTTCTCTCCTCCTGGTTTGTACCTGAACCTGCTGGGACTGATGTGACCTACTGGGGATGCCCTCTAGGATCCCGCCTTTCCCAACTGGCCGAAGAATCTGTCTTATCACTAATTTCTGTCTGATTTCTGTCTAAATTCCCATTAAGAGACCAGAATGGGCGCTTCCTCCTCCTCCCTAGGGGACTCTCCACTTCAATGCCTTCTGAAAAACCTCACCAACCTTTCCCTCAGGCCGGATATTAAGCCCAAACTCCTCACCAAATTCTGTACACAAGATTGGCCTTATTATCCTTTAGATAATCAAAACACACGGCCCCCTGAGGGCACACTAGATCCTAACATTCTACGAGACCTCTTTAACTACTGCCAGCACCTAAAAAAATGGAAGGAGATCCCCTACATCGAGGCTTTTCGCCTCTTGGCTCAGAACCCCACCCTCTGCTCCTCCTGTGCTCCCTCTCAAGTCCTTTTAGCCTGTAAACCATCTTCACAGTCACCCCTCGATTCTTCCACCTTCGACCCTGCTGATGAACCCCCACCCTACCGAACTCCTCCTCCCCCATCACCTTCTGCACCACCTGCGCCATCCACTCCTCTGTCTTTACCCTCCCCTACTCCTGACCCACTAAGCCCCCCTTTCACCCGTTCCCGAGGACCCCCCCACCCCTTTAACCATCGCCCAACTACGTGAGGTAGCTGGGGCTGAAGGAGTAGTTAGGGTCCATGTTCCCTTTTCCCTAGCTGACCTTAAAGAATTAGAAAAAAGGGCCGAGCCCGTGGCGCACTTGGGAGAGTGCGGCGCTGGGAGCGCGGCGATGCTCCTGCCGCAGGTTCGGATCCTATATAGGAATGGCCGGTGCACTCACTAGCTGAGTGCCGGTCACGAAAACGACAAAAAAGAAAAAAGAAAAAAAAAGAAAAAAGACTAGGCTCTTTCTCTACCGACCCTACCACCGACATTAAAGAATTCCAATGGATCCTGCAGGCCTATAGCCTCACACATCATGACATCTTCATGCTCCTAGCCAATACCCTCCTCCCTGAGGAACACCACAGGGTCTGGGATACAGCCCAAACCCATGCCACTGACACCCATCGTACCAATCCGAATCACCTGCCAGGCCCCCAAGCAGTCCCAGAACAGGAATCTAATTGGGATTATAACACAGCCCAGGGAATCCAGGCTCGAGACCGTTTTGCCTCTTGCTTAATAATTGGCCTCAAAAAATCGGCTCGCAAGGTCATCAATTTCCAAAACATTCAAGAAATTTTCCAAAAAAAGGAGGAAACTCCCTCCGAGTTCCTCAATAGATTAACTCAGGCCTTTCAACAATACACTAACTTAGACCCCAACTCAGAAGACAGCCGGCATGTCCTTATGACCTATTTCCTGGCCCAATCCTACCCCAACATTAAAACTAAACTTAAAAAATTAGAGCAGGGTCCTGCAACCCCTCAGACCGAAATCCTGTCAGTGGCCTTCAAGGTTTTTCATAATCGGGAGGAGGAAAAGGAACGTTGAAAACAAAAGGCCGACCACACCAACTTCCAGATGTTGGCCCAGCTTATCAAACCCCCTGGGTGCCCTCCCACAGCCTCCACCTCTAAGCCTCCACCTGGAGCCTGCTTTAAATGTGGAAAGGAAGGGCATTGGGCAAAGGCTTGCCCCACCCCCAGGCCACCCACCACTCCTTGTCCAAAATGCAAAAAGAAGGGACATTGGGGATCTGATTGCCCCCTCGCCCGAAGGGGTGAGGGACCAACTGCCCCACAGTCCCCCAAACCGTGGACACCACCTATGGTGGGCCTTGCTGAGGAGGACTGACGGAGCCTTGGGCCCTTCCCGACCATCTCTATAACAAAGCAGGAGCCCAGGGTATCCATGGTTGTGGACGGCCACCCAATATCTTTCCTCCTGGACACTGAAGCCACCTTTTCGGTCTTAAGGGAATATAAAGGCCCCACCACCTCCAGCAGCTCTCCTATAGTCAGGGTAGGAGGTAAACAAATCTTTCCCCAAAAATCCCCTCTTTTAACCTGCTGCCTTCAAGGCACTCAATCCGTTTTCTCCCATTCCTTTCTAGTCATGCCACAATGCCCCGTCCCGTTGTTGGGTCGGGACATTCTATCACGGCTTCAAGTCTCCATTACTTTGCCCCTGTCCTCTTCCTCTTCCCTCATTTCCTTCCTCCTAGCGCTAGTTCAAGCCCAAGATCCTACTAATCCCACCCCTCCAAAGAAGTCCTTACCCATCTTAACGCACCCTGTTAACCCCACAGTTTGGGACACTGCCAGCCCTGCTCTGGCACAGTGTTCCCCTGTACACATAAAACTAAAAGACACTTCCAAATATATTTGTCAGGCTCAGTATTCATTAACCACAACAGCCCTCCTCGGGTTAAGCCCCATCATTCAGGACCTATTAAAAAAGGGGTATCTCCGTCCCACTCACTCCCCTTTCAATACTCCCATACTCGCTGTAAAAAAACCTAATGGCGCCTTTCGTCTCATCCAAGATCTCCGCCTTGTTAATGCCGCTGTCATTCCCATTCACCCCCTTGTATCAAATCCATACACTCTTCTTTCCAAGGTCCCAGCGACCTCTACTCATTTCTCGGTTCTGGACTTAAAGGATGCCTTCTTTTCCATACCCCTGGAAACTGATACTCAGGACATTTTTGCCTTCACATGGACTGACCCCCACTCCTGTCACTCCAAACAACTCACTTGGACGGTCCTCCCACAGGGATTTCGGGATAGCCCTCATATTTTCGGGCAGACCCTAGCACAGGACCTCAAATCTTTTCACTTAAACCATCCAGAGTCCACCTTATTACAATATGTGGACGATCTCCTTCTATGCAGTCCTTCATGGGAACAATCCCAAGCTGACACTGCCCATTTGCTTAACTTCCTAGCGGGTAGGGGATATCGAGTGTCCCCTGCCAAGGCCCAAATCTCCTTACCGTCTGTAACCTACCTTGGTTTTCTCCTCTCCCCGAGAAAGAAGGAAATCACCCTGGACAGAAAACAGTTTCTTACTGACCTGCCCATCCCCAAAACCAAAACAGAGATCCTATCTTTCCTGGGTCTAGCCGGATATTTCAGAGCATGGATCCCCAATTTCTCTTTGCTAGCCCGACCTCTCTATAATATGAGTAAGGGTCCTCCTGAAGAACCTTTACTCTCCTCACCTCAGCGCCCTTTTCTCAAGCTTCGGCAGGCCCTTCTAACAGCCCCTGCACTTCATCTCCCTGATCTAACTAAACCTTTTTTCCTCTATGTTCATGAAAATACGGGACAAGCTCTAGGCGTCCTAGGACAGAATTATGGCCCCTCCTTTGCCCCCATAGCATACCTATCAAAACAGTTGGACCCCACTGTACGAGGCTGGGCACCCTGTCTAAGAGCCCTAGCAGCGGGGCAGTTACTGCATAAGGAGGCATCCAAATTAACATTTGGGGCACCTCTCACCATTCTCTCACCACATCACCTCAAAGACCTCCTTACCTATAAGGCTCTCCAATCCCTCCCACCTTCCAGAATCCTAACCCTCCTATCCTCGTTTCTGGAAAATCCTGCCCTATCCTTCACTACCTGCCCACCCCTAAATCTGGCTACCCTACTGCCTATACCAGATTACCCCAACACCCCTTTGCACAGCTGCATAGAAAGCCTTCAAAATTTTATACCTTACTGCTCTTCCATCACTGAGGGACCCCTATCTCACGCTGATCTCACATGGTTCACGGAAGGGTCCTCATTCAAGGAAGGAAACACTCATTACGCAGGGTATGCCATAGTCTCCCTTGATTCGGTTATAGAGGCCCAACATTTACCCAAGGGTACTACCAACCAGCAGGCCGAACTTATTGCTGCCACGCGAGCCTGCTTTCTAGCTGAAGGAAGAACTCTTAACTTATACACTGACTCCAAATATGTCTTTCATATACTTCTCTCTCATGCCACCATATGGAAAGAACGCGGTCTGCTTAACAGCAAGGGTGACACAATCACCAACTCAGCTTTAATCTCCACATTAATTGAGGCATCCCATTTACCTTGTGAATTAGGAGTCATTCATTGCAGAGCCCACCAGAGGGACGATTCCCCAATCACTTGCGGGAATTGTAAGGCTGACCTCGCCGCACGCACTGCGGCAATGCACCCACAGACACAAAACCAACTTCCCATTCTTCCATATGGCTCCCAAGGTTCACAGACACCCTCTCAGCCTCAACCGCCTAATGATGATAAGTCCTCTCTCTTTCGCTTGCTCCATGACCTGTTTCACTCTAGCCCCCAAGCTTTATCCCAGTTTTTACAAGCCTTCTTCCCAATCACCTCATCTGACAAAGCCCTCTTGCAAAAATCTCCTCCTCATGCACAATCTGCTAGCGTACCAATCCTAACACCCCTCTCAAACCTGGGCCATACTCCTCCCACCAGGCCAGAGGTCTCACACCCGCGGCCGACTGGCAAGTCGATTTTACACACATGCCTTCTGTCTGGCGCCTCAAATACCTCTTGGTGTTTGTTGATACCTTTTCAGGATGGGTAGAGGCATTCCCAACATCCAATAAAAAGGCCTCCACCGTAGCCCAGACTCTCCTTTCCCAAATCATCCCACGATTTGGGATGCCCACTTCCATTCAATCTGACAATGGACCTGAATTTACCACCCAGATAATACAAAAACTCTCCCAGTCACTCTCTCTCCCCTGGCACCTACATTGCCCTTACCGACCTCAGGCATCTGGTAAGGTAGAGAGAACCAACAGAACCTTAAAGGACATACTAACTAAATTGTCTCTGGAATTACACCTGATTGGGTCCGTCTTCTACCTCTCGCTCTATTCAAGACCAGAGCTCTCCCAAAAAGGCCCTCCAATCTTTCCCCTTTTGAAGTCATGTATGGTAGGCCCCTCCTACCCCCAGGGATCACAGCAACTGAAGGACCCATACCACCCACCATGGCCTTACCCTTGCTCTCCCACCTTCACACCGAATTATGGAAGTACCAGGACTGGCTACTTCCAGATTCGTCACTTTCCAAAAATAACCTTTCACTCAGCCCAGGCCAATTAGTATTCTACACTTCCCCGGAACCCAAAACCCCCCTAACCCCTAAGTGGGAAGGCCCATGTCCTGTCATCCTTTGCACTCCAACTGCTGCTAAACTTGCCCTGCCAGGTAATCATGTTACTCCATGGATTCATATTTCCAGGCTGAAGCCTTATACTCAGGACTCGCCCTCGGCCACTGAGAACTCCAATAACAAGCTGCAAAAGAACTTAACACATCATTCTTTTAAGTGTATCCCTCATCCTACCGACCCTTTCAAACTCTGCCTATCCCAGACCTCAGCCCTACCCCCAATTCCAGAGACATGAACCTTCTCCTTGGCCTTCTCCTGTTCTTTTCATTTCACCCAGGGAGCTTTCAGGCCCCTCTGCTAGCTCTCCAGGGTCACCCATTTACACCTGGCAACAGATCATTTCTGAAACACTCATCTTTCTCTCTCTCTCCCGGAAATTGTTTTCTCTCATGCAACCGTTCCTGGCGGCCGTCCCCTTAAACGCTTCCCTTCCTCAACCATTTATAACCACACCTTCGCCCCACCAGGCTCTTTCTTCTGGTGCAATGGAACCCTCTCTACCTCCATCCAGTCTAATCTTACTGTCTTATGCCTTCTTGTCACCATTGTCCCTTAACTCACTCTGTACTCCAATTCAGAACTGTTCTATCTTCTTCATCCACCCTCAAAACAAAAAGGGGCCGCCTTCCTCCCAATCATGGTTGGTATTTCCCTAACAACATCAGCTGTCGGAGCCAGCCTGTCGGGAGGAGCCTTAGGACACAGTTTATGGGTGGTCAAAGACATCAATACTAAACTTGAAGGGGCTCTAACTTCCACTGCCAAATCTCTTTCCTCTCTACAGAGACAAATCACCTCTTTAGCTCAGGTCACCCTCGAAAACCGTAGAGCTCTAGACCTCCTCACTGCAGAAAAAGGAGGTACTTATTCCTCATAACCTGCCTTTTCTTGCCCTGCATCATTCTTCAAGCCCAAGTGGGAAAAATTTCTAATCAGGCCTTTAACCAGCTTTTACTTAGAAACTACCAGCTCCTAGATACCGATGAACCCCTCGCCTCATCTCGTGAGTGCCTCAGCTGACGCTGAAGAGGTACCACCTTACAGAGGAAATGCATTCCTACACGCCCTTGCCACCGATGCCTGGTTGCCCCCTCCAGTCTCCAACTACAAACAATGGAACCAGTGCATGTGCGACTCGTGGCTTCAAGGAACGTTTATGGACTTTTCCCCTTTTGAAATTACTTGTTTCTCCACCCTCCTTTGGGGTTTCATAATGGGTATTTATGTACCTTCCTCCCTTTGCCCCCCCACAACGCCCCAGTTCAGCAGGAAGTTGCTCAATGACTTCAACGTCCCCTTTCCTAAAACAAGAAAAAGGGAGGAATGTAAGAACCCAAATGCCCCAAGGGATCACACCCTCATCACATAAGCCCTTCTCGGCCTCACCCCATCATGGCGCTGATTGCCCTTCTCTTCCGCATTCTCTTTCCCGCCGGAGCAAATCGCACACCAATCAGCTCCCCTCCAAGCCCCATGCGGTATGCTAAATAGGGATTGTATTTTAAGCCAATCAGCTTTCCCTTAAAGCCCTATATATATGTGTGTGTGCTGCCTAATAAACAAGCTCTCTCCGGTGGATCGTCAACTGGTGTCGACTTACCCTTTCACCTACAGATTGAGAGAAAATATTTTGCAAACCCATATCTGACAAAGGATTCTTATCTATAATGTATAAAGAATGCTTAAAAGTTAATAGTAAAAAATCTGTCCAATTAGAAAATGGGTAAGTAGATAAAGGGACATTTCACCAAAGAGCATCTACAGATGGTAAATAAGCACATGAAAAGACGTTTAATATTAACCTTTTGGGAAATGCAAATAAAGACCACCCCTATTAGAACAGTGGAAAGAAAAATAGTGACAATACAAAATGCTGGTGAAGATATGGAAAAACTGCAAGATAAGGACTGAATTGTGTCCCCCAAGTTTTAAGTATCAGAAGCTTGGTCTCTACTGTTACTGTTGAGAGGGTGGGAAATCCTATTATGGTAATTGAAAGATGGGGTCTTGAAGAGGTGATTAGATTGTGAGGACCCTGCTGTAGTGAATGGTGAGTCATGGCATGGTTATGAGGACTTTAAAAGGAGACCACTGAGAGTCACTTTCTCTTGCTTTTGCCTTTCTCACAACATGATACCCTGTATCACCATCAAAGAAGATGCTCACTGGATGTGTTCTCTAGACTTTGGACTTCTCAGATTACAAAACTGTAAGCAACAAGTATTGTTTCTTTATAAATTATCTAGTTCACGGTAAAGTAATTTCTATAAGCAACAGAAACAGATTAATACAGAAAATTGGTACCAGAGAAGTGGGCTGTTGCTTATAACAAATACTTGAAAATGTGGAAGTGGCTTTAGAACTGGGTATTGAGGAGAGGCTGGAGTAATTTGGAGGAGGAAGCTAGAAAAAGTATAGCTGCTGGTGGGAGTTTAGAAGACAAGAAAACCAGGGAAAGTTTGGAATGTCTTAGACTTGTTATGTGGTGGCAAGCAGAATGCTGATAGAAATATGGACAGTAAAGGCCATACTAAGTTGATCTCAGATGTAAATGAGAAGGAACTTATTGGAAACTGGGGCAAAGATCACCCTTGCTATGAACTGGCAAGAAACTTGGCTGCATTCTATTCATACCCCAACACTTTATGGAATGTGGAACTTCAAGATGCTGACCCATGATATTTGGTGAAAGAAATTTCTAAGCAGCAAAGCATTAAGGAAGCTGTGTGGCTACTTGCAACAGCTTGAGTTTTTGCTGAGTTATGGCAGCAAAGGCATGATGTAAAGCCAGAATTTATAATTAAAAGAAAGCTGGGCCGGCCCGTGGCTCACTCGGGAGAGTGCGGTGCTGATAACACCAAGGCCCCGGGTTCGGATCCCATATACGGATGGCCGGTTCGCTCACTGGCTGAGCGTGGTGCTGACAACACCAAGTCAAGGGTTAAGATCCCCTTACCGGTCATCTTTTAAAAAAAAAAAAAAAAAAAAAAAAAAGAAAGCAGAACAGAAAGATTTGAAAAATGTGCTGCCTGGCCATGTGGAAGAGAAGCAGCATTTTCAGGAGAAAAATGTAGTGGTGCAAGCCAGACACTCTTTGCTAAGGAGATTAGTACAAATAAAGGAATTATCAAGATAAGGGGGAAAAGGCCCTGAAGGCATTGCAGAAGTCTCTGCAGCCAACCTTTCCATCAGGCTCAGAGGCTGAAGGAGACAGAATAGTCTTGGGGAACAGGCTCGAGACACCCTTTACAGACTTGCTGCCCAGGGTCACCTTGAGAAGCTGCTTCTAGCACCAGCACCCCAGTTACTTTGGCTGCTCCAGCTATGGCTAAATTGGCCCCAGGTGTGGCTGGACCCACAGCTTTGGAAAATACATGCTGGAAGACTTGGTGGTGTTCATGTGGTGTTAGATCTGGAGGCTCACAGAATGCCAGAGCCATGGAGGCTTGGGAGCATTCATCCCTATTTCAAAGGATGTATGGAAAAGCCTGGGAATCTAGAAACTGATCTGTCGTGTGGTGAAGTTCCTGCAGACAGCCTTCACTAGAGCAATGCAAAGAGGAAATGTGGGGTAAGAGTTGCAATGGAAACCCCCCACCAGCACCATGTCTAGTGGAGCTGTGAGAGTGGGACCACCATGGAGATCCCAAATCCGTAGAGGTACCAGTGTGCAACACCAGCCTGGTAGAGCTGAAGCATGGCAGAAGAACAGGAAAGCCATAGGAGCAGAGCTGCTGGAGGACTTGGAGGCCTAATGCCCACACCAGCGTGCAGAGGGTGTCAAACATGGAGTCAAGGTACATAATTCGCCAGTTTTGATATTTGATGCCTGCCCTGCTGGGTTTTGAACTTGTACGGGACCTGTTATCTCTTTCTTTTGGCCTATTTCTCTCTTTTGGAATTGGGATATGTACTCTATCTTTGTTCCACCATTGTATTTTGGCAGTAGACAACTTTGAGACTTTGGACTTTTGAGTTAAAACAAATTAAGAGTTGGGGGATAGAATGAATGTATTTACCTGTGAGAAGGACGTAAACTTTGGTGGCCAAGAGCGGAATGATAAGGATTGAATTGTGTCCCCCAAGTTTTATGTATTAGATGTTTGGTCCCCACTGTGACTGTTGGGAGGGTCAGAAATCCTATTATAGTAATTAAAAGGTGGGGTCTTGAAGAGGTGATTAGATTGTGGGGACCCTGCCATAGTGAATGGTTTAACAGTGGTCATGGGCATGGTTCTGAGGGATTTAAAAGGAGAGCACATGAGAGTCTCTTTCTCTCTGCCTCTGCCTTTCTCCCAATGTGATACCCCACGTCACCACCAAAGACTACACTCACCAGAAGTGCTGCATAGACTTTGGACTTCCAAGCCTCTGAAACTATAAGCCATAAATATTGTTTCTTTATAAATTACCCAGTTCCAGATATTTTGTTATAAGCAACAGAAATGGACTAACATACTACATTTCTCATACATTGTTAGTGAGAATGTAAAATGGTACAGCCACTCTAGAAAATAGTTTGGCAGTTTCATGAAAAAAACAAACAAAACTAAGTATACAACTACCATACAGCCCACTCCTGGACATTTATCCCAGAGTAATGAAAACTTACATCTACAGAAAAACTCTAAACAAATGTTCATAGAAGCTTTATTTGTAATAGCGAAAATTTGGAAACAACCAAGGTGTCCTTCAATAGGTGAATGACTAAACAAATTGTGTATATCCATACCATGGAATGCTGCTGAGAAATAAAAACCAATGAACTATTAACACACAGAAAAACTTAGATGGATTTCAAGAGCATTAAGATGAGGGAAAAAAAGCCAATCCGAAAAGGTGACATACTATATGATTCCATATATACAATATTCTAAAATGACAAAATTGTAGGGATGGAGAAATGATTGGTGATTGTCAAGCATTAGAAATTAGGAGGGGGGCTCTGGCCGCTTAGCTTAGCTGGTTAGAGCATGGTGTTATAACACCAAGGTCAAGGGTTCAGATCCCCATACTGGCCAGCTGTCAAAACAAAAAAAATAAATTAGGAGGGGTAGAGGGAAGGGATGACTCTGAAGGGGTAGCACTAGAGATCTTCGTGGCAGTATAGTTCTGTGTCTTGATTGTGGTGGTGGTGGTTGCAGGAATCTACACATGTGATAAAATGGCATAGAACTATACATACACATTGTACCATGGTCAATTTCCTGGTTTTGTCATTGTAGTACAGTTACTTAAGAAGTAGGGAAATGGATGAAGGGTACACAGGACCTTTCTGTATTCTTCTTGCAACTTCCTACGAATCTATAATTATGTCAAAATAAAAAGTGAAAAAATATAGGTCTATATATTGAAGGATCAAGAGAAAGTTTTTGTTTAAGGCAAGGAAAATCTGCTGCATTTATAGGTATTGATAAATTACAAGGAACAGGGCCAACAGAATGAGAGAAATAAAATATTTGTAGTGTTTTCTTGACTTTTTTTTCTAATGGCCCCTACAATGCTTTATTTTCTCTAGCTGCTTATTCCCACAGTGAATTTTTTCCAGAATTTTGTTTCCTTGAGTTTATATTATGAAAATAATAGGTATAGTGAATAAATGATCCTTTCCAATTCAGAACATCACCCTTTTCCCGCCCCCAAAATAGAAAGAATTAACCTTGGACAGAATAAAGGAAATTCTTCATTTTTTCTCTTGACGCAGCTGGAACAAAGGAAGACAGGTATTTTGAGAAGAGCTTCATGGCAGATTTTCTCTGTGCGGGGCAAGTTTGTCTGTCAAGACAAAGGATGATTCAAGGCTGTGAACTTTATAACTATTGACATGATTTGAAAAAGCCATGATGGGATATATAATGGGAGAAAATAAAAGTTAATGAAGGGCCAGCTGAGTTATCTCAAGGGTTCAATGGAAAAGGGGTAAGATAATTTATTGAGCAATACTAATCTTTTCTGATTCTCTGCATTGTTTTTTCTGTGTCTAGGGCTACCAAGACATTCAAGGGACCAGGCAATCAGGATGGTCTGAGGATGAGAAGGCTTCTGTATGTATTCAGTGCACCACATAAGCCTACTGACTTCTCAGTAACTTCCAGAAGGAGGAAAGGAACCCCATAGGGGGACTGAATTTCCTGCTAGTCAGTAGTATTAGAGCTATAGTTATTTGTTATTTAAAAAAGAGAAATAAAATGGTTCTATGTAGCTGCATTGGTAAAATATGATTCAAACTTGCCACTTTAATATGAATTTTAACTTGAAGGGCCTACGTGATTTTGCTATTTTCTTTAGCAACACTCGTGGCCTAGAAGAGAGGAAGAATATGATGGCCCCATTCTGCCTCTTCCATCTTTTGAGCTGTGTAAAAAGAGTGAGAAAGACTCCCACATGAATAAAACAAACATAGCATTGATAATAAGTATAGAACATTAAAGTGTTTCTCCTTCCTTCCAAATAATTCTTTTCACCATTCTTACTACTCATCTCTAGGATTTGTCATTAGCTGCTAAACAAATCACCTTTGCACAGATGAAGCAGGATAAAGGGTGAAGACTGATTCTTAAAATGTAACTAGAAAGTTTCCCAAGACTGCTAAATATTTCAGATACATTGAGTAAAATGCAGGATAAAAATGTTAGTGATTCTTTCAAATGAGTGTTATTCAATAACATAGTTCAAAAATCTATCATGTTATATAATATTTTTTCTACTTAATTTCTATCTTATTTTAGCCTATAAAATGCTTAAAAATTTCAGGCCTCTGGCCTGTGGCTCACTTGGGACAGTATCATGCTAATAACACCAAGTCCGCAGGTTGGGATCCCTACCTATGTGACAACACCAAGTCAAAGGTTAAGATCCCCTTACTGGTCATCTTAAAAAAAAAAAAAAGGTTTAAAAATTTCTACCTTGGGGCCGACCCCGTGGGGATGGCTGGTGCGCTCACTGGCTGAGTGCGGTGCTGGAGATACCAAGCCAAGGGTTGCAATCCCCTTACCGGTCACAAAAAAGAAAAAAAAAATTTCTACCTTGTAGTAAGAAAAAATTAAAATATATGCTAATTGCCAGACTGAGTAGAATTTACCATGTGTCTTTCCCTTTCATTAAATATTATGCTTAGAAAAAATTCGATCATGACTCATCTGTTTAAGAGAAGCATTTCCAATATAATTTTGAAAATAGTAATTTATGGGAATGTGTAATAATTATGCTGTTTTGATCAGTTGTATATGACTAATTGTAATAAAAACCCATCTGAGGAAAAATCCTATGCCTTATAGTCACAAGAAGAAAAAAATGTACATTTTACAATTTCAATTTATATACATATTACTGTTGCAGAGAACTATAATGGGTTCATCAATAAAGTACTTTCAAATATAAAATGTATTGCATTAGGACAAAATCCTGTAGGGCAAGTAGAATGGAAATATGAGTTCAAGGAGAATAAGGAGATATGCAGCATTTTTAAACACTAAAGAAGCATTTATTCATGTTTTTTTGAAAATGAATAATAGTAGCTATCAAATCATTATGGTATTTATACAACACCTCATGTAACATTTTTGTTTTTAAATGTCTATATAATATACCAGAAATTGTATCCTTTGGGATAATTAAAACATCTTGAAAAATATTAGACTTCAGCTTAAAATATTTGGTAGGGGGAATTACAGCAGCAAAAGAATGTGAAGACTGATGTCATAGGTATCAAGTGAGGCTAGAAAGCAACTGATGAGCTGAGTGAAGTAGGAGGGAAAAATGACTAAAGTCAAGTTGACTGAGAAGAAAAGTTTCAATGGATAGAATAGCTGGAGAATTATCTGGGTTATGATCACAGCAGAAAGCTCCAAGTTTGAAATCTTGGAGATAAAGGAATTCCCTGACCAATAAAATACGCAGGCCTATGCGGGTATTCAAGAGGTACTGATTTTTTAAAATTATAAATCTGTGTTCTTTAGAGCAAAGAATTTCTTTAAAACACAACAGATACACTGGCGAGCTGCAAATAAATAAATAAACAAACAAACAAACAAATAAATAAATAAATGAAACACAACAGATAAAAATACAGGCTTAAAAAACCCATCATTTGATTATAAAATGCAGAATGCCCAAATTAAGTGAAAAATTGTAAACCACCTAAATGTGCAATATTTAAAGGATATTTAAGTAAACTATAGAATAGCCAGTAATGTAGTCATTAAAAACAATATTTATAAATAGGGGAGAAAAAAACACATAGTCCTTACAGAAAAAAATCCAAATTATATATATAGATACTCCCTACCCAGGAAGTAGAGCTTAATTCCTGTGTGCCTCCCAACCCCCATCCCCTTGGGAATGGGATAGACTTAAAGACTTGTTTTGAAACAATGAGTAGGAAAAGAGAAACCTAGGGTGGAGAAACCTAGCAGATATCATCTGAACCACTGTGATGAAGGTTAACATCACTTGTGACGTCATGTTCATATCATGTACCCCTGAAATGATATGATGAGAAGGGCACCTCGCCTTTGTGGTGTTCTTTCCACAATCCCATATCACCCATGTAATCATGAAGAAAATAGCAGACAAACTCAGATAAAGGGACATTCCATACTACCTGGCCTGAACTCCTCAACACAACCAAGGTCATGTAAAACCAAAGAAAACTGAGAAACTGACACAGACCAGAAGAGACTGGGGAGGACATGAAAATTAAATGTAATGTGGTATCCTGGATTGGATCCTGGAACAAAAAGAGGACATTAATGGAAAAATTGGTGAAGTACGAATACACTCTTTTCTGTAGTTTAGGTAACAGCAATGTACCAATGTTAATTTCTTAATTCCAACACATGTAATATGATAATAAAAGATTAACAATAGGGAAACCTTAGTGAAAAGTGTGCAGTAAACCTCTGTACTATCTTGGCAACTTTTCTATAAATCTAAAATTATTCAAAACCAAAAAGTTTATTTCAAGAGCAATCTGAACAAACTAGGTTTAAAAATCTGCACAAATGAAGACTGGAAGGTAATTCAAACATTTTAACAAGAAGATTTTTGAATATGGGAATTTTAAAAATCCATTGCTACTACTTTGCATTTTCCAAATATTTTGTAATCATACATAAACTCAATTTTTTCTAAAGACACCTTAGATTTCCATATTATTCTAGGGTAATAAGTCTTAACAAATACTTTCTTGACTGAAGAATACTTATGGAACAGGCTTAAGCAAAAGTCTTTTACTAACCACTATGGAAGAGCACACTTATATGTTATGAGATTTAACAACAAAAAAGTAAAAAAAAAAAAAAAAAAAAAGTTAGAATAACAGCGAGATACCACTACAGATCTATTAGAATGGCCAAAATACAAAACACTGACAACCTCAAATGCTGGCTGGGATGTGGAGCAACAGGAACTGTCATTCATTGCTAGTGGGAGTACAAAATGGTACAATCACTTTGGAAAACAGTCTGGTAATTTCTTAGAAAATTAAACACTCATACCATACAATGCAGCTATTATACTCCTTGGTATTTCCGCAAATGAGATGAAAACTTATATTTACACTAAAACCTGCACATGGATGTTTATAGCAGCTTTATTTATAATTGCCAAAACCTGAAAGCAACCATAATGTCCTTTAATAAGGTGAATGGATAAATAAATAGTGGTACATCCAGAGAATGAAATATTATTCAGCACTAAAAAGAAATGAGCTATCAAACTATGAAAGACATGGAGGAAACGTAAATGCAGATTACTAAGTGAAAAAAAATCTAAAAGGCTATATACTGTGTGATTCCAACTACATGACATTCTGGAAAAGGCAATACCATGAAGATAGTAAAAAGAAAAGGGTTTGCCAAGGGTTGGGGGGAAAGGTAAATGAATAGGGGAGCACAAAGGATTTTTAGGGCAGTGAAACTATTTTGTATGATGTTATAATGGTGGATACATGTCATTATAAATTTGTCCAAACTCCCAAAATGTACAACACCAAGAGTGTTGGACTCTGTGTGATAATGATATGTCAATGTAGGTTCATCAATTATACCGAACGTACCACTCTGGTGGAGATGTTGATAACAGGGAGGCTGTGCCTGTGGGGGATAGAGGGTATATGGGATATCTCTATACCTTTCTCTCAATTTTGCTGTGAACCTAAAACTGCTCTCAAAAAATAAAATCTTAAACAAACAAATAAAAACAATTTCCCAAATAGCAATAATTTGTCATCCAACAGTCCTTAGAAATAAAGTTTTGGTACTAAACTTCTCCCTCTTTACCTGTTTGGATTTTAGACCCAGCACAGTATAACCCTATACATATACGTGGTTAATACATGACGTTATGCATTAGGCAAAACCCATAGAATTATATAACACAAAGAACGAACCCTAATATAAAATTAGGTCATCAGTAATATATCAATATTAATTCATAATTGTAACAAATGTTCCACATTAATGTAAATGTCAATAATAGGAGAAACTGTATATGTGGGGAGGGGGAGGGCATGGGAACTATCTGTGTTTTCTGCTCAATTTCTTGGTGGTGTAAAACTAGAACTCCTATATATATTAAAAAAAAAAAAAGACAATTGGGTGTTTTTCCTATACTGTAAATGCAGCTAAGAAGGTTGTACCAGATTCTATGCCATGCACATTATATATTTATAATCTAATTTAATCCTCACAATAGCCTCTAAAACAAATGTTATTATTGACATTTCACTAAGAAAATAAGTACAGTGAAGTTAAAAGACATGCCTAATATCATGTGTGTGGGAAGTGATGGAGCCACGATTAGAACCCAAGTTTCACTCCAGAACCTGTGCTCTCTTTTCCTATGCCACATAAGAGCACTGACTATTACTTTTTTTTCGTAATTGAACATCTAGTAGGTGACTTTCTTACTTTTTCTAAATATTAAATTAAAAAAAAATAAGGCCTCAAGTGTCTGGCTTTCAGGGCTCAACCTCACATCTGCATATCAATAAGCCCATAGTAAAGCACGTCACCAAAATGTAGCATAGTACAATATCTATCATCACTGGTCCTAGGTGCGGGTTTCCAGAAAAAAAGAAGTGAGAGTTCCATTATCAAATAATTTTGGACTGATGGCTAAAACCTCTCTTAGAAATTGAGAAAACAAACTAATATATTAACAGCTCTGAGATGCTCTACTCTAAAGAAAGCTGTGTAACTTTAACTCAGCATTTCCCAAACTCAATTGTTTACAGAATCCTCCGTCCCCAATTTCAATTTCCCAAGCTATACTACTGTTCTCAGAAAATACCCTGAGAAAGCTGGCCTAGAAGATTCAACGGAACAGATAACAAAAGACATCATCAGGTTGGTAGGCCTACTGACCACAGCAAGAGATCATTCCACTTTCAAAGCTCACGTCCCTCACGTCCCTCAGGTCCCCAAATCAGGAAGTGAGTGAGAACATACAGGAAGAGTGGGAGAATGTAGAGGAAGATGAAGAAGGAAGAAAGACACAAAAAACAGACAGAACAGTAAAGAGGAGCGTGGTACACAGACTTGCGGGACAAGAGAAGCCTTAACTGAGACTGCACATAGGGAAGTAAGAAAGAAGCTAACCTGGGGTCTGAGATGAGATCAGATGATGTGATGATTGTTTTAAAATTCCACTGGAGCAGCACACAGTCTAGGCAGCCTTCACAACAGGCACCGACAGCACTCACAGGTCAGCTGTCAATCCCAGTCCTGGCCCAGCCTCTTTCCAGCCTTTTCAGAAATTCTTACAAGTTCTTTATAAGTTATAACTTATAACTTCTTTATAAGGAGTTCTTCTTATGAGGGAAGTCTGAATGAGTCTGGGTGCTCACTAAAAGGGAGTTAAAAGAGAGTCTGAAAACAACTCTCTTCTACCCATTGATAAACCTGCTCAGCAGCATATCTCTTTGCTGTCTCACAAGCTAATACATCTTGGTTTTTCCCCACCTAAGGGCCAAAGCTCCAGATGCTTATAGATTTTTCAGGGGAAGCAAGGCCTAGACCAGATTTACAACATCCCTGACTGAACTAGCTCTTTGACTGATGCTCTTTATTTTCCTCATATTCTTGTTAACTTCTCACTATTTCCCCATCATGAGGCTTAAAATATCACACATAATAGTTCAATAACTGCTTAAACAGTTATAATCCTTTGTTTCAAGGTGTAGAATTATGTAAAAGATATGAAAGAAGGGGTTATTGTGAAATTTTTGAAGGATCGATCTCATTTAGAAAGATATCCGTTAAAATGGTGAAAATGAATGTATTTGTAGTCATGAAAAATGGCATCGCTTTTAAAGGGTGAGCTTTTAAGTACATGAAAAATTCACAAAGTCAAAACAAAAAGATCCTCAAGTGTCTTCTTACCTGCTTTCTCAGCCTAAAGAATTGGGGAGACTCTGTCAGGGTTTTTCACCTGCTCCTTTCTCTCATTCATTCACAATGTATTTATTGAAAAAAATGTTTTTAGAGTGCAGGTACTGGTGAATCAGATAGTGCTTACTTAAGTCATTTAAAAACTAGAAGGAAAGATTGTACATAAGAAATTATGCCACCGTAAAATGGGTTCGAAGGCTTTCCAGAGGTGATTTTGGTTTGAGTCCTTAAGGACTAGAAGGAGTTAAACAGAATGGGCTGGTGGTGGCGACAAGCTAGGGAATGGGGCGGAGTGGAGGGAGGTTAGGAAATTTGAAGCTGGGAATACTTTCAAGTCCAAAGAGGAAGGTGGAAGAGTACTGGGCTGGTTTTACTTCCAGCATCTTTTTCTAATTATAAGCCATTCTGCCTCAGCCTTGCAGCCTCCCTGCCCCACCTAGAGGCGGTGTGGGATCACAAAAAGGCTTGGGCTAGAGATCAGAAGACTGGAATGTTGCCTCAGCCACTTGATTAGATGTGTGATCTTGGGCAAATTGCTTAACTTTTGTGAGCCTGTGTTCTCATCTGTAAAATGGGGAGAGTAGGACATGGATTAAATGAGAGAATGTAGGTCAAGCTCCTTCCTTAACAAATTTAGGTTTCCCTGCCTTCTCTCCTTTGCTTCAATTGTTTGGGAAATTATATTCTTTCTCCTTACAATTTTCTCATTGCTCCTCTGAGCTCTAACTTGCTACACTTTTTCGGGCATCCCCACTAAGAAGGCTGACTATGGGGGAAGGGTGCCTTGGAGAGGAGCACAGCTCCTAGCAGTTCAGAAAAGCTCTGATGCCACCAGCCTCACCTCTCCCTCCCTTCCCCCTCCTTTTTACCTCTTTCCCTCTCTTCCCCTCCCCCTCAGATTCAGAACTGCTGCTCCCAGGGATCCTGGACTTTTGTTCTCTGGAGGCTTAAACTACCACCTGTTTTGCCCTTATTGTTTAAAGGGTATCGCCTGTTGTCTACAGACTATCACAAGTTGAAATTGCCAAAACTTAAAGAGAGCAAGAGCTATCATACATTTTTTTTTAACACTAACCCATCAATTCTTCTCCATTTTCCCTCTATTTTTAATTTCTTTTCTGAGAACCCCCCCAAACCCAACAGTAACCACCCCCTCTTTGCTCATTGATACTGTCATTCAGCACTAATACAAAGTTATCTTTTAATATTAATTGTCATTTATCTATTATATGTTTGTCTACTCAATTTTAAGTTCTTATAGTCTGTAGTATAGTTTGTGTTCTCTACAGCAGTTTCTCAAACTTGAATATGCGTAAGAATCACCTGGGGATCTGGTTAAAATGCAGATTATGATTTAGTAGGTCTGGGTAGGAGCTGAGCTGCTAACAAGCTCCCAGGTAATGCTGATGCTGCCTGGGCCCTGGACCACACTTGGAGTTGCAAGGCTTTAGAGGGTTTAGAACAAAGGAGGTGCACAAAAAATGATTGATGGTTGATGCATTGGTCTCTCCTACTCAGTATCTTGGACTTTTCTTCAAGACATCTTTCTCCACCTTCTCCTGTGCATGACTTATGACCAATACCTGACAATTATTTCTCTGTGTACTTAATTGTGCCCTTCCTTCTCTTTTTCAGAGTTTCCAGTCTTACCCTGAAATGGGTCACTTAGTGAGTACTACAGTTACCTCCAGCCTCTTTCTACTAAACCTACCTTGAAACTGCAGGAATATTTTTTATTTTTTGTGGCTGGCCAGTATGGGGATCTGAACCCTTGACTTTGGTGTTACAAGGAATAGCTTTTTTAAGAATAATTTTTAACACTTCCTTGTGCAGCAAACTATAGTAGCTCCTTAATATACATCATGTAAAATTCAAATTCAGGATGAGAGGCTTCTAGACATTTCACCAACTCTTCTCTCTCCCTTTCCAGTCAATTTCTCTTATTGCTTTACTTGGAGCCTTCTGCATATTGCCCAGGTATGATTCAGTTTCTTGAAACTCCTTGCAATTTTATGTTGGGAATGTTTTTTCTTTATAAAGGCATGCTGTATATCTTTTTAAAAATTTTCAATTTTTACCTACCCAATAAAGCTTTTCTTAATTTATTCCCAGTTTAGTCCTTTGTTTAAAGCAGTGCAAGCTAGGTACTTATACATTTTAGTACTTTTTTTTCAGCTTCTGTTTTAAATAGGAAGTATCTGTCCTTTTCCATGGCTGTATCCCCAGCACCTAAGAGTGCTTGACACACAGTAGGTACTTTATTGGGGGTTCAATGAAGAATGAAACAAAACTTAAGATTAATTTTTGTTAATTTTCAAAATGCTTTCTTATCTACTACATACTTATTGGAAACCTGGAT